>NC_016459.1:625000-937500 GCF_000226115.1 Thermothielavioides terrestris NRRL 8126 | reverse complement strand
GGGGGCAATGCGGGGACGGCGTATTCATAGAGCTCGCGGAGCTCCGACTCTGTCTATGGTTGCTGAAGCCGGAGTTCGAAGTTTCGCTCGAGCTATCGTCCGTGCTGGACGCCGTAATGTCGTCGGACCTGGACTTGATCGACAGCTCAATTGCGTTGAGCCGATTGCTCTGGCTATTGACCTGAGTCTCAAGACGGTGGAGGGTCTTGAAAATCTGGTCTAGCACAGGCATTTCCGACGTGGTTGCTATGGCTATTGTTGTGTTCCTATGTTGCTGTTGTTGCTGCTGTTGCCGGGCGCCAGTGCTGTGCTGTCGAGGTCGACAGACTCGAGAGTTTACCAGGACAGCAGCACGAATGACGCCTGCGTCCGGAAGGGAAAAGAAATCCAAAAGCTAGGGGCGCTCAAGAATTCCGCTTACACCGAGAACCTGTCTATGAGCAACCTATGCTCCATCTCTACGCACCCTGGTGAGAGGATATTCGGCGATAAGAGCTTGAGCTCCGGCGTCGTCTCACGTCACATAAGCTACTTGGCAAGGCTCGCAGCTCAGTCCGAGGTCTGGTGCGACAGGTGGGTAGGTGTTGCGGCCGGGACCGTCAATCCTTCGAGAACTCCCACCAAGTACCGATATGTATACGTCCTCCTGCCAAACTGGGTTATGCTTATACGACGTCAGTGTGTCGGTCGACATTCACCGCCACCTCGCCTCGACTTACTGCCATAGTTAACTGTTACACGGTTGCTCGCACCGCCACAAGATATGCGTCATCCAATCAAATTAAAAGCTACCGCTGCCAAACCGGTTGCTAAACTCAAACGGCAGAACCTAGTCGTGATCCATGATGGTCGAGATCGTGGTGGTGAGCATGAGTTCGGTTCTTGGTCCATACCTCGTCGCGCGGACTCCCGAATCCCATCAGCTTATCGACATGCTCTCGGGGACTTTCTCGGTCACTAGGCTCAATTGAATGACTAGAATCCTGTCAAGGATTGTTCGGTGACATGGGCGATGGATCCTGTTTCCCAATTCCGACGCTATCCATCATGAAGTCCGAATGGACAGGGACGATGGGCCGTGCCGTCATGTGGTTCACCATCAGCATTGAATGCAGGCGGTTGGATAGAGAGGGGTCCGAGAGCACGGCGGGAACCAGGGAGGGAAGACGGTTGCCTGCCGTAGGTAGGACCTACATATCCTGCTTCACGCTCAACGATGACTCGGAGCGGACATATGTCATCTCTTGGAAGTTATCTCAGTAGAGTCTCCCTCCATACATCCTTCAACACGCTACTCGCAAAGCCACCAGTACACCCTGACAATCCTCTTCCCTCTCTCGTCTTGCACACCTCTATCGCCATGCGTCTCCCATTGTGGGCGGCCACCTTGTGGATCTCTGCCCTGTTCGCACTGACGGAGGCAGTCTTTGTTCGGTCTTCCTCCGGCTGTGCGCCCAACGAGTACTGGTGTCAAGACCGGTGTGGCTCTGCTGACTACGGCGACACTTGTTGTCAAACCCCTGACGGCCAACACAATCTCTGCGGAGCTGGTAAGCAAACAAGCAGTTTCTCCTGGAGATACTTGACAAACATTGACACCAAAAGGAAACATTTGCTGTATGTACGGTTGCTGCCCTGCCGGGACAGTATGCAATGCCGTGGGTGGCTGCGACTCCGTGCCTGGACTCCAAGTCAGCGCGCCAGACAAGACTTATGGCAGCCCGCCGGGAACCCAGAAGACGGCTTCTACGTCGGAGCCATACACAGAGAGCGGTTCACTCTCCACTGTTACATCGCAAGTCTTCGTCACCCAAGTACGCACGAGGACCATCATTGTCACTTTGACCTCGTCCAGGTCGTGCACCTCTGAGGGCAACCATTCTTCATCAGGGAACCCCTCCACGGAGCCTGCCTCGGGTGAGCCGACAACTTTCTCAAGCAGGTTGTTGAGTACGGAGCCATCTTCGTGTCCTCAAGGGTTCTCCACGGAGTTTCCACAATGCGCGTTCCCAGGCACGTCGGAAGCGACATCCGCCGGATCTACCACTGGCGACTTTACCGGCATACCTACTGGTTGGCCTACCAGCAGCCCGCCTAGCAACCCAACCACTAGTGCCAGCACTTGGACAGATTCGCTTGGAGAGACCATTGTCTCTAGTGGCTCTGAAATCGTCATTGGCGGCACGGAAACGATCCCTGTCCCGACGGGGCACAGCACTCTGACGACTGATGGTCACACGTTCACCTTTGGGAGCGGCTCCGGGAATCAACCCAGAGGCGTAGCACCCGCTACGACATAGACCGGATCCGACGGTCAGGTAATCATCTCCAGTTCCGGTATCGTTGAAATCGGGACAAATGTACCGGTCACCCTTCCTACGGTCTCGTCCTTGACGACGCTTACTACGGATGGAGAGACGTTCACTCTGCCTCCCACCCCCACGGTTTCCCCAGGCGGCGGCACAAACACCGGAAATGGCGCAACAACCTGGACTGAACCGGATGGCCAAACCGTTGTTTTCAGCTCCGGAGTTGTCCAGATCGGCATCAACCTACCAATCACACTACCGTCCGTCTCGTCTCTCCGCACCCTCACAACCGACAGTGAGACGTTCACGCTGTCACCTGCCCCTACGTCCACATAAGGCCAGGGCACTCCATCGTCTTCCGCCGGCGCTACCACTTGGACCGCACCCGACGGACAGATTGTCGTCTCCAGCTCTAGCGTCGTACAAGTCGGCACTAACGCACCCATTACTCTGCCCACGGTGACTGCCCCTACCACAACCACAAATGAAGGCGAAGTTTTCGCCTTGTTCCCAACCACTTCTACTACCGCAACAAGGGCAGCCAGCGTTCTGACATCTACTCTGCCGGACGGTGAAACCCTGTTGTCCAGCGGAAGCGTCATTCAGATCGGAACAGGGCCTCTGCCGTTATATTCTGACCAATGTTTGATGGGAGAAGCGGCCATGAAGTATCTGAGGATGAGGCAGACTCCTCTTGGACACCAACAAATGGCCACATTGGAGTTGGTATTGTGTTTTCTTCTTTTCTTTTTTTCCTTTTTGGTCCCCTCTTTCTCTTGGTTTAATCAGCCAACGACCAAACGTTTAGATGGGACCATCCATACGGAGTATTTTGTTCCAAGGACTTCAATTACACAGACGACATAGGATGCTGGCTGGATTGGAATCACCGCCTGAGTCCGAACAGGTAGAACTAGCTGTTGTAGAAGAAATGCTGCCAGTCGGCAAGGGCGATGGCACGCAGAATTGGAACCCTCTTGTTTCCTTCGAGGGTAAATGGTCAGAAGATCTTCCAACTAACTAGTGACTGAGAAGACGATATAATTCCAAGGAAAGCCTCCAGGTGGCCAGGAGAGGACGCGAACTCGATCTGTCCCGTGGCAGATTTACACGGGACCTGCCGAGCGTGGATACGCCGCATATCTCGGCCTCGCCGCTGTCTGGTTTGTTCGGACTCTTCAACATCGGCAGACGATTGGCTCCGGGTACGCAAGCCACTCCCCAAGCCCACCACGACGGATCATCAGCATGTGCTCCCATGCCCTTGAAGATGACGATGCTCTGCTCGGACCAACACAAACCAGGGTGGGGTAGTGGCGCAAACCGGTCATGCCTAGTAGTTAATTATCTAAATAAGAGAGTAACGCGAACCCCCTCTCTGCTGACTGTGTATATCAAGCCAGCCGTCTCTCTGTCTCCCATCTCCCCTCCTTCCCCACTTCCAAGCATCTTTCACAATGGATCTCACCTCACATGTCTCGCACAATCCGGTGTTTCTCGCCCTCCCTGCTGAGCTTGTCGAGCGCGTCGCCTGCTTTCTCCTCGAACAAGACCTCCTCAATTTTCGGCGTACCTGCCGCCGATTCCACCACAACTCGCAAACTGCTTTCGCCAACACCTTTTTCTCCACCGTCACCACCGACCTCTGCCTGGCCTCTTTTCAGCGCCTCCAGCGCATCGCCCAAGATGACCTCCCCCGCCACTACGTCCGCACCGTCATCTTCACCTCCAAAGCGCCCTGTCCCAACCGCCCACGTCACGCCCCAGGTCAAGGCTACCACTGGTCCCGCACCCCGGGCCCCCAGTTTCAAGCGCAATACCTCAACCCTGACGTCACATCCAACCCGTCGATCAGCGACTTCTGTACCACCCTCGCAGCGCCCAGCAACCTGCGATTGTTCCCGCGGTGTAAGATTGATATTAATGAAAGACTCCTCAACAGCCCAGGCGATGCCCGCCTGCTGTTCTCTCAGACACCCATTGCAATAAGCGTTATGATGGTCAAGGGCTAACCGCCCACCTAACAGCTCCTACCATCTGTGTATAGCTACCTACTCAACGCTGCTCCAACTCCGCTCGCTTGTTCTTGTATCATATGATGACCAAAGATTTTCCAAGGTTCAGTCTCGAATTGCATAATTGGATGCTTGGAATGTTCGTGAAACTGCAAGTGGCTCTCTAGAATGCAGCTTTCTGGCTCCGGATTCTGAATGGCCATACGCTCTTAGTGTTGATTGGCAGGTACACCCGAAGGGCATCACAATCCGAACACAGGTCAACCGTATTCTCAGGCCTAGAGTTGTGAGCCTTAGCCTGCTCTGCGCCCCCGGGCCCAGCACAGACACGCCGGCATCCCCTTGCTGATAAGCAGCCCCCAATCACGCGTTGAGGTTTAATGGCGAGACACACGAAAATGAGTTCAGCTGCGGGTGCTTGAACGCATCGACCATCCTGAAGCCGGCTGTTAGCAAATGCTCACGCCAGTAAGGCCGCGTTGCCGGTGAGATAGGTTATTGCTACTCACCCCTGCACAGCAGCATACATGCCCAAGCCGCACATGGCCAAGGACGCCAGGAAGTAGAGCACATGCCACACGTTTTTCGCCAGCTGGAGCGGGCCACCAGAGAAGAAGCCGCGAATGTACCGTTGCATGGCGGTGCCATTCCTAGTCACCTCCCCGGTCTCCGGGTTGAACCCTTCTCCGGGCCGCATGGCGTTCTTGCGGATGTCCATGCCCAGCGCGAAGAGAGGGGGCAGCGTGTAGGTCAGGTTCAGCAGCGTCGACGCGGACATGACGGAGATGAAGCCGAAGTAATCCGGGATCGCGGCCGCGATGACGAACGCGACGCTCCACCAGACCGGGACGAGGGCGGCGTAGAAGAGCTTGCCTGGCTTGGTAACCAGCAGTGGGGCGTTCAGCAGGTCGACCAGGACGTTGTTGTAGAACACCTTGATGCCGATGTTGCCGTACAGTCCCGCGGCAATTAACCCGGCAAGCAGCGTGATGGCGTTGCCGACAGTCTGCCAGCTGTATGCAGAGACCCCCTGGAAGCTGGGATTGTACGTATATTGGCCTTGGAACTGATTGAATTCAACTGGTTAGTCCGCGTCGGCCAGCGTCAAGGCCAGGTGTTTCTCAGGGAGCCGACTGACATAATAAACATAGCATCCGTACACCACGTATACTGTGTAGATGAAGAGCTGTGCGCCCCACATCGCCTTGGACGATGAGGAAGACCTGTTAGCATCGGATCTTTTGGGGCCCAATCAATCAACGGATCATGCTCACCTTGAGGAAGTCCCTTGGCCGTCTCATCTCGGCGAGGAACTCGACAAACAGCTGGGCGCCGGCGTACGCGAGCACGCCTGAAAGCAGGCCGTTGATGTTACCAACCAGGTTGTTTGCCGGAAGACCGGAGTAATGAACAATGGGAGGGTAGACACCGTCCACCGGAGTGATGGAGTCTGGATCGACGGCACCTATTCAGACAACTAATGTTAGCCCATCCTCTTCGCAGAACGAACAGACTTTTCCCTCGTCAAACAGTGCAACTCACTTCCTGCAGAACCCAGCACTGCAATTGCATAGTTAGGAGGCGAATGCGCCATGACCCCCATTGAGATGAAGATGACGATCAAATTCAGCCATATAGCGAGGGTGGCGACCCATCCGCTTCGGACATACCGCAGTCAGCCAACAAAGCTCTGACAAGAACTGGTTCAATCTTGCACATAACAAACAAGCGAAGTTGGGGAACTCACTATGCCTTGAGGGTGCGGATCTGCGTCAAGAAGAAGCCAGCAATGACAAACACCAGGGGACAGACAATGTAGCAGAGCCTGAACTTGGACATCTGGGAGATGTTCTGGCCGAACAGGATGGTGACCTGGCCCAGCAGGAGCAGCAGGGCGATGGCCTGGAGGAAGTTGGTGATGTGCCGGGCGACGGTGCCCCACGTCCGGAACGCGAGATCGCCGTAGTTGCGGGCGGGGAACTCGTAGGAGTCGACGTGCATGAAGACGTGCCAGATGAGATAGCCGCTGTAGCCGGCCAACAGGCCGAAGGCGGTGAATAGGGCGACGCCGGGGCCGTAGCCGAGCGTGCCGATGGCGAAGGGCACGGCGAAGGGGCCGAGGATGTCGGTTGTGATCTGTGTTAAGCACGGATCCGGCGAGCGTCAGTGTCTCCGCATATTACACGTAAATATCATTCATCCGAGAACGTACGAGGTAGAACGCTGCGCCTGCGGACGCGGTGCGGAGGGCCCGGCTGGCATTTGTCCACTCCTCGTCGGAGACGTGAAGCCGGTTGTTCCTCGTAGAGAGGTTGAGATCGCCGAGGTCTTGATGGACGACGCCAACCGACTCGCCCGCGGCACCGTTCCCGGCGCTCTTTTTCTCGCCCGCCAAAAGCTGGCGCCAGGCGGTCCTCGGCTTCTCGAGGGTCCGCTCCTCCTCTCGCGTCTTCTGCGCGTAGTGGAGATACTCCTCGAAGCTGACATCCGGGTCGTGCAGCTTGCGATGCTGTGGCCGGATGGGCGCGTTCTCCGCCACCTGCACAGCGGTCTCGGTCTCCGGCCCGGCCATGCTGTCGTTTTGTGGTTTGGGATGCCCGGCCATGCAGGGATGTGGTGGGAATATGCCGTGGGAAATCCGGGAATGACGAGGAGATGATAACAAAGGAAATTAAGGTGGGAATGATTAGAAATATCTGGGGATTCTCCCTGGCGCGTGCCTGACCCATGCGACAAACGACACTAGTTACCTCGATCCCGCGGCAAGCCGACGACCTTCTTCATGTGGATTGGTCCGTACCACCGTACAACAAGAAACGTCGCATATCCTTCCCATTGCAGTGCACCACACCTCCGGCGGGGTTCTCGATGCTACCGCGGTGAACAGACAGAGGCATCCGACAACGCGCCCTTCACAGTACATTTGCTCGGATCTCCCAAGTCACTTTCCTAGCAGATTCTATAGGAAAATACGTTTCCTCAAATCTCAAGGGATCTTTCGGTGCCTCACTCCGCCTTACTTACATTGGCGAATATTAATAGTCCGCACTGATGTTGGATATAGAACGGGATTAAGTGCAACTACAATATTTGAAGCTACCTGGTAATCGCTCAGGAGCTTAAAGCTTAGATAAGGTGAGCTTGGGATGCTCATTCAGTGCTAAAGAGACTGACTGCATATGGTGACAGCGAGACAATCTCCAGTGCATACCTACCCGGGGAAGCTGGCAGGGCTGTTTGATAGGGAGCTAAGGTATGTGTCGTGTAGTTTAGCAGCTGTGTCAGTGCAGTCCTCACAAGGGAAGCGACACTACAGATTACACTAGTGTATTCCGCTAGTTAGTGTACTAGCGTGCCCCAGTCCGCACGATGCAATGTCCCCAGATTCCACTTGAAGCCGAGCTTGCCGAGCTGGGTCCACGGGTAGTGTAGGTACACTATGCGCAGATGAGTTTAGTGTCCGGCTTAGGCTGAAGCTGACGTCATGGCCAACCTTGAGTATTGTGCTTGTCAAAAAGTGTGACTCGTTGTCAAATAAACAGATGGTAGATGATACAGAATACACCGTTTAGCATAGCGCAGCAGTGGTTTGGTAACTACTTGTTTTCCTATTGCTTCTCTTCTTGCTTCTCTATCTCTCTCTCTATCTCTCCCCCCCTCTCCCCCCCCTTTTTTTTTGTGTGTGTGTGTGTGTTTTTGTCTGCGTTGGGGGGGTCTCCTGGCAGGTTTATTTTCTACATCGACCTCTTAAATCGCTACAAGCAGTCTGTCTAGCTCCGTGGCTTACTCCTTTTCCTACTCCTTTTCGCATAGAACTTCATTCCCACTTGATACCGGATGCTCCTGTATATATAAATAGATGATGACCCCATCTGGGTTAGGCTCTGGGTTAGGGTTGCTCCATGCAGGGTTTGCCCTGTATAGCCCATACGCCCCACATACACTGCCAAGAATATCTTGGCAGTGGTAGGAGCCTCCCCACTTCGAATCGATCATCACACTTACCATCAATCTTCCTGCATACTAATATTGCGTGCCACCGCATCACCACTGTTCTATGACGCGGATCCCATGGCACGACTCGCCCGAGTTCTACCCGTGAACCAGGCGGAACACAACATCAAGAGGAAAGCGAAGCCGCCAGCTGCATGACCCGGAATCCCTCCGCAACGCTCTGATCGGCTGCATCCCCTCGCCAGTAGAGTCTAAAGGCCACATTCAGTCTCTCGAGCCAGGTGTCTTGCACCAGGGCAAACCTAGCGATCGCAGCGTTCTCACGCGTTCTGAACATGCCCACCACTGCCCGTATGCCCGGGGTGACTCTCTGAAACATGAAACCGTCCATCAGTCCCTCCTCTGCCCACAGAAACGCGCTCAGGGGCTCATAGATAAATCGAGACGTGAGCGGGATGTCGAAATTCTGAGCTGCCCGCCGGAGCTGAGGATCGACGATGGCCGGGGAAAGCGAACTCGTTCCCAGCCCTCCGTCGCTCGGCACATCTACATCTACTCCGTGTGTCAGGTACTGCAGCCCCCGGCTGAGTCGTCGGCGCGCGTCACTGAGCCGCTGGAAGGGAGTGCCCGGAAGACAGGCTCGGCAGTCGCAGGTAAAGCCGAGCGCCTGGTGCCTCTCGTGCCTCGTCAGGCATTCGAAAACCGGCGAGTAACAGATCGTGATCTCCTCGCCGGCAAGGATGTCTCTGGTCGCAAAGCTTGCGATCTCGTCTCCGACGTGGCCTGTGGGAACTTTGGCGTTGGGCAAACACGAGTGGTTGAATCGCGAATGGAGGAGGAATAGGCCTTCCGCGGGAGGGAGCGAGACCCAAGCGTCGCTCCCCGAGGCGAGATTGAAACAGTTCTCGGCAAAGGCCATCAGCAAACATGGGAAGATCCGCGTCGCGTTGTCGCGGAGGAGCGCGAACTGCTGTTTCTGCTGCGGCGACAGCTGCTGGAACGCTCGCCCTACATCCTCTTCTGTGATGTCGGCGCGTGCCTTGCGGATGACGAAGAGTGGCTTCTCTTGCAAGATCAGAGCGCCTCGCTGGATCTTCTGCTTGGCGAAGACACCCCAACCCTTCCCGGCGGACGGCTTCAGTTCAATCGGCGCGTCCTTCGGAATGTTCAAGTAGCGGTAGGCTGGACGGGCGAAGGAGCGGGTCAGCCAAGGCACAGCAAGCAGACCGAACGGTTGGAGGCTCTCTTACGGTGGTTCGACGACATGGCGGTCGACACGGTGGCCAGAGATCTTTCTTTTCGGTTAAGGTATTTGGGAGAGAAACGCAGCACACACGGTGAGCAGAGGATTGTTTGTTGTTAGGTTCTGCGTTAGACAGCGTTCTGCGGGTTTCCGCGCCGTGCCTTGTGCGACGGGACGCTGCCTTCAGCGAATGATGAGCTGCTGGCCATTGTTCACCAGACTGCTCCCATGTCCTTCTAGTCAGACTCGCTCGGGAACGAGGGCCGTGGAACAACGCGGCTGCCAGATGGTTCCCACTGAGAGCGAAGAACAGAACTGACTTAGCCTAGGCCATCTGAGTAGTGTGAGTAAGTTCAGGCACGGACAGTCCAGCCCAGAGTCAGTTTGTAGTAGGATGTCCGACTCGGAGAGCAACACGGCCCCTGAGGGAGCAGCAGTTTGTCTTTGCTGATATATTGACTACTGTCATGCGGTTGCCCCAGTGAGCAAAGTTGGAGTTGAAGAGATCCAGGGGTAATATTAATCCCGTCGCACACACATAGGCGGGTGCCAAGAGGTGGCATTGCTAGGTGAATGGATCGTACACTAGTCTTTTGCCCCCGCCGACTGTCTCCGCAACTCCTGCCAGTGAGCAAGACGGATATGACTCAAGAGTCCATCTAGCGAGCTATTTCGCTCGCTTGCTCGCAACTTCTTCTTCATTCACAACCCCGGTCGAGCACAGCTCGTCGGTCCTCCTTCCTGCCCGGCTGATAACACCAGCTCCCGAGCAGCGCCCAATCCCACTCTCCATACGGAATCCACAACCCACACACGCGCGAAAACCCACCCTCCAGCACAAAGCCCTTTACAATGTCCGTCCACGCGGTGGCCCTCTCAGCGACGCACGAGTTCAGCAAGACGCCCGCGGCAGCCATCACGCTGCTCGCCGGGCTCGGCGTGCAGGGCGACTGCCACAGCGGCGTGCACGTGCAGCACCGCTCGCGGCAGCACCTGCGGCCGCGGCCGCCCAACCTGCGGCAGGTGCACCTGCTGGCGCGCGAGACGCTGGCCGAGGTCGGCGTCGCGCCCGGCCAGCTCGGCGAGAACGTGACCACCGCCGGCGTTGACCTGCTGGCGCTGGGGCGCGGGACGAGGCTGCATTTCTTGCCTGCTGCTGGGGCTGATGCTGATGCTGGGGAGGGAGAAGGAGGGGAGGCGCAGGCGCAGGCGGAGGGGCATGCCGCCGGGCTGGATGACCCGCATGCGGTTGTTGTCGTGCAGGGCCTGCGCAATCCGTGTCCGCAGATCGACAAGTTTCGGGAGGGGCTGAAGGAGCGGTTCATTGTGCGCGACGCGGAGCGGAGGATCGTAGGGCGGAAAGCGGGGGTCATGGGCACGGTGGAGGTCGGCGGGGAGGTGAGTGTGGGCATGAGGATCGTGGTCGAGAAGCCGGCCACGTTTGAGCCGCTCGAATGCGTGTGAGACGGAGGGCGCAGGATGACCCGTTCACAACGTACAACATCCGCCGCAGCACAGGGTGATAGCATGCATCTGATCTTGAAGTCGAGCTACAGCAATCCAAGCAAGCATCCGTTCGCTTCTTCTTGCATATCCCTGAGTCGTCCTCAACTTGAACCTGAACCAAACTAGCAGCCCGCCCAGGCGCTCAGCCAACACAGGAGAACGACGCTTTTGGGAATGCCTGGCGTCGATGCATTTGGCTCACGCCGCGCAGGAGAGCTTCCCAGGCCTTCAAGCCGATAATGAACGGTCACATGAGCTGACGAGGAATGGCCACTTTTTGGATATGACAGTCATGTTGAGAAAGACATCAAAGTCTGCGAGAGAAGGAGCCCGCCTCTGGCGAACCGCACTGGTGATCTGTTTAGGAGCTTCTAAGTCTCACCCGCCCTGGGTCCGAACCGTCGTGCATCGGAAGCCGGCAGCCCCGATGGCCAGGATAGATTGAGGCCCGATGAACCTTACAACGCCACCGCCAAATGCCGACAGCGAGCGGGGGCGCCTGTCGGCTTGAAACCGTGCAGGAATAGGGGGCCGGGCGGGACTTTAGCCAGAACTCGCCCACACCCTTCCTCGCAGTCTAAGGGCAGATACCGTCCAGCGTCTTCTATAGGACAGTCTGGCTGTCTTAAAGACCCGTTCAGATTGCCCAATGTTAATCCTGTATCTTGGCGCTGACGTCGAGACCCAAGACCGGATCGCCTGCCAGGTTGGGCTGTGGCCAACCTCAACACATCCCTCTTCCCCCCGTTCCCCCACCCCCGTCAACATCCCAGCCTTTTCTACCCCAGATTTTTCATTTGAAGCTAATGCAGAACACTGCCGAGAATGGGGCCGAGGTGCGCGCTGAGTTGTATGCGCTCGCGTGCAGGAGCCGTGTGGATGATCGTGCAGTCGGCAAGGTTAGAGTTAATCATGCTCCCGGTCCGGTGACGGGGTCTGTAGGAGCATCGTTTGCCGCTGCTTTACGCATGTAAGCGCACGTTGGGTTCCTGCCGGGCTTTTTGCCGCAACAGAGAAAGTCCCCTTTTTCATTTCGCCTTTTCCTTTCCTCCCCCCTTTCTCCCCTCCTGTCATCCCAGTCCGCGATGGCGGTTGCGACTCCGGTCGCAATGCAACGGCCGCCATGCTGCCAACACCCAGAGCACCCGTAATCGACCCCCAACGGGCCGCCGAGAACAACAGCACCGCGTACCTGATCGTGATCAGCATCTTTTGGGGCCTCGCCTTCGTCACGGCATGCGTGCGATTCTACACGCGCGCCGTCGTGGTGCGCTCCTTCGGCAGGGATGACGTCTTCATGGTGCTGGCGGTGGTGAGGTGTCCTGTCGCGGCTGGTAGAGGATAGAAGGACTGCCGATAGATAAGCTGACGCAGTTCGCCGTTCAGCTCTGCGCAGTTGCTGGTCTAGCCTCGTGGATCGTCGAGTGCCGGAGCGGATTCGGCCGACATCAGGACACGATCCCGCGGGCCGAGTTCGTCAGCTTGATGGAGGCGCAGTTTTACCAGTCCATCATCGAGGCCTCGTTCGCGTTTGGCTTCCTCAAGATCTCCATCGCCCTGTCGCTGCTGCGCCTGAGCAGGGGGAGTTGGTACAACAGGATCCTGTGGACCTTGATAGGTGGGCGGGCGCTCTGATGCTTATGTCTGGGCCGCACTGACAAGGGCTTCGAACCAAGCATTCACCTGTTTCTACACCCTCTTCGCCTTCGTCACCATCTTAACCGTCTGCAGGCCCATCGCGGGCCAGTGGGACGCTAGTCTCCGACCGAAGTGCTACAGCAGGCTGATATACCGGGATTTCGGGCTGTTTAACGCGGGTTAGTCTGCCACGCTCCTCGATGGACGTCAACCGCCGGTGCTAATTTGGAGCTCATCCCTTAGCATGCAACATCTTCACCGACGTCGCCTTCGCGACTCTGCCGGTTCCCCTGATCTGGAGCCTCCAGCTGCAGCGACGCATTCGCCTGTACCTGATCGCCATTCTCAGCGGGGGATATTTGTACGCTTGCCTCCTCCTTCTGGACGCGGACGCACCCTCTGATACAAAGCAGTGCCGTTGCCTTGGGGATCGTCAAGGCGATCTTCATCATCGCCTACGTTCGCGAAACAGACGGGACTTTGTAGGTTCCCGCTCCTTCGCATCACTTGGACGCAACACTCTGGACCAAGAAACTAACATCCACACTCTCCAGCTTCCCCGGCGCGCCCTTCTTCGGATCGTAAGCCTTCCTCCCTCCTCCCAACCCCATTTTCCCCATCCATCATCCCGCCCTGCCTTAAAGAAAGACCAAAGTCCCCTTCCCCCCTCCCCCCCAAACATTTTAAGCTGTTATCCTCACATCGCTTTCCTCGCACAACCAGGCTGCAGCTCGACATCGGCATCATCGCCGCCTGCGCGCCGACCCTGCGCCCGCTGCTCGGCCGCGCCCTGCACCTGTCCACCTCGCTCGACCCCTACCGCGGCGCCAACTACTACCGCGCCGGCAAGGCGCTCGACCGGCTGCCCCGCCCTCCCGTGCCGGCGGCCGCGCGGCGCTATCTCCACGGCCGGCGGGGGGGAGGTCGGGATGCTGGGGACGTGGATGTCGAGGGGGATGCGGAGGCGGATGCGGATGGGGTGTTTCATATGGATGTTGGCAAGGGCGGGTGTGTGCGGCTGGTGGGAGGAGGAGGCGGGAAGCAGTGGCGACCGGGAGGAGGAGGAGGAGGAGGCTCGTTCGAGACGGTGAGGTTGGGGTTTGCGGGGGCGGTGGTGCATGCTGAGTATGCTGGTCTGGCGAAGGGGGAGGCGAATGGCGTTGGTGGGGGTGGGAAAGGGGAGGGCAGCCGGAAGGGGAGCGCGAGGACGTTGAGTGGGAGTGGTGGCGAGGGGGCTGTGGTCCGTGGTCCGCCGCATGTCGCGGGCGGGATGGGGTTGAAGGGGATTGTCAAGACTGTTGAGGTTCGGGTTGAGAAGTGAGGCGGCTTGGGCTGGCTGCAGGCGACGATGATGAGGCTGCTGAACGTTGGCTGGACGTTGCCTCACTCATCTTTGCCGTGGACCGCACGGAAATATGCGCGATCCCAATCTCAACTACCCGCGGCCGTAGGCCGGCTTTTCCCGTCTCAGCGTTTGGAAGTGGCTCGATGCCGCGGGCAGAAACGCAAGCGCGGGTAGGGAGACCACTACACGAGCGGGATTTCCTATGACCGAATCCCGGCAGGCTATTAGGAATAGTCTGCTCTGGATCGTCCCCGAGGATGGCGGATGGTCGCCACCCTCGAGCTCAGTCTTTACCGCTGGTTCGAAAACAGCCACAGCCACAGCAGGGGCGAAGATAGCGGCGGCAATCTTCCAATGGGAAGTCACACGCATCCTTTGAGCAATAACCCGACTATGACGGGTTTTCCAATGAAAGGACAGATGGACGAGAATGGCCGCGTCGTAGGTTTATTTATGGCGACAGCAAGCATGGTTGGATCGAGGAGGCGGGCACCAAGTCTTGTCCTGTATACCTCTGGTGCCAAGGTGCCGAGAAAGCAATGCTTGCTTTTGGCAAGACAATATTGGATGCTGGGGTCGAACGGGAAGTGCACGTTACCTATGTGGCTAGCACGCCCTGTTCCGTCGACCGAGGAACCCCCAATGCTCATGAGGTTCTCGCAGTCCACCGATGTGTCGTACCCAAGGTCCAAGGAGCAGCCTAAACACAGACGCAGAGCTAGTCCAGCCTTCTGATTGTGGAGAACAAACAGATGCGAGGAGGACGGTGGCCGCGGCCTCTTTGTCTGATTCTCGACGCGCCGTCCCCGAGCTGACAGCCTGCAGGGTCCTCTAGAATCGTAGCAAACTTGCTAGTAGTGACTAGTCGATCTCCCATGACCTCAGCACGGCGAGATAACATTCGCGTCCTTCGCCTCTTGCCGGAGAACTCCGTGTTGCCGTACGCGAGACGCACATTGCTCTTGCTTTCAAACTTCACTTCAACAAAGCAGCACGCCAGCTCTTCGCTGCGCTGCCTTTCCAACCCACCCATCAACGAGCCCTCACGCGTCAGTAATGGTTGGTGCGACTCACAGTTCAAGCATGGGCCCGACTCGACGGTACGCAGCGGACATGTTGAACAATCTGCGACAACTGAAGCATCACCTACCAAGCCAGCAGCCGCCTTTCGACCACTACAGAAACTCCAACTCAAGACAAGCCTTGGAGAAATCATACAGTCCCTCTCTTGGCCCAGGGCGTATTTTGCCGCACCTTCGTCCCCCACGTATTGAGCCTTGCGCAAATACACCAATCCAAGGCCAAACAAAAACCATCGAAAAATCAAAAACTCCGGTTTCCTTCCGCTTAGAGGTATCAACAAGCCCAACACACCGTTGAAAGGTCCTTCCATCCAATCAAACTCCCCTTGCTCCATCCATCCAATTACTGGTATCATTTCCCCCCCTTTCCGTTGAAACCACCCGCTTCCCTCGTGAACAGCCCGCCACAAGCCGCACTCATCCCTGGTCGTGCCCGGCCAGCACCATAGGGGGCGACTCGCCCGACTCCTCGCCCTGGCTCTCCATCCCGCCGCCGCCCATCACCGCGATCCCCCCAGCTCCCCCAGCACCAGCCCCTGCCCCAGCACCAGCACCACCGACCCCGATCCTCTTTGACAACCCCGCTCCCCCTAGCCCAGCCCCCACCGCCGCCCCAACGCCAGCGCCAGCGCCAGCGACCCCGACCGCCCCGCCCTTACTCTTGAGCAGCAGCGCGAGGCGGGCCTCGTTGCGCTCGCGGCGCAGGCGGGCCTCGGTCTGGCGGGCCTTGGCGCGCTCGGCGCCGAGGAAGTCGGCCTGGGAGCGGGCCTCGTCGCGCTCGACGCGCAGCCGCCGCTCGATCTGCCGCGCCGCGTACAGCTCGTTGCGCGCCGTGCTGAGCTGCAGGCGCGCCTCGTCGCGCTCCAGCGCCGTCTGCCGCAGCTCGGCCTGCAGCGCGGCGAGCATGCTGTGCAGGTCTTCTGCGTTGGCGGGGGGTTGCTGCGGTCCGGTTCCCCTAGGGTCTGGGTTGCTGGGGGCCGGGGCGGAGGTGGGGGCGGCGGCGGCGGTGGTAGTGGTGTTCCAGGTCAGGCCCATCGTGTTGATGTTGAGATGGGGCGGTGGCGCGTGTTGTGGTGTCGGCGGAGCCTGGGGGAAGCTGGTGGGCGCAGAGCGGGCGAGGTGGCCTTGGAGAGCATGGTCGAAGTCCGGGAGTAGGGGTTCGGTCGGAGAGAGCTGGTATGGCGACTGGTGGTGTTGCTGGAGCTGCGGCGCAGGTTTCAGCGCGTGGACGGCGGCCGGGAAGTGTGTTTCTGTGGCAGAGGTGACGTGGAAGTCGTCGGGCGACGACCCGGCTGCGAACTGGTTCTGGCCGAGGTATGTCGTGAAGTCGGGACCGTCGTAGGCGAACGGGTCGTCGTACAGGCCGCTCATTGGCATTGCTGCTGCTGCGGCCTGCTCCACGTTGTTGCGATTGTGGATCGGGCGAATTTAGGCTGTGATCCCCCCCAGTGCCGAGCAGCTGGGCCGCGTTCGCCGTTCGCTGTTCGCTGGGGCCGGGCCAAGGAATGTCGCTTCAGCTCCACTCTTTTGACGTCGGTTAATAGCAACTGCCGTTTGGCGAGACGCGTGATAACTCGACCTTATCAAGGTCGAGAGGTTGAGGCGGTTGCAAAGAGGTTAAAATGTGTGCGCGCGCGCGAAGGTGGACTCGAAGGGTGGATTCCGCCTGGGCCCGAGTGGATATCGGCGGGAAAACCGCCTCCAGTTAGGGGATACTCCGCAGTTAGGGGTTGCCGTGGGCGCTTGGTTGGGCCGTTTCAGCGGTCGGTCTGGGAATATCTTCCGCTGGGAGAAAGTAGTCTAAACGTCGCGCGTCGCGCAGCCGAGAACACGCTCAACGTCGGCCGAACAGCCAACCTCTCGCCCAGGTGGTGTCGGCGAGAAGAAACCCGCACTACTCGCCATCAGGAGGGTCGTCAGCCTCGGTGAGGATGCAAATTTGCTCATGTGACCGGGAGAGGGACTCCGCAGAGCTAGCTTGTCGAGTCGCTTGCCAAGCGCCTCCCCACCACTTACCCCAGGATTCCATCGCTGCAACCTCTTGGCGGGGAACTCTCGTGGGGTAAAGTGACTGTGTGCCAGGGGGCCAGACCGACAGCAAGCCGGTGCGGAAATAAGGTTTCCGCCTGACGCTGCATTTCCTGAGTACAACGGGTATCCCTTAACTTCAGGTATCTTTCGGCGATAGGAAGAGTACTCTGGAAGGAGAAGCATGGAAAGGAAGGATATCAGAAACAGTGTGGAAGCAGAATGCAGGTCGCAGAGGACACTCCCTCAATCAGCAGAGAATAATGGCCCGAGGTCTTTCAGTTAACTGACTTACCCCGCTCAAGCTAAGGAGGACTCAGTCGGGGGCAGTTGGGCACCTACCTAACAAACGAACAGCCGTGGCATTGGGGGATGTGGAGCCCAAACTCCCGAGCACCGAAACAGGAACACTGCCTTCCGGGCTGTCACCAGAGCTCTTGCTCTCGACTGCCCGGTATGGATACCTAACCGTTCTTTCATCTTACCTCTCTGGGCGACAGGCTGCTCTTTCCCTGCGCGAAACGATTGATATTTTGGTCCGGCATTTAGCTTCCTGTGCAGCGCCTGGAGGAGAGCTGCCGAGCTACCTAACGGAACGGGGAGTTCCACTCAAGTCAGCGCTAGCCTCAAAACGTGAGCTTCTGGAAGGGTTCCAGGGTTCGGTAGCATGACAGTGGTCCGACATGGAGGCGCTTTACCGAAAGAGATGCCGAACAGATGGCGGCTTCCTCTCGCAGCGCTCGAGCCATGCACACGCACTCCGAATGCATGCCCAACAAGAAGGATGGAAGGAGCGACTCGATGTGGCTGAGGCCTGACTGTGTGCAGGGTCGGGGAAATCCTTCCTTCCTTGACATTGCAGACCAAACTCGCAGAGGCAGGGAAACCTCGACCCAAGCTGCGAACCAGTTCGCTCCCCCCGCTTGCATTCAGAACTTCGGTCTGCCCTGACTTGCAGAACATGCATGGAAGCTCCAACCATGGGCGCAGAGCGAACGGTCCTTTATGCGTGTCTCGCCCCCGCTCGTGTCTAGATCGTGCTCGCTCCTCGATTGTCAATCAATCGTGGTTGCTCCTCAATCGTCAATCGTACTACTTGCTCCTCGCCCGCCCGATGACCAACCTGAAAGATGCCATGGGCGCATACTTCCCGTCCGCCCGGTAGCTGACTCTCTCCTTCCGATGGACGATCGCCAGAAAAGTAAGGCAGGTAGGTGAGGTGCACGGTACGGATACTCTACCCGGACCTATCGGCATGGCCGCCAAGGACAGTGGGGCGCGGGTGGCCTGGATCGGGCAAGCCGTGCCGTGTCGATGCTGCCGCATCTCTTCGGCATCACAAGATCCCGACCCATGAGATAGGTACCTGACCTTAGTCATCGGCTGGTTGGGTTTGGGAAGCACTCACATCCCAGGGCCTCTACACTTGAGCTTGCAGGAACCGTGCGGAAGCAAAATCGCCGACAATGCCGGCATATTCCCCGAGATGGTGTGCATGGCAAGGACCGCAGCGTGAGGACAGAATAGCGTCTCAGCCACAGTCTAATATATATACTACACAACGGCCCTCAATTTTGCCATAAGGCGATGGTCATTTAAGCTTCAAAACAGGGGTCTCCCTTAACTAATTGTTATTGCTATCTACCTTCCATGTCTGTTAACAAATAACAGCTGTAGGGTACATTGCTATTAAGATATTTTTACTGCTTTTGATTGGTCTAGCTCTACCCCATCATTTTCCAATTGTTGTTTTCTCTTCCCAATTGATTTGTTTTCCTTTTTCCTCTTTTTCTCTACGCGCCTACATCGTGGGCCACGCCGCCGCATCGTGGGCCACGCCGCCGCATCGTGGGCCACGCCGCCGCATCGTGGGCCACGCCGCCGCATCGTGGGCCACGCCGCCGCATCGTGGGCCACGCCGCTGCATCGTGGGCCACGCCGCCGCATAGTCGAACTGGGCCGGCCGTACGCAGGTGCCTGGGCACCTGGGACAGCCGCAGGCAGGTGGGCACCGGGGGCATACTGTGGGCACCGGGGGCACAACGCGGGCACCAGGGGCATACCGCAGGCACCCGGGCTATACCGCGGGCACCGGGGCTATACTGCGGGCACCAGGGCTACAACGCAGGCACCAGGGCCATACTGTGGGCACCGGGGGCACAACGCGGGCACCTGGGCCACAACGCGGGCACCGGGGGCATACCGTGGGCACCGGGGGCACAACGCGGGCACCAGGGCCATAACCCGGGCACCGGGGGCACAACGCAGGCACCAGGGCCATAACCCGGGCACCGGGGGCACAACGCGGGCACCGGGGGCATAGCGCGGGCACTGGGGGTATAACACAGGCACAACATAGGCAGGTAGGCAACTGTGGGAGCCGTAGGCCGGGAGGCAAGCCGTGGGCCAGGAGTACGTCGGTAATGCAGGTAGCCAGTAGTAACAGTAAGCAAGTCATGTGATATAAAAATGCAGATAAAAATTCCACGAGCCCGCGAAGCGGGCTCCAAACCCCTAGTCAACATGGACTCGACTTGACGAAATCAATCAACAAAAATACAAAACAGAAATATTCAGCAATTACAGGTATCAATTTCAAACCCCAGACTGCTTCCCACAGAGTGTTAATGGCAACCCGACATCAGACTAGGTATGGTACACTTCAGGAAGGCGAGTTGATAAAACCAATATTCAAGGCTGACCAGCCTACGCTGGCAACGGCAGCTCCCGTACGTCGCGCCCAAAATCCTCCTTGCTGTTTTTGAACCACACATACACAATGGTAAGCCACTCCAAGAAGATCATGCCGAACCAGCTCCTGTCGTGAACCTGCTCCCACCGGAACACGGCATCGTCGTGGGCCTTCTTGATGACGTCCCTCCGCAGCGCCTCGTAGTCGGCAAACAATTGCGGCACCGACCGCGTATCCCTGCGGCTGAAGACGTGCGCGAGCAGCACGCCGTCCTCGATCGCGAGCCCGCTGCTTTCGCCTTGCGGCGGCGACTGATTATCTCCGTCGTCAGCTTGCGAACAAAGACCGTCGAGAAAATTGCCCAGATGAGACGGGGAGATGAAAAAAAAAAAAAAAAAAAAAAAATGAGAAGGAGGAACCTACGGCATGCGCAGCATCCCCCAACAACAGCGCGCGGCCCTTGGACCACACCCCTCCGGCCGGGAGCATATACACGGGAAAGGACACCCACTCCTCGCACCGCTGCACGGTCTCCTCCACGCCGGCGAGCTTCCCGCCGCGGAAGCGCCGCAGGAAGTCCTGTCTCACCGCCTCCATGTCCTCGCCCGCGGCGCGCCGGCCGTCCCGGCCACCGTCCGCCGGTTCCGGCCGCGCGATCACCGTGGTCAGGTACAGCTTGGTGCGCGAGGGCTCGAAGAAGGTCACCAGCAGCGAGCCCAAGCGGCCGCTGATGATGCTGGACACGTTGACGGCGGGCGAGCCGTCGGCCGTCTCGATGCCCGCGCGGCCCGGCTCGCGCACCGTGATGAAGCCGTACGCGCTCGCCCGCCCCGAGTACGTCTTGCGCCGCGCCGGGTCGACGTACGTGCTGCGCACCACCGAGTGAATCCCGTCGCACCCCAGCAGGATGTCGCCATCGAGCGTCTCCTCCTCTGGCTTGCCGTCGGCGGCGCGGGAGGAGGAGGAAGAGGAGGACGACGCGGTGGTGGTGAAGCGCACGGCGATGCTCCCCTCGGGCGAGGCGGCGTCGCCCTTCTCCTCGATGTGGGTGATGGTCACGCCGTAACGCAGGCGCAGCTGGTCCTCCGGGACGGCGCGTGCCGTGGCGACCAGGGCCTCGACCAGGTCCTGGCGCAGCACGCGGAGTGCGTCGACGTCGGGCCAGACGCGGCCCAGCGTGCGGCCCGTGCGGTGCGAGAGCATCTCGATGTAGGGCACCCGGACGCCGAGCGGGCGCAGGCGGGCGCCGACGCCGAGCGCGTCCAGGTAGCGCATCGCGATGGGGGTCAGGTTGACGGCGCCGCCGAGCGTCTGGATGTTCGGGCGCAGCTCGAGCACCGTCACGCGGATGGGAGAGGACGGGGTGGATTGCTGGTGTAGCGCGAGGGCGGCCGCGAGACCCGCGGGGCCGGCGCCGACGATGATGGCGTGCATTGCGATTGTGCCTGGGACTCAGTCGGTTGTGCTAGGAATGTAATTCCTTGCTGGCAGTAACGACTGCACGAGAAGCACTCAGGTGCAGCAAGACGGGCGCACAAGTCCCAGTCGGATGAGAGGGCGCACATCGGGGTCGCAGACGCCATCGTCGCCGGAAGAGGAAGGGGTTATATGAGAATCTCAGCATGGCGTCGATTGAGACAAAGCTGCTTGAGGTTAAGCTTCTGCACGCAGGGGCGTGTTGGACAAAGCAAGCGCCGCGTGGCTTGGGCGCTAACTCACGATGCTGACGTCTCCAATTCTCCGCTCGTGTTCAAAGCGAGCGCCGGGTCTTAGTGGACGCTGCTCACTTTGATCCCCCGATGGCTGAAGAGCTCCCGCCGAGCCTCCTATTCTTACTGGTCAGTACTGTACACATCGCCAAAGGGTGAGTGGGGCCGCTACAACAGAGAGCATCACCGACAGTGAGAAATCGCAGACTCGAAACAACAACAACTTCACGACACCTAAACAAAACAAAACAAAACCAGAAAAAAAAAAGATGACCTGAATTCTAACTAGAACCCGAATCCTAACCATGACCCGAACCCTAACCTCCGGAGGGCTGGCGCCGGCCCACGCATCCCCGGCGTACTAACCCGTTGGCGATAGTGGAGACCTCACCTCGCAATCTCTTGGCGATCTAGGAACTTTTGACTTGGCGGCTCTTAAGCCTCCAACCACAAACGCACCCCCCTACCAGGTAGTGAGCTACTGTGAAAATTTGATTTGACCACGGAGATGCAGGTATGCAGTAGACCGTCCGGGAGGAACTACGGAAAGAAGGCTTGTCTCCAGCACTAAGCCGTACCGTGTTCCTCTTCGCTGCTCTCGGGAGCGGGCGACCTGATATCGCCGAGTTCTCTGTTTCTGCTATACCTCGCTTCTTGGCGGCCCTCGTGGAAGCTGACGACACTCGTGCATGCGTCCATGTGTCCATGTGGAGGGCGTGGAAACCTCAACGTGCCGACAAAGTCCCTTTGAGCGGCTGAGCCGGGCCGCATCGGGGGGCGGTTTGTTTGCTTTGCCCCAGCCCCTGGACAAGGCCTGCAATTGGTCAGACACGGCGTCCTTTTCGCCCGCTTATCCCTTGGCATCGGACCGGAGCAGTCACTTGTCAAGTCGAGCTGTTGGATTTTTGTGTTGAAATGAGAGGCGACAGATAGAGGGAGAAAAAATAGAAGTTCTTTTCGTCATTGGACATCCCACTTTTGCTTTCCTCCGATGCCGTTATCAACCACCGGATTCCCCACCAAAACGCACTCATCTCCATCGACCGTTCGTTGTGCTTCTCGTCCTTTAGAGATACACATCGACACCATGAGCGTGAGGTTGACGTTGGGCGTGACGATAAGGCCGTAGGCTGTTGTTGGAGGAACGCGCCACCGCCGCTCAGCTGGCGGTTGATGCGCGTGACAACGGCGCCCGTCTTGTCGTCGGTGATGTCGGCCCGACGTCCAACCGACTTCCCTTCATCGTTAGCGACTCGGCCTGACCCGTCATAGCGTTGGTATCGGTCGCCGTCGCCTTGGAGCCGAAGACTGCGGGCGGTCCGTGTCAGTGCTTGTTGAAGCAAAGAGTTGAGGGTGCCTCGCGCTGAAATCGGCTCTTGACCTCGAGCAGCTTCCGCCCGCTGGGGTCGACGGCGGCGTACCGATGTCGCATAGATGTCAAGTGCTCCTTGACGGTGTCAAACAGGTGGTTGGCGGCCATGTCGAACACGGACTTGCGCCCCGGAGAGACTGGTGATATTTGACCGGTCCAGAGTACATGTTGAAACAGCTGCTGCGGTATGGTTCCCAGCCTACATCGCGGACAAAAACAAAGACCAAGATTGTAAGCGGTTAGAGGCTCACCGTGTTTTGCAAGCTGGGAACTTACTTGGGACTCATTCAGTGAACGGTCTCGACCTAGGTACCTACACGGCTACCTTAGTGCATCACCAACTTCACGTCATGCTTACCGTACCCGCTGGGGGTTTATGGCAGGATTTTTGGCAGATCTTCAGCGTCCGGCCTTGCATGTCGCCGAGGCCGGGGAGCTCCGTAACCTTACGAGTTTGGGAATTGGGTTCCTGACCCGAGCCCAGCTCGCAAGCAAGCCAACTGGGCCCACGGGTTGGCTGGGGCCGGTGGTGGCCTCTGCGGTTTTTTGGAGCTGAGTCAATCTTGGCGAAGACTTTCCTATCCGTACTTTGAAGCTCCCAAACTCCATGGCGACGAGACTTCGACCATAACGAGCGCAGCACTGGTTTTGCATGAACGAGCATTAACCCCGAGAATAGACAGAAGAGGCCCTCGCCAAGATAAATATCTTCGATCTCTCTGCTGCTTCTAAGCTGGTCTGGCACTTGGCAACGCCAACTTGGGATATGTCTCTGCTCTCTTCCGCAATGGCGCCCTATCATTGTTGCAAAACCACGCAAGTCGTTGTCTGTCATGAAGCGACAGCGTGGCGGCTTCATGACTGCCAGCAACCTCTCCTCCACGCGAGAGGAACACAGCATTATCCACATAAATAATCAATCAACAGAACCACAACACCCACCCTCTCACCCAGCTCACCAGCTCACTCCCTCCCCCGAAAAAACCTACCCAAACCACCCATCAACCCAACCAACCCCCTCGCCTCCTCCCCCGCGCTCGGCAGACCCGCCCGGATCCACCCGGGCAGCTTCGCCCTCACCCTCTCGGCGCCAAACCGCCGGTCGACCAGCACGACGGCCGCGTAGTCCCCGCGGTGCCGGATCACCCGCCCGATGCTCTGGTTGACGGCCCGCATGCACGCGTTCTCGTAGAACTCGCGGGCCGCCTGCTTCGCTTGCTCGCGGTCCTCTCGCGTTGGCGTTGGCAGGGGGTTCTGGCCCTGGTCCTGGTCCTGGTCTTGCACCGGGCGCTCTGCCCGCGTGTTCGTGTGCGTGTGGTCGCGCAGGCGCGAGAGCGCGGTGGCCTCGACGTACTCCAGCCGGGCCTTCCAGTCGGGCGCGTGGATGTTGGGGTAGGGCAGGCCGACGACGATGACGCAGCGGCCGAGGCGGTCGGCGAAGTTGATGCCCTCGGAGAGCTTGCCGCCGACGACGCTGAGAAGGACGGCGCCCGTCTTCGGTTTTTGGCTGGTGGGCGGTTGCTGTTGCGCAGGGCCCGATGTTGGTTCAGGGGAGAGGATTGCGGCGCTGTATTGTTGCAGGATGTCCTCGCTTGAGCCGCCTTTCGTTTCGCGGAAGAGGGCCTTTTTGGCGGCCAGGCGGTCCCAGATCGTTGGCGCCGCGGTGGCAGGGCCGGCTGTTCCCGGCGCGCCTTGAGACGCGGGGTTGTCGGGCGTCTGCCATGACGCGACGACCTCGTCGAGATAGCCGTAGCTGGGGAAGAAGACGACCACACCATCGGGCACGACAGAACAGATGTTCAGCAGCGCGAGACCCAACTGGCGGATCATGGCGCGATCGCTACGTTTCTGGAAGCTGAATTCGAACGAATCGGAGGCGGTGCTACTGCCTGGGGGGATCGGTTTCGTTGACGCCAGGGTCCAAACAAATAGATTTGACGATGGGATGACGTGCCCGCAGCTGAGGGTGGTGATCTTGTCCGGTGGGAGAGTCGGGAACAGATGTGCCCTGTAGTCGTCGAATGGCGACATGGTGCCGCCGGCAAGGATGACGGCTCTGGCGGCGGAGGCGATGGACGAGAATGCGTGCGTCGGCGATAGAAGGAGGTACGAGAGCTTAATGTCGGACGGAGTGGAAGAGATTTTCTCATAGAATATCCGGCCCTCGGTGCTCAGGTTGGTGAGGGACGTCAAAAAGGAGACAAGAGTATGGAGGACGGGTGTTGACGTCGGAGGCTTGCTGCCATTAGCAGTCGTTGATTCCTGCTCCTCGGCGTAACTGGCATAGCTCTCGACCTTGTATGCCAGCTTTGACTCTTGAATGTACCTGACGAGCTGATATAGGTTGATCAGGTCTGCGCCTCGGGCCTTTAAAACTGTGTTCGAGTCGACTATGCCTTGGCCACCCTGAGGAGAGTTAGCACTCGTTTGTCCCATAAAAGCTGGAAGCTTACCTTGACACTGAGCAGTGCGTTCAAGCACTCGCTCAGAGACTCGACAACCTTTCCCACCTGCGCCACCATGACCCGGTTTTCCGCTTTCAGTTTCTTGCCGAACCGTTTCACGTACAGGCCCAGCATTTGCCTTGCTCTTCTCAGCTCGCTCAGGCGGATTTCAGCTGCGTGGACGTTGGCCACGGCGTCCATGATGTTGTGAGCCTCATCAATGATCACGACGTTCCCTTCGAGCTTGATACCGAGGGCCTCCCGCGCGCTCTTCTGCAGCAGCAAGGGATACGGAAGCGTGATGACCTCCGCCCCCGGGATGGCCGTCCGTGAGGCGTAGTACGGGCAGACTTGCAACTCCTTGCCTACCCGGTGGAGGTCTTCAATGTCCGGCAGCGTTGCCAGAACAGAATCGCGAAACTCGTGTGTTTGTTTGAGATTCTCGGCATTGGGCATGAATGGGCATCTCTCTTTAGGCTTGGACTGCTGCAATTCCGTACATCTGTCATTGATGGCGGACAGCGACCCGAGCCGCGCAACCGAGGGGTTGATGCACAACTTCTGCCTCGACGACAGAGGCAGCTGCTTGACCGTTTCCGCGGCGGGCATCCCGTCAGCCTCTGCGCTGCATGATACCATTTCCGCTGGAATAGACGGAGGGAAGGCAGGCCGCCTCAACTGGGAGATGAACTGTGTCAACTGCGAGTGTGTGCGCGACGTGTAGTAGATCTGCTGCGTGTCAGTCTGATCGCACCCTTCGAACGCCCAGAACTCAACAACCAACCTTGACTTCATCCTCTACTTCCTCCCCGCCGTTATCACCTTCCCTCCTAGAACCACCTCCGAGTCCAACCTTCTCCAATAACGCCCTGGTCTCCTTACTTAACCCTCCCAGGCCGTCATCATCACCCCCCACCCCATCCCCATCCCAATCCCCAACCAGAAACTCCCTCTCCTCATCTACCTCCCCATCCTTCTCCTTCCTTGTCCTACCACCACCCTCATTAAGCTGATCCACCCTCGCCCTCTTAGCCGCCCGCTCCCTCCCGCGGACCTCCATGGCCCTCTCCCTTGCGCGCGCCCTCTCCAGCGCGCGCTCGCGGTCCTCCCACCGCCGCGCCAGCTCCTCCCGCCTGCGGCGCAGCGCTGCCTCGACCATCCACTGCGGCTCGCCGGCCATGGCGGCGGCGGTCGCGTCGACCGAAGCCTCGTACCGAGCGCGCTTGTGGGCGCGCAGCCAGGTGAGCGAGGCGCAGATTAGGGAGAGGGATTTTCCCTGGATTTTTTTCGTGCGGTTAGTGGGTTCTGGTTTCTGAGGTTGTCAAAGGCATTGGGGGTGGGTGGATTTGTGGCGAGGAAAGGGGGGGAGGATTTACGGTGCCGGTTGGGCTTTCTAGGATGCCGACTTGACCATTGCCCTTCTCGAGGACGTCGTACACGGTGCGCATGAACTGGAGCTGGACATCATAGGGCTGGTATGGATGGTGGAAATCAATTGGCGGGGCATTGTTGGTTTTGTTGTCGTCATCGTCATCGTCGCTCATTTTTGGAGGATGAGGATGCTGTTTGTTCGTAGATGACTTTTCGTTCTGATTCGAATATTGGTTAAAGTGGCTGCACGCTGTTTAACCAGACAAACTGGAGAGACGGCGACGGAACCCGAGCTGCCGAATTACGAAGGAAATCACTGGGGTAATGAGCCATAAGTGGACGAAACCGCAAAAGTTGGATGCGACGGCGCTTCACTGGTCCGAAGGTTTACAGTCACACGATCACGTGAGCCCCAACTTTCCTGACTGTGGACATCTGCATCCTCAAAAAGGGGCTCAGGGTAAGACACATCAGATGCTGGGATATCACTAATGCTGGTGGCTGCCGGACGCCTAATCCCACAACACAACTAAACCGTAGTCGTACAGCACAACCCGTGCAAACACCAAACTCCACAAATGCTGCTCTCTCAAACCCTCAAAATGTCCATCTCGTCGTCGTCCCCGGCCTCGCTTGTCCCTTCCACCGATTGGTCCATCCCAAGGCGTAAGAACTCGTGCTCCAGCGCCTCCTCGGCGCTAATCCGCTTGCTCGGGTCCAGCTCCATGCATCGCGAAAGAAACTCGATAGCCAGCTTCTCGTCCGCGGGCACCTCGTGCTTCTCGCTGCGGCCGGTGCTCCACAGGATGATCCCCTGGAGGCTGAACCCGGACTTGCCGATCGTGGGGATCGACGTCTCGAGCATGCAGCCGTGCAGCAGCGCGGCAGTCTGCATCCTTCGCTGCCCGAAAATGGTGGCAATCTCGATCATCGCCTCGATGTCGTCGGCCGAGTTGAAGAAGGGGAACCGGCGCGACAGGATCGTCAGCAGGATGACGCCGACGCTCCAGATGTCGATCTTGGTCGACTGCTCCGTGCATTTAAACAGCACCTCGGGCGCGCGGAAGCCGCGCGTGCCAGCCCGGTTCGCCCGCCGCGACGGGCGCGTGTCCTCCCGCGGATAGCCGGGTTTCAGCGTGCTGCTGAGCAGTGGCCGTAGCCTCGCCTTGCGCACCGCCGGGTCGTCGTGGCAGACACACGGCTTGCAGTCGTAGCCCTCGCGCTCGGCCAAGCCGAAATCGACCAGCACCCCCCGGCGCGAGGCCGGGTCGTAGAGGAAGTTTGTCGGCTTGATGTCGCGATGCAGGATGCGGTGCCTGTGCACGCTCGCCAGCGCCGTGAAGAGCGACCGCAAGTAGATGGCGATGTCGGGGATCGTCATGTTGCGGAAGTAGTCGCGGAAGTCGGCATGGCGGAAGTAGGGGAGGACGGCGACCACCTGGTCCGTCCAGCGGAACGCTGTGATCAGCGGACAGACCGACTCGCAGCCCCGCAGGTCGTGGAGCAGCTCGAGCTCGTTCAGGATGCGGCTCGGCGAGGACGTGACGTAGATCTTCTTGATGGCGACATACTTTGGTTTGCGACGCCGCTGCGGTTGCGGTTGCGGTTGCGACTGGTAATCGAGCGTGGCGCTCGACTGGCTCGCGAAGCTACGCAGCGGCGGTGGCGACCACTTCTCTGTGTCCCTGTCCAAGTCCCACGAGTTGTCGTAACTGTCGTACAGCAGGTCCTCGGCCTTGTAGACGGTCGAAAATGTGCCTGGAATGTGACGAGTCAACAAGAGACCTCTAGCGCCGGGCGCGGGCATTGGCACGAAGAGCGCAGATGCGGGAGGTGCAGACCTTCGCCAATCCGCTTGATCAACCGGTACTTTTGCCGGAAGCCGCTAAAACAGTTCTGCAGCTTCTCCATGTCCTGCTGGATGTGGCTGTCGTCCGGCCCGTCCTCTTCTGAGCTCTCCACGTACTCCGAGTCCTGGCCATCCTCGTCTCCCGGCCCGCCGCCGTCCTGGTTAGTGGCATCGTCGTCGGGGTGCTGCAGTGCGCTCTCGTTCATCTCGGTATCCTCGGTCGAGGGGGCATCCTCGTGTATTTGAAAGGAGGTGGCGGCCTGGAACGAATCTGCACGGCGCCGACGTGTAGCCGTTACCGTTGCCATGACCGTCGCCGTTGAGGGTAACTGAAGGGGGTGCACAGACTGAGACCCGTAAGAGAGAAAAAGAGCACACTGCGACTCGCTCCACTCTGTCGGACGGCTGCTATCTATTGGAGGTGCATGAGTTCTCTGAAGGTGTGAAGGAGCGCGCGAGGATTCGCTGAGCTGCTCAAGGCAGCGAGCCGGGCTGAGAGGGAGAAGCGGCTGCCAATTGGTGGTCAAACTGGAATTGGTTGGTATCTGAGTGCTTCTCAGCCTTCAAGCCTTGAATTTGGACCTGGCCAGCGCTCGGCTCAGGCTCAGGCTGACGGTTAACAAGGGTCAGAGCAGTTCTGGAGGGGTAACGCACAGACCACGACGCGATAACCCCGGCGGGACGCGCCTGCCGACCAGCGGAGCACAGTTACTGCCCGGTCGCGGGTCCGCCAGCGTCAACAAACAAATTCCGCCGTTGCCAGGGCTCCCCCCACTGGGCGCAAGCAACAAACCAAGCAAACCAAGCAGAGGAGGGGCGACTCGGGTGTCTCGGTTTTGCGACGCAATCGCCCAGTACAGCGCCTGCAGGCGGCCGAAAACTGCGGAAGACACCTCCCGCCTACGGTAACTTTCGACAACACAACACGGCATTTCGACGGTTTAGTTAAAGGCTTCATTAACGGTATCGACGACTTTTGTTTTCTATCCTGCATCTGCACCTCGCCGCCCACTGGTCCCCCTCTCGCGACAGCAACCCACCCCTCGCCGGCCGTTGTCCGCCATGGACAGCGTCAACTTCGACATCAACGATGCGCTCAAGCATTACATGAGCGACCCTGCCGGCATCCCGACGCCCGAGGCCGACAGCGCGCTGGTCGACTGCGAAAACGACCCCGAGGCGCTCGCCGACAACGCCCTCGTCAATGGCGTGCTCAACCCCATCGTCGACGCTGTGGCCGAGAACCCAGACGCAATCACACGCAGCTCCATCTTTGACTCGCTGCAGTTCCTTCTAAAGTGTGCATCCATCTCTTCTGACCCCTTGATACCCTGCGCAAGAGACTTGTCGCGGCTGGCCGCGGACTCACCCACTCCCGCCCCGCGCTCGCCTCCGCTGGGTTCTGGCGCCACAGCCCGTCGTCGTCGCTTGCAGGACCCTGATTCTGAGCTCTTCAAACAATCCAGGTACACCTCCTTCCTCTCGGCGCACGCTCTGAGCAAAATCTTTGACCTGATCACCTCCGGCCTGGCCGCCGAGGCCGACGTCATCCACCATGACCTCGAGTCCGACGAGCAGGAGCTCATGGCCCACCACAAGCAGCTGCTCGAGATGTACGGCTTCCTCCTGCAGTGGACCATCGCCGCGGTCGAGACCAAGGCCGCCGAGAAGTCCTCCGCCACAGTGCCCGCGCGCGGCCGCGGCAAGCCCAAGGGCAGGAAAGACGCCGCCGGCAAGGACGCCACCTGGGACTCTTCGACCCAGCTGGAGACAGCGTTAGGCACCATGTGCAAAGTGCTGCGCCTGAAGCTGAGCAAGATCTTCCTCACAACATCAGAGCGCGATACCTTCATATCGCTGCTGACGCGGCCCGTCTACATGATCCTCGAGAGCGAGCAGCGCGTCAAGAACACCAGCATCCGCATGCACGCCTTCAAGGTGCTGTGCATCGCGGTCAAGCATCACGGCCACGGATACGGTGGGTAAGCCCCTTTCCTTGCCGGGCGCGAAGCTGACTCAAGTCTGCATAGCTGCGCAAATCTCCATTGTGCAGAACCTCACATACTTCGAGCACCTTTCGGAGCCGATGGCCGAGTTCCTCCACATCCTGGCGGAACAGTACGACTACCCGCAGCTGGCTGACGAGATCCTGCGCGAGCTCAGCAACAAGGAGTTCAACAGCAACGACACCAAGGGGCCCAAGTCTGTTTCGACCTTCATGATTAGGCTGTCTGAGTTGGCTCCTAGGCTGGTCATCAAGCAGGTTACCTTGTTGGCGAAGCAGCTCGATAGCGAGGTATGCGCACCCGCTCAGTGCGACTGTTTAGCTCTGCCGAAGCTGACATGCGCCAGTCATACACCCTCCGGTGCGCGCTGATCGAGGTCTTCGGCAACATGCTGGCCCACCTTAGCAAATCAGACGAGAGGGGCGAGAACCACAAGATGCAGATGAATGCATTCTTCGACGTGCTGGAAGAGCGTTTCCTCGACATCAACCCTTACTGCCGCTGCAGGACCATTCAAGTCTACATCAAGCTGTGCGAACTGGACCAGAAATTTCCGAAGCGGCGGCAAAAGGCGGCCGAGCTGGCCTGCCGCAGCCTGGAGGACAAGAGCAGCCATGTCAGGAGGAACGCGATCAAGCTCCTCGGGACGCTGATCCGCACACACCCCTTCACGGCGCTCCACGGCGCGCAGCTGGCGAGGAAGGACTGGCAGGAGCGGCTGGACAAGGTCGAAGCCGAGTTGAACGCTCTCAAGCCGCCCGTCGATGCGCCCGGCCTCGATGGCGACAAGGGCAACACAAGTGTGGACCAGGAGTTGCTCGACGACGCCACCCAGGTCGAGTCGCCTAAGAAGCAGCCGGCCGAGATGACCGACGAGGAGAAGGTGGCCGCCATCCGCAAGGCCCAAGAGGAGGCCGCCACCTCCGAGGCCATCGAGAAGCTGACGCTGACCAAGCGCTACTACACGGAAGCGCTCAAGTTCATCGACGTGCTGCACGAAGCGACCGGAACGGTGTGCCAGCTGCTGGGATCGCGGAACAAGAGCGAAGTCATCGAGGCCATGGACTACTTCGAGATCGGCGATGCATACAACATTGAGCAGAACAAGGTTGGCATCCGCCGCATGCTGAGACTCATCTGGACCAAGGGCAACAGCGACGAGGGCAAGGGCGTGCAGACCCACCTGATCGAGTGCTACAAGCGGCTCTTCTTCGAGGCGCCCGACAACTTCAGCCCCAACGACGCGGCCAACTACATCGCCAGGAATATGATCAGCCTGACATTTGGCGCGACCCCGGCCGAGCTCACGTCCCTCGAGCAGCTGCTGAGCACCATGATGAAGCAAGGCATGATTCCCGACCTCGTCATCGCGAAGCTGTGGCAGGTGTACGGCGTGCAAAAGCGGGAAATCTCCAAGAAGCAGAGGAGGGGCGCCATCATCGTGCTCGGCATGCTGGCCACCGCCAGCCCCGAGATTGTCGTCGGCGAGATGGAGACGATGCTGCGCACCGGGCTTGGAGCCCACGGGCGCGCCGACCTGCAGCTCGCCAAGTACACCTGCGTTGCGCTCCGCCGCATCAACCCCACCGGCCGCCAGGCCAAGGAGTCGACAGCCAAGTTCTCGAGGCTGCCGAACGACCACGCGGTGCTGGTCAGACTTGCGGCGATCACCGAGGTGCCCACTGACAGCAAGGACTGGTACGGCGTGGCTGAACAAGCCATTAACGCCATCTACGCGCTTTCGAGGCACCCGGACGTCCTCTGCTCTGAGATCATCCGCCGCAAGACGAAGGCGGTGTTCGGCCGGTCGGGCTCGCGCGCGAGCTCACGCCCGAATTCCCGCCCTGCTTCGCGCGACGAGACTCAACCAGCACCGAGCTCGGCGGCAGCCGCCGAAGGAGCAGACGGTGGTGAACCGCCCGTCCCGAGCTCGCAACCGCCGAGTTCGCAACCGCAGCCGGCGAGCCCGACCAAGAAACAGAGCAGGGACGACGTCACCGGTCTCTCGCAGCTGCTCTTCATCGTCGGCCACGTTGCCATCAAGCAGATCGTGCACCTCGAACTCTGCGAGCAGGACTTCAAGCGCCGCAAGCAAGAAAAAGAGAAGACGGCCGGCGCCGCCAAGGATCGCAACTCGCTCTCGGCCAGCACCTCCAGCCGCCGGTCTGTATCGGCGTCGCACTCCAAGGACAAGTCAAAGGTCGACGAAGAAGGCGACGAGCTGGACCTGATCGGCGGCACGACCGAGGACGACTTCACCGAAGCCATGGCGCACATCCGCGAGCGCGAGCTCCTCTACGGGCCCAGCTCGATTCTGGCCCTCTTCGGCCCGCTGGCCAGCGAGATCTGCGCCAACAACACGACGTACCGCGACCGCAACCTGCAGCAGGCCGCCACGCTCTGCCTCGCCAAGCTGATGTGCGTCTCGTCCGAGTACTGCGAGGCCAACCTGCCGCTGCTCATCACCATCATGGAGCGCTCGACCGACGCCACCGTGCGCAGCAACGCCGTCATCGCCCTCGGCGACATGGCCGTCTGCTTCAACCACCTGATCGACGAGAACACCGACTTCCTGTACCGCCGCCTGGCCGACCCGGACCCGTCGGTCAAGCGGACCTGCCTCATGACCCTCACCTTCCTCATCCTCGCCGGCCAGGTCAAGGTCAAGGGCCAGCTCGGCGAGATGGCCAAGTGCCTCGAGGACGAGGACAAGCGGATCGCCGACCTGGCCCGCATGTTCTTCACCGAGCTGAGCACCAAGGACAACGCCGTGTACAACCACTTTGTCGACATGTTCAGCCTGCTGTCGGCCGACCGCCGCATCGACGAGGAGAGCTTCCGCCGGATTGTCCGGTTCTTGCTTGGCTTTGTTGAGAAGGTGAGTGTCCTCCCTCCTTTGTGCCTGTCTTGCCTCACTTTGCCTGGCCTTGCCTTTCCATGCCTGCCTTGCCTTGCCTTGCCTTGCCCATTCCCACTCCCATACTCACCTACCCCCTCCCCTCTCTCTACCCTCACCAGCTACCATGCCTTCGACCTGATAGACTACCCCTATACTCTTCGTCAACCCTTGCCTGCTCTCATATTTACGTAATGCTTGCTTTGCTAACCCGTTTTTTCTCTCCCTTGCGACGACGCAGGACAAGCACGCGAAGCAGCTCGCCGAGAAGCTGGCCGCCCGCCTGGCCCGCTGCGAGACCGAGCGCCAGTGGAACGACGTCGCGTTTGCGCTCGGCCTGCTCCAGCACAAGAACGAGGACATCTCCAAGCTTGTCGCCGAGGGGTTCAAGGTCGTGCAGGCTGCTGCTTGAGGGGTTTGTGTCTGGCTGGCTTTCGTTGGTGGTGGTGGTGGTGGCGGCTGCTGCGGCGGCGGCGGCTGCTGCTGCTGCTGGAGGTGTTGGATGGCGGTCGGGTCGTGGACGTGGATGGGCGGCTGGGCGACTGACGGATGATGTGCTGTGCTGTGGAGTGCGGTGGTGTAGTGTGCATTACCGGGCGTCGGGCGCGGGTTGGACCGTGTTGGACTAGGAGCTGGGTTGGGTTCGGTTGGGCATGGGATGTTGGGAGATATATCCTCGCCATGTTGGGCGGCGCTTGCTGCTGGGAGAGCGGTGCTCGACTATGCTTGTTCGTGGGTCGGGAGGGAACTTGTGACGTACACGATCGTAACACTCTTGAGTTGTTTCTTCTCTTACACGCTGAAAGTCGCACTGGCTGATGCTTGTGCTGGGACTGGATGCTCGGGGCGTCGCTTGCCTCAATCGTGTGCCGGCCGGTGGCCGTCACCTACGGAACGGCCGCATTAGTGTTGGCAGGGCCCGTGGTAGGCCGCAGGCTGGCCAGAAACTTGCCAGCTTGCTCACGGGAAGATAGGCTGGACGTGTTGAAGGCCCTGAGCCACAAGAGTCCCAATAACAACAATGGGGCCCCAGAGTTTTTAGCTGACAGGACAGTGCTCGCAGGGAACGGCGAGGTGACCGCCAGTGGCAGGCGAGGATGGTTACCTTGCTGGGTCTTCTTGTTCGGACTGGGAAGGTTCATGGGAGGATTGCCATCCCTTTTATGTTGGTTCTGTCCTTCTGAAGCGCATGCCTGATTTCAAAAGCCGCTCGAGTCGGATCTATATGACACCTCTTGACCTCCCTGCTTACCATCTCAACTAATGAGGCGTGAACTTGCTCTTCTCTGCTACTTGTTAAGATCTCAACAAGTGAGGAGTTCACTTGCTTCTTTTGCTTCTTCCCCGCAGTGCGTCGCGCTTTTACGATCCTTACTCTACGCACTCCTGTACCGCATCAGGCAGAGCTCTGACCTTGTCGGACCCAATCACCTGCCAAATGGTAACAAGGCCAGGCCGTTTTACCCATGTTCAACATGCCACCTTCACCTTCTCCGCAGCCACCTTCCCCGCACCATCTGTAGGCGGCGCGCAGTTGGCTGACCGTGGTATGAGCGGCTCGGAGTCCGGAACCGACTGAGACCTTGGTGGACGTGGAGGCGGCGAGGCCAAGCTTTCCCGGACAGCGTTGCCGAGCTTGAACCTATTTTCTAGCACTGCCGGAACATGGTCGGATATTTCTAGACTGCAGCGAGCGCAATACCGGGCCCTGTCTATGGTTGGGGTTCACTCGGTCTAGGTTTTATAGCAGGTAAATGGCTCTCTCTAACACAATTACGGCAGATTAGCATATTCAGCCGAGTCATCGTCACTGGCTTCTGGTTTGTCGCCGCGCAAGGGCACAAGTTGTTGTTTCTTTTGAATATCCATCGGCAACGCAACGTGACATAGGATGCGTAGCCATCGAAGTAGACATAGCAGCGAGACGCTCACTCAAATCCAGGGCCATAAATACCCTGAAACACCCGCCAAGGCCGCCCCAGGACGAGATCAGTGGTGGTGTTGTGTAGCTACGCCATATCTGTGAACTTGTTCTCTACATAGAGTCAAGTGACAACATGGCCGTCAAGCAAATCCTTCTGGTGACACTCGGCGGGTGGGCGGCCGCGAGCCCCGTCTCGCCGCTCGCCCCGAGGGATCCATCTCCTGAGGCACAAGCCGACACCACCACGCCCGCGATCCCGACGGTGACCGTGACCCGGACCTTCACCATCCCAGCTTGGACCAAGACCGACACCGTGACGCGGACTCTCAACTGCACGCGCACTATCTACGTCCCGGCCGGCTCCCCTTCCAGCACCGCGGCAACCCCCACGGGCGCGGCCCCGGCCCCGGCCCTCCTCGGCCGGCAGACCACTACCATCTCGCCGCCGCCTCCCACCCCCACCCCTGGCCGGACCGTCACGCGCACCGTGGTCGTCGCCGAGACCGCCACCCGCACCGGCGATCTGACCATCTCGGAGTACCTGTGCAGCGCGACAGTCGAGTACGCATACACAGTCGACGCGACGACGACCGCGACGTTCACGCGCACCCGCTACCCGGCGGACCACACCGTCACGGCCACGACCACCATCGAGTGTGCGCGGCCGCCACCGCCACCGCCGCCGCGTACAACATCCGCGCCGCCGCCGCCGGCGGCGGTAAGCAGCGGCAGCGGTAGCGGCAAACCGCCCGCCGAGGTGGCTCTGGAGGAGGCTCGGCAGGCGGTGGATTCGTCGTCGGAGCCGCTCACGCCGCTGACGACGCTGCACATCACGCAGACAGTGTACGCGGGCACGACGGTCACGGCCACGGGGTACACGACCCGGTTCGTGTGGCGGTGCAGCGCGAGCAGCACGGCGAGCCCGCCAGCCGCATCGGAGTCGCCCTGATCAGGGTGGGCTGTTATCCGTTCGTTTGCTGCAGCTTCGCGTTGGTTATGTTCTTGCCTTGGTAGGGTTGGTTCGTTCGGCTGACTGGGTGGGTGAACGGGCGTCCTGAACAGCCGACGGGCTAAGGTCAGGCTCTGTAGGAATTGCCTGTGAGCCCGTGGGAACAAAGCAGGGGGAGTGTAGAGCGAAGACTCGTTGAGGGGAGAAAACGATATATACGGACGTGTTCTGCCTCCAGATAGCACGTGAGTGTGGCGAGAGAAACAAGGATAGTTACCCCTATCGGTCGATAACTCAGAAAGTCATCGATGACCATGTTTGAGCCTTCGAAGCACCAGTCCGTTGCTTCCGCGGCTCCACAGCACGACGGAGATGGAGCCAGCCATGCATGGTGCCATCTGGCAAAGCGCCGGTGTCAATGAGCCGATATACCGCGCGCTACAGCCAAGGTTCTCCTCAGCCGTGGCAATGAAGCGACGGGGGCGCCAAGGGAGTGAAGCAGTTTTATGTTCTAGACAGGAAACGCTCCCAGGGGTCACTCACTCAAACATGTTGAGATGCCTCCTGCAAAGATGCTCACAAACCCTCGAGTTTCCAGCTATAGCACAATATGTCCAGCCAACCCGCAGGACGCCGCCAAGTGGAGGTGAGACAAGGCACCAGCCAGCTTCTTCCCCAGGCGGCACTCACCGAGGGGCCACCGTCTCCACCCCTAAGTCTACTCCTTCGACACAACCGCCGGCGTAACACCGAACGTGGGCCGGACAAACCTATTTCGTGCCCGTTAGCGCCTGCAGCGACTCCCTGACACTCCGTCCACCTCTTAACAGGGACGGGGGGAACTCACCGGTCGGAGTGATAAACGCGCGTGTTCTCGCCCAACAGCTCCTTCTCGCGCGCCTGGTCCGCCAGGTACCTGCGGACCTGGTCGCGGTCCTCCTCGGCCTGGAGCAGCGGGATCAGGTGGATGCGGGCCCACATCTTCTCGCGGGCGAGCTCACTGACGGGATGCGTCAGCACACAGAACGGTGGAGAGGACAAAAAAGTGGGAAGGGGGGACCGGCGCACTTCTGCTCGCGGATGCCCACGATCAGCTTGTACCAGCCGAAGAGCATGAGCGCGGCGCCGCCGGCGATGAGAGGGCCGGGGCGGAACAGGCCGCGGGACGGGAGATTGCGCTGTGGCCGCGGGTTAGCGGGGGGTTGCAGCAAAGGCAGTGAACATGCGGTGCGTGGTGGGTGCTGTGGCGGCAGCGGTGAGCAGGGCCCCTCATCCAGTGTCCTAGACCAAACCATGTCGAGCCCGCTCATCCGGAGCCAGTCTACCATCGCGACCACTCTCCCAATTCAGGCCGCCCAGAAAACATGGCTCAACGCCTTCCCTCCACCTCTTCCCTTCACCAACCCAGCGACTTCCCCATCTTCAACCCCCGTCTTCGAATCTCGAGTCCCAACTTCCCTGTATGCCTGTCTCCCCCATCCTGCCGGTCTCTGATGCACGTAGCGTGGCCGACCCAGCCTAACCCAGTCCAACCCGGCCAGGCCAGGCCCAATCCCACCACCACCGCGGACCCAGCAGCCGCGCTCGCAACCCCATCCCCAATCATCCACCCACGCCGCTACCAACCCAGCCCACGAAAGCGGCACCGCAAAGTGAAGCGTGAGGGGAGGGGGAAAAAAGAGAGAAAGAAAAAGGAAAAGGGAGAAAACACACCCTAAACTGAACGGCCTCATAGCCGCCAGCAGGCGGCATATCCTGCGGCATGGCGGGCAACCTTTGCTTGTTTCCCCTGCGCTGTTCTTCTGTCCTATCCTCTTTCTCTCCCTTTATCTTACGTCCGTCCGGACCTTCACCAGACAGCCTTCACTGATCCCGTCCTTCACAACCTGCGAAGCCGACCTGATGCGCTTCAAACCCGAACCTGCCTGTCGCGCTTCGTTTGCTGCTCTGCTCAGCTCTGCTTTGCTCCGCGTAAAACCGCGCTGCGCACGCGAATGGCAGGCAGTCCTGGTGGATCAATCGATCGCAATCGCGATCGCGATGGCAATCGGGCGCTCGTCGGCTCGCTCGGTCGGTTGATCAATCGGTTTAATCGATTGGGTCGACCGCGTGTGGTGTGAACAGCGGTGGGGGCAGGGCCAATTGGCGCAAGGAGCGAGGTTGGTTGCCGAGCTTGGAGCTCGAATTGACGATGCGATGCGATGCGCGGGCCGACTCGGAAAGTTGTTGCGAGGTTTGGTTTGGCAGGATGGACAGGGCAATCGCCTTGGCGGGACTGAGATTACGTAAGGGTCTTGGAGGCAAGAGGTATGGACGGAATAAACGTTACATGGTACAAGGGTAATTACGCTATGGTAGGTAACTACCTTAGGTAATTACACGAGGAAGCTCCATGCCGGCTGCGCGGCCTCAAAGGCGCCCATCACAACACCAGCAGTGAAGACAGAGTCGTCAGAACGCAACGTGCTAGTCACTACAAATAAGTTACACCACAACACCGACAAACTCCATCCCATCCACCCGCCCACCCGTCCGTCCGTCCATGCGTGCTGCAGTACATCCGTTGGATCCATCCCCGCTAAGCAGACAGTAGTGCTCCGAGACAGTAGAACGCCGTAGACAGTGGCTCTTGACAAAGCTTCCACGTTCCCAAGCGCGCACTCCACGCTGCACCCTCCATTGCAGCGAACCATCTACCATGCGGCCCGGCCCAGGTGCTCGACCGGTGGCCGGCAAAGTCGCGGATATAGCTACCCCTTCTCCGCTTCCGTGCCAGGCTTATTCGCCTCTCTGAGCGCAAGCGCCGCCTGTTCCGCCTGCATCTCCGCCTCGGCCTTGTCGAACTCGGCCGCGAACTCGGCCTCGAACTCGGCCTCCAGCGCGGCCTCGTCAAAGTCCATCTCATCATCATCCTCATCCGGCTGCTCGCCAATTCTAGTACTTCCGCTCTGACGTTGCTGTTGCTGTGCACCGTCGAGATCATCCGTGCCTCCTGGCGTAGGCAGTCCGCTGCCGCCCTCGAGCTGGTCAGCCGGCTGCTCGCCGGCAGCAAACTGGGCCCGTAGCGACGTCGTGCGCTGGCTCTGTGTGCGGCGCAGCTTCTTGGCCGGCGTCTCGTGCCCGCCGTCGTCCCCGAATGCTTCAGTCCCGTCGCCGTCCTCGCCGTCCTCGGCGCGGCTCTTGCGCTTCCGGCTCGCCGACAGGCCAGACGTCGGGCTCGCTGTTCTGCTCCGGCGACGCGTGTTGTCATCTGAGTCCTCCTCCTCCTCATCCTCGTCAGCCTGGACGTAATCTCCATCCTCTTCCTCGTCATCGTCGTCGTCGTCCTCCTCTTCGTCAGACGATCCGCTGGCGAGGAACTCCTCCAGCTCGGCGTCGGCTGAGCCCCAGTTAAAGGTCTTCAGCCCGTCGATGGGCGACGACTGACCGTCCGGGAGCGCGTCGGGCAGCAGGTCCTCGTCCATCTCTTCCTCCGACGAGTCCTCATCGCCGTCATCATCGGCCGGCTGCAGGTCCCGCGACTCTCCCGAGGCAGACACCAGCCGCAGTCTCGGGCCGCGCCGGTTGTGCCCGCCATTGGGCGCCTTGTTCTCGCCTTCGTTGTTCTCTTCGTCGTCCTCGGCCGCCGCGTTTTCCCCCGTCGTCGCCGCCGCCGCCGCCGGCGGCTTGTTGCGGTTGTTCGGCTCGTCCTCGTCGACGAGGCGCGCCGTGAAGAGGTACGGCGTCTCGTCGACAGCCTCCCACCGGCTGAAGCAGGCCGCCAGCCACTCCTGGCTGACGATCTTGATGTGTGGCCGGCGCCGCGCCTCGAGCAGTTTCTCCCTGCCGGGCTGGGACGCGTTCACCACAAGATGCGTCACGTCGTTGTGGATCCGCGGCCGCAGGTCCGCGCCGAAGCTCATGATTTGTACGCCGATCTCGGACTGATAGATGTCTATGCCGCGCGGCAGCACGCCCGAGAGCACAATCTTGAGGCCCCGCAGCACTTGGCTTTTGAGCTCCTCGAGGATGCGGCCGACGTCGGGGACCGAGCTGAAATCGACATTGCCGCCGGCGTTGTGCGACGCGCGGTTGCTGTCATACTCTTCGTAGTATGTCTTGTGGAGCTTGATGAGGTGTTGTTCTAGGTACTTCAGCTCCGTGTCGTCGTCCTGCAGCACGCGGTGCCGATGCGCCGCCGGGGACGACGACCGAGACTCGGACCCGTCCTCCGACTGGACCGTGGCCTTCTCGGCTTCTTCGCCCTCCCGATCGAGCTTCTCCTGCAGGAGCTGCAGAGGCCGATCTTTAATCTGCTTCTCGAAGGCGCGCTCCTGCTCCTCGACCTGCCGCTTCGTGAGGGCGGAATCGTCCCCACCGGTCATGTTGACGATGGCCTCGAGCGCTTCGTCCTTGTTCTTGTCGACCTTCGGAGGCGGCTCCATCTTCCGCCCCTTGTTTTGTACACCGTTGGTCGCGGCGTCCGACGTGAGCAGGTCGTGGCGTTTCGGCAGGAAGCTGGAGTTGATATCTCCGATGCCCTTGAAGAACTCGTACGGCGAGACCTTGATCAGGTTCGGCCGGTTGCGCGGCCACACGTCGGACCGGTCGTCGATGATGACCACCATGTTCGTACTCACGGGAAACAGGCGGCCCAAACTCTTGGCGAACATGTTACCGTTCTCGTCGCGGCTGATGACGCGGTTGCCGAAGAGCTTCCTCTGCGGGTCGACGACGCGCGCCACATTTTGCGCGTACGCGCGCGTGCCCATCGTGTAGACGTGCATCTCGTACAGCTCGGAGATGCGCTTGAGGAACTCCTCGAGGCCGGGGCGCATCTTGATGTAGTACGAGCACCGCCGCGCCAGGTCGGACGGCCCGTCGTCCAGCTGGAAACTCTTGACCTCCTTGACGGACTCGTGATTCGGGTTGGTCGGGTCTCTCTGCCACTCGCCGACGGTCGGGTCGATGCACGCCTGGATGATGGTCTGGTCCAGATCCACCACCAGGCTGAGCTTCCGGCTCTGGAGCAGCCGGCGCTGCAGCTCCCGCTCGGTGCGCTGGGCGTGGGACGGGCTGACGGTCAGGCAGGTCTGGTCGTGCACCATGTGGATCGGGGCGCGCTCCGTGTCACGAGTCTCGGCGGCCCAGTTGACCACGGTCATGTCCTTTCCGCACATGCCGCAGAGACCTCCATACTGTATCCCGTGCGAGCATTCTTCTTTGACTGTCAGGCACGCCCTGTCCGCCACAATGCGCTGACCCTCTGTGATGTGCCACTGCGTCAGCTCGCCGTCGGTGGGCGACTCCCACGTCACCGTGGTGGTCTGCTCCTCCTGCCGCGGGTTGTCCCCGAACTTATCGGTGACCTCCCTCATCCATTTGAACGAGTATTCCAGGAGGGGCTCTTGTTTCTTGATCTTATCGCCAGGAGACTTCAGCAGCCTGACGATCGTGATGGGGTACCGTATCCGGCTTCCCAGCCGGATGACCTTGCTCATGCTGCCGGCGGGTGGAAATATCCGGTCGGCGTGTTGCGATAATCTGATCTGTTCTGCTACGCCTCGATTTTCGCGCCGAGTCTGTGTGCAGTATTGTTGAGACTCGTCAGCCACTTTTGTCGGACAATCAATCGACCTTCCGACAGAACGGAGACTAAAGAGGGAGCGTCTTTGGTCTTACACAGCAGCTCCCCTGGACAACGATAATGAACCGGTGTCTCGGCGAGTTGAAACACCCATCGCGCAGGAGCGCGCATCAAAATTCAGAAGTCGCAGGATTTGGCTAGTTCGTAGGTGCTGAGGTGCCAAGGTTGGCGCGACGTGACGGCGTGACACGACCAGAGTGGTCTCGCGATCCGATTGCGCGCTGTCGCTTCCCTTTGACTGCTTGGGTTGCCAAAAATCGAGGTGCAATTGCAGAAGAGGGTGGGGGCGCGAAACCTAAACAGGTCTAGCGTTGCGCTTGCGCGGGGCAGACTGGCCTGCTGGTCTAAGCTCCCAGGAGCTTTCGCCGCAATGTTGATTTGGGGTGAGGAACCGAACCGGGTTGGTGGATGGCGGATTCAAGTTGCAAGGAAACGGCGCAGTCAAACGGTGATGATTGGGGCAAATCGTCGAGGTGGCGCAAGCGACAGGGCGAGGTCTGTTCTCTGTATGTTTGCTCCAAACGGCCAAGGGTTCGTGGGATGCAAATTGAAGTGTAAAGTACGTGGGGTTTTGTCGTTATTGCTGTGTAATTTCATGTACTGGCGCATTGGTAAGGTAGAGACGGCAGTCAGGTAGCGAGCGGCCTGCAGAGTGATGGGCCCGGATTTTGGGTGGGATGGCAGACCCTTTTGTACTCTCCGATGGCTGAATCCGGCTCTGCCCACCGCGCAACTTGCGGCTGGCCAATCGAGCCCATGCCCCATGCCCATTGACGCAACGTGCCTGCCAGACATGGACCCCTGTCGGACAGTGCAGCAGCCAAACAGCATGCACCCCGTTTGCGGGGTCGGCTGTGGCTGGATCGTGGCACAAGTCTCCAGCTTGAGGTGACTCGTGCAAGACGTGCACAACCGTTCACGCCGTCGACCACCAGATAAACGAAGACAGAATCTCGATGCCAAGAACCAGGCCGTCAGTTTGCCTGCTCATTTTTCTGCCCCTTTTTACATCTTCCTAGCAAGTCAAGTGTGACACCGTGGAGGAGTCATTCATTGTCGCGTGACTATGACGGCCCTTACAGGCAGCAAAACCACTTGGACAGCAGGCAGGAGGATACTTGCATTTGGTAAGTTATACTTTGCGAATACCGGGTAATTTGCAGCAAATGTACAGGCTGAGCCGCACGCCAGAGAAAGCACCAACAGCGCAGGACGTGGTCACCTGCAGCCCCTTTCACAAAGTGTGTCTTTGTGCAGCCAACCCTCAGTCCCAACTGCCCTGCAGATGTCCTTCAAAGGCGACAACGACCCGATTGGGATGTGGTGCAACAAAGACGGCTGAGGTTCCATTGCTAAACTGGTAGATCTGAAGCAGCAATTGAGAGAGATAAATACCTGCCTAGTGATATAACACATACATCTACCTGGTTGCAGACCGAAACCCGTTACAAGGCCAGGCACATCGCCCTTTAAGCGTAGACGGGATGGTATCAGACGTTATCCAAAGCGGTCCACAGGCTCTCGGAGTGAAACAAGCCAAGTTCAAGAGTTGCATGAGCTCCCAACAGTTCCTCGTTGAGTCATCGTCCCATGACTTGAGGGAGGTAGGAAAGGAGAAGGCCGTGCCGCCTCTCAACGCTGCAGGACTTCAGGTACCTAGATACCCGTAGTTACGCCCCCCACACGACCATCATAGGGTAGTAGACATTGACAACTGGTAATTCACCACCTTCGCCCCAGTACTATCCTCGCCGCTGGAGCAACTTTGCATGGAAGATAGAAAGCAAGGAAAACCATATTAATTAGCTGCCGTCGACTCCCTGACGCAATCCAGTGTAATCCAAATGCCATCAACCCAATCTCCTCTAGTGTATCCCGACGCCCTCTTCCCTGTCATTGCCCCGTCATAATCATGTTCGGTCTCCCTCCGGAGAAAAAACTCCAAAGCCACCACTCTAATGACACGCCGACAAAAACAAGCAAACTCTGCCCACCACCATCAGAATGATGGAACAGAAACCAAAGCCAATTCGCAAACGTAGAACCAGGCACGCTGGCAAGCCCTCGCGAATCTCACCCCAGGGAAGTCACCAGTCGTCCATCATCCGTCCATTCATCAAGCCCAACCAACAACCAGACAAGAAAACAAAAACAGCCGACTAACCCCCGCCCTCCCAAAATCCGATCAATCCCTAACACCGCAAAACAATCACCCTAACCTCACCCCATGTCCCGACCCGGCCGCGCCCCCAAGTCCCCGACTCCCCAACGCCTGCGCGCCGATCCCGGCGCCGATCCCTATCCCGGCCCCGGCCCCGGCCGTGGCGCGCACAATCCGCTTCATGGCGCCCTCGACCGACAAGTCATCAATCATCTCGTCGCGCCGCACAAACGTCCAGCTCTCCTCCTCGTCGTCATCATCGTCGTCATCGTCTTCCTCATCGTCGTCATCATCACCGCCCTCCTCCTCTGCATCGCCCCCGTCGCCGCCCAGGCGGTGGCGGTGGTGGCGGTGGTGATCTGCAGAGCCGGAGCCGGCAGCAGCAGCAGTAGTGCCGGCGGAAAGGTGGGGGTTGCTGGAGGAGGGGGAGGCCGCGGCTGCTGCGGCGGCCGCGCGGCGGGCGCGGGACTTGCTGCGCTTGGCGTTGATCAGGTCGGTGGCGTAGGCCAGGTCGCGGTAGATGCATTGGACGGCGGTCTCGACGCCGTTTTCCTGCGGGAGGGGGGTGAGTGAAAAATGGCGGTCAGCGGGTTTGAGAGGTTCGGGATAGATGTCGCGGATAGGGGTGGTTGTGGAGGAAAAAAGGGGGAAAGAAGAGGTGTTCTACAAGGGAGAGAAGATAACGGCTTACCTTGCGAATCTGCTCGCCCAGCACGCGCGCCTTGACGATCATGCGCTCGCTGTGCGTCGCCTCCCATAGGGCGCGCGCAAACGAGTTGGCGCCCCACTTCTTGAGGCAGATGCCTACGCCGAGGTCCTCGACGCGGCTGCCGAAGAAGAATTGGTCGCCAAAGAAAGGCCGGATGATGGTGGGGATGCCGGCCCGCAGGCTGGCGCCCGTGGTGCCGCTGCCGCCGTGGTGCGCGGCCGCGTCGATCTGCCTGAACAGCCAGTCGTGCGGCGCCGAGTGGATGAGAAAGATCTCGGGCGGCAGCTCGGGCTCGGCCTTCTTGCTGCTGCTCTTGCTGCTGCTGTCGTCGGCGGCGCCAGCCTTGACCGTGTCGCCCTTCTCGTTCGTGGCGCGGTCGCTCCAACCCTTGCTGAGGATGCACCGAACGTCGGCCTTCAGCACGGCGTCGATGACCTCCTGCGTCATGCGAGCGGGGTCGGCGACAATAATCGAGCCGAACCCGACGTAGACGAGCGGCTTCCCGTCGGCGCGGGCCTGCTCGATGAACCGCATCAGCGCGGGCGGCGGCGTCCACTTCTCGCCGCCCTCGTCCAGGAACCAGTAGCCCGTCACGCGGATCCAGTCGGAATAGTCCAGCGGCGGCGGCACGACGTAAGGCGAGAAGTTGTACAGGAAGGGCACCTTGTTGACCTGCAGCTTCTCCCAGGTGGTCGCCGGCAGGCCGAGCATGCGGTTGCGCCAGCGGTTGATCTGGCCAGCCGTCGCCTTCCAGAAGAGGTTGTCGAACATGACGTAGGTGAAGTAGTTGTACCCGCCGCCCATTTTCTGGCCCGGCATGATGAATGCGTGCGGGTACGCGCGCGTGCGCGTCCACGGCATGGTGAAGGCGCGGAAGTAGGGGATGCCCAGCGCTTCGGCGATGTGAATGCCCGCCATGGCCGAGGGCGACTCGATGATGAGGTCGCTGCCCTGGCACGCCTGCCACGAGGTGGCCAGCAGGTCATCGAGGAAGCCGCGCATCTTGGCGTTGGCTTCCTTGAGGAAGGCCCAGGTGAAGGTGCCGTTTTGGATGCAGAGTTGCATGAGCTGGCCCGGGTCGCCGCCGACGTAGGCGAACTCGATGCCGTGGGATTCGATCCACGGCTTAAACTCGCCGTGCGTGGCGATGCGGGGGTGGTGGCCTTCTTCGAGCAGCTTCTTGCACAGCGCGATGTAGGGCTGGACGTCGCCGCGCGAGCCGATGGTGAGGCATGTGATCTTCATCGGTTGGCTGGGTTTGAAGTTGAGGAAGGAGGCTTTCGGGTCGTCGAAGATGATGGTCGGGGCCTCGGAGACGCTGGACGTCTCGCGCGGGAGTTGCACCTCGTGGTCGGCGAAGCCTTGGCTTCGCGCCTTTTCCAGCGCGTTGTGCTCGGCCACAGCAGCTTGAGCATCCTCGCTCTCTCCTCCGTCCATGAGGCTGGAGCCGCGCAGATAGCGAGTCGCCTCCAGGCCCTGGAGGATGGTGATGGTGCAGTCGTCGCGCACTTCGGCTTTCCCGAACTCAAAGAACAGCTCTTCGTGGCCGCGGATCACGACCACGAGACCAGCATATCCAAACCGGAACCCCTTTTCCTTGTCAACATTCTCAATGTCGCGTAACGGCAGGATGAGTTTCGTGCGGGTGCCGGGCCACAGGCTGCGGAAGCAGAAGTGCCAGTCGCTGATGTAGATCTTCCCGTAGAGCGGAATCACCCGCATCATGTGCGCGTAGAATGCTGCCTGAAGCTTTTCGCTCTCCGGCAGCGTGAAGTGGGCTCGAAAGCGGGCTTCGGAGTGTGCTTTCTCCTCCGGACCGAGCGCGCCATCCTCCTCATCCGTCCGTAACTCGGGTGGTTCATCATAGTGTTTCGCCCCGCCCTTCCACATTCCGGACACCTTCTCGACGTAGCCCATAGATTCCGTGGCAAGCAAGTTGCTCATGCGCCTGGACTGGCGGTCCAGGTATCCCATGAGCGCGTTCGCTTTGCGGAGTGGGTAGCCGCCCATCGTGGCGATACTCTGAAGAGTTGGGGTGGTCGCCCTTCCATCCGTTTCCCCTGCGTCTGTGCTCTGACGCGGCGCCGTGGCTGGACGAGTCGGCGGCTTGGAATCTGATGCATGATGTCCAGCTCTAGTTGAGGGTCCAGCATGTTGGAGGGTGGGACCGTGGAAGACCTCACTGCCCCTCAAAATCTGGCTCGCCGAGGCGTCCTCACTGCTTGCCGAAGCGACCATCGCGGACAAGCTGGCCTGGCTCGGATCCAAGCTTTGAACGTAGGAGTCACTACTCTCCTGCCTCTCGTGGCCTTCGTGTCGTTTCCTGCTGAGGGAGCGTCGACCGTGGCTGAAGCTCCGGCGCCGTGGCGACCCTGGATGGATGTTTGCGTTGGTATCCATGCTGCCCCTCGTAAACGCGCGGAACCTGTCGAAGCTGCTGCGAGGGCGATCAGAGCTCTGCCGCGGACTGGGTGAAGATCCGCGGACAGGCGACAGCGGCGAGAGGGTCGCCCTGACACCTTCGCTGATTTTGCCTGTGCGAAGATGAGGTAGGTTGGAGGCTTGTTCTCGCCTGCCACTCGTACTGGTCCGTTCGGAGCTCGGTTCGACCTGGTCGCTCAGGCCGTGCGCATGGGACGACGAATCCTCCACGAGGATTTTCAGGATGTTGATGGCCTCCCTTGCGTAGCTGAAGAAGGAGAAGAAGTACTGCCAAGGAGGGTCAATATCGGCGCGGGGAAAGTAGCAAGCTGGCACACATACCTCGTCGATAGCGTAAGTCTCGTCATTATCGATGACGCGGATTTTGCATGTATCCGCAAAGTTCAGCATGTGCGTCTCCTCGACGTCCAAAACGTTCTCGATCGGGAGTGAGATCTTGACGCTGTCGCCATCGTTGTGCGACCTGAAGATGGCCCGCTGCAGGCTCTTAACCCATTCCTTGGCGCTCTGCGCGGTGTCGGCCCTGAAATAGTACGTCCTGTGGTCGGTGCTAACAGTGAAGTGAGTTCCTTCCTTGTCCCCGTCGGTGATGACGGCAGAGATGCCGTGTCTCAGGTCGATCTGCCCATAGGGGAAGTAGACGTTCTTGGTGTCCAGGTAGTATGACAGGACGTCACCCTTGAGGCTGAACCAGTAGCGGCTGTACTTCGGGTTCCTCTTGCCACACTTGGACAGGTAACCCTTCTTGGAGACCTCATTCTGCGGGAAAGTTAGTACTACGAGGCACACAACATCAGGAGCTTCAAGCACTCACAGCCTTCTTCGGCAGGTACGCATAGAACGCGATATGCCGTGCTGTGATGTACATGTGTCCCTCGAGCAGAACATGCTGAAGAAGCCAGCAGGGATATTCCTCCACCACTTCCTCTTCTTTGTCGAACCCGAAGATTTCCTTCAGCTTCTTGGCAAGCTCGGACGGCCCGGTTTTGCTAGTCTCAGCGTCCTGCGGTGACTCGTTCGAACCATCCAGATCATAAGCCTGCGGGGTGCGCGCTGGTGCCGTCATCATGCTATCGGTCCGCGTGATCTGGATGCTGGGCATGAGGTCGGGGGTCGGCTGGGGAGCGGACTGCGTGGCCTCAGCTCCTTGCGCGCCATCGTCCGACTTGGGCTTGAAGGATTTGGATGGCCGGATTTTGCCAGCGAACCGCGCAAGTCCCGGAACTGACCGTAGCAGTCGACTCTCGGAGAGCTTCCTTAAGTGGCGGCCGTGCGCTTTGACGTCGGCTGCATCATGTGCATCATGCCTTGGCAAAACCGTCGTTTGGGCCAAACCACGTGCTGACGAACTCTCCGGTTGCAACGCCGTAGGGCCGGCAATGGTCTCCGCCATCCGGCGTTCCCCCTCATCCTCGTCTTCCGAACTGTGGCCCTCGAACCGGTCGGCATAGTCCGCTTGGCTGCCTGCTGCCGCGATCAGGCCGAAGATGCTCTGATTCATGTTCATGAATAACCCGCCGCCGTATCCCTGCGGGCGCAAGACCTCCTCTTCACCGTCGACCTGGTCGCCGTGGTCTCGGAGGCGTTCGGGCAGCTCCATCGTGGGCGTGTGTTCACCGTCGCGGCGCTTCTTTTGGAGTTTTCTCGACATCCGGCGAACGGCGCGGTCATCGCAACTGGAACCCGCAGCTCCAGAGGGAGGGGGCGACGATGGAACTGATGGTGGCAGCTTATTCGCACCGTGCGCCCCCGGACTCGCATGGGGACTTGTAGGGGCTACGGCGGGCGGCGGTGTTGGTGGGACGGGGTCCATGGTTCACGGTCTATGTTGCGGACACGACGAGGGGAGATGCCTAGACGCGGACGCAACCATGTGAGCCTGCGGAACGCGACTACAGCGTGCTCTCGAGCAACGAACGGAGGACGGACTAACCGGCCGAGAGATATCAACTGCGGGGACGGGAGGCAGACAGCGGCAGCCAGGCTGATGCCTGGGCCGAGGGAGGGATCCCGCAGGGCGGGCGGGCGGATCAGCTGGCGAGGCACTCAACGGATATGCAGGCGCAGGCGCTCGAGAAACCAACTCGGGGTTACCTCCTACGCTTCGAGTCAAGATAGGACAGGGTTGCGCGACAAGGCCTGGCGATCGTTAACGGCATGTAGAGATATTGTGTATTGATGAGCCCTCGTTGGCCAAGCGAGCAAATGACCAGTGTTGCCTCGGAGCGGTGGTCATCGGCAGCTAACTGTTCTGGTCGGCGTGATGCGCAGCGAGGTGGTCCGAGCCGCTGTGCGACGAACAGGAGGGTTGCCAAGACTTCTATTCCGCACACTAGTGGACTGTTCCGTAGGCTGCTTTGCCGGGGCCAACCAACAGGGTTCGTTTCCCGTTCGGGAGTACACACCAGGCCCGTGAGCCGCGACCGCGCCAATGCCGTTCAGAGCCAAAACGGTCAAAAACTCGGATACGCGACTCGGAGGGGCGGGTGCGACGAGTACGGATTACACCACGCACCTTAAAGCGCATTCGTCTTACACTGATAGGGATACAAGCATACGCCTTCCTCGGCGGGAGTCTGCAGTTCTGTTCAAGAGATGGAGAGAGCAGAGAACGAGGACCGCTCAGGACGGTCAGGTACCCGAGTCAAGAACGCTTATCGATAAGCCAGCAAGTCCCATGACGCAACATGGGCCATTGCCAGCGGGTGCAATCGATCACATGCAACGGACTAATTCTCGGATTAGCGATCCTCAACTTCTCCTCCGGAGCCGAACATGAGGCCATTCGCAGCGAGCAATTGGTCCTAACCTTCGACTGCCAATCACAACTCGAACATGGTGAACATACAGAAGGATGCAAATAGCGGCAGATCGGGACGGAAGACGGGTTGCTGGCTGATCCGGACAGCGGCACCCTCCCGCCCTTCCAACCGTCTCGGCATTGCGGTGCTGTAATTATTATGAACTCGCAACTCGCATAACACGTCCAGCGCATACACCCACAATATCAGTTACTGTTATGTCACCACTTAGCCAGCGCCATGCTCACATCCATAGACACAGTTTCCCGCTCGCGTTACCGCCCGCCACCCAGTCCATGGTCGGGTGGAAGTGCGCGACCGCCGGCACCGCCGTGATGCCCTCGCCGTCCAGCTGCGCCAGCTGCTCGCCATCCGCCGCAAATACATCGACAAACCGGTTCATGTTCCCGATCACAAACTTCTGCAGCCCGTCCCGCGGGCTGCGCTGCCACTGCGGCTTGAGGATGGTGACCCAGCGCCCGGTCTGGTTGTTGTGCGGGATCTCCCGCGTGGGCGCCATCTGCGACTCCGACAGCTCGGCGCCGGCGCTCCACGTGCCCGCGTCTGGGAACGAGTAGATCTTGATGCGGTCGTCGTAGCTGGACGTCGCGACGTGGCCGGCGCTGCTCCAGCTCGCGTGCGAGACCGACAGGCGGGATTCGTGCGAGCCGAGCAGCGCGGGCGCGCGGGCGCTGCCCTTGCCCTGGATCTTGCGCAGGTCCCAGATCTTGAGCGTCCGGTCCAGCGAGGCGGTCGCGACGAGGTGCGGATGGAGCGGGTGCAGCGAGAAACCGCCGATCTTCTGGTCGGTGAGGCTCCAGAGCTCGGCTGTCGAGGGCTTGGTGCGCAGGTCGTGCCGTCCGAGCGAGCCTTGGAGCGTGGAGAAGATGATGATGTTGGGTTCAGATGTCGCCATGTCGATCGCGCTGATGGGTAGGTCCTCGTCCGGGTCCGCAGGCGCGAAGACCTGGGTGGAGATGCCCTTGTCGAGATCCAGCTTGCGGATTGATGAGTCATACGAGGCAGAAAAGACGGCGTTTGCGTCGACCGGAGAGAAGTGAAAGGATGAGATGGTCCTCGAATGCGTCTTGAAAGCTGATATTACGGGGTCTGGCAGCTCCGCCTCCTCGTCCTCGTCGTCCTCGACTTTGGAGGGCTCTTGTGATGCGTCGAACACGCCCATTGCACCCTCCTTGTCGCCCGCGAATACGATCGGCTTAGCTTCTGTTGGATGGAAGCCCATCGAGTATATCCGTTGCGGCACAATTTTGATATCTGGCGTCGGGTTAGCGACGCGCCATAACCAGGAGTAGAGGAGTGCCAGATACCCTGCACCGGCCATTTTTCGTAAAGCTTCAGCCCGCTCATGCGCAACCTCAGGTCCTTAAGGCCCTTATCCGTTGTACTCTTCACATCTTCATCCGTAAATGTCCGAACCCCGGGTTGTGCGCCTCGGACCGGGAGCCCCTTCAGCCCCGCCAACCCGTCGAGTCCCGCTTCCCACTTGCGGCCCTCAACCTGGATATCGCCGAGATTTAGGTCTCCGCTGATACGCATCTTCTTCGCCTTGGCCTTCTCTGCTTCGACCTCGGCCTCCACCTCGGCCTTGCGCTTGAGAACATCAGCATCGGCACCGAGTCCCGCCAGTCGACTGCTTTGTCGCGTCGGACGGAGCGGTTCACGCTGGACAGGCTCCCGTTTTACGCGCGGCGCGCTCGGGCGCTTTGGCTTGGGAGGCGCCGGTTTCGGGATGATCTTGGCCGCGGTCGTGCTGATTTCACTCAGGATGGCGTTGTTGTTCGCGATATTCTCGAGGCGCTTGCGCTCGAACGCGCTCATGGCCGCCGGTTCCTCCTTCGCCGCAGGCGCCATTATGATTATTCACCGGGATCGTGGTACTACCGACAAGCACAAGAGGATACGAGATGCATCAGTGGCCCTCAATGGCAGCCCTCTATGGCAAGTCGGAACGGAGCTAGACTGACAGACCAAAGAGATCACTCGAAACGCGAAGATGGAAGCGCGGGCGAAGAAAGTCAATTAAACAGGGTCGCGCCCGCCGCCAGCCGAGTCGCGAAATCACGGGGAACTGGGCGGTCTTGGCAGTGCTTGATTGGCAGACAACAACTGCTGGGGCCTTCACGGCCCGCTCCACTGCAGCCGTAGCTCGCCAAGCAGAGTGGAGGCAGGGATCTGGCCCGGCAGGCAATATCCTCCACGGTACTCCGTACCTGGGGAAATTTTCAAGCGCTCCGCTACACCTTCCCGTCCACCTGCTCCGAATTCAAATCACAACCCGGGCACGCCAGCACTAAGCAGTGTTTTGCGCACCGCGAGTGGCGCGCGGGCTGAGCCCAGCATGTCGACTACTCTTCTTCCGTTCCTCTACCAGACCCAGACACTTCAGCGGCTATCGCGGACTGGCGTCCCGACCCGCACATTCCGCGCTCTGCTGCATTCCACGGCGGCCCGAAGCAACCCCCCGCGCAGTCGGCCACACGGTCCCCGGCACGAGGATATCCCGTTCGAGTTGCCGGAGGGTTACGAGCGTCCTGACGGTAGATCAGAAGATCAAGATGCCGAGGCGGGTGGGATGCGGTCGACCATCACGCGACAGGAGCACGAAATCTTCAGTCGCATCTTCGAAGAGATTGCGACCCGAAATGCCACGCGCCCTCGTCCCGCTGTACCACCGGCACCTCCGCCGTCCGCTGGCCCGGAAAGCCCGAGACCTGCTCCTGACGAATCTGCGGGTGATTCCCTGCCCTCCCGCCTCGGCTTCCTCAAATTCGACGACCTGCAAGTCCGGACGGAGGAACCCAACCCCGAGAAGGTCCGCAACACGGTCAACATCATAGTGCAGGACGCGGCCGAGGTGCAGTCCAACTTCCGGCGGCAGATGATGAGGCCGTTCGACCCGCTCCACCCTCTCGAACAAACATCAGCCGCATCCGACTGGGAAAAGGCCCTGCTGCGGTTCCCGCCCAGCCTGCGGAAAGCCGCGCGCATGGCGTTGGGCACCATCGAGGAGGACAAGGCAGCCGAAGTGCATGGTTCGGCAACCCCAGCAGCGGAGCAGAGCCTGAGCATAGAAGAGAAGCCAGCGCGGCAGCTCGATCTGAAGCTGGACCCTCTCGCCAAGTCGGTTCAGAACGAAGCCCTCAGGCGCGAGCAGCGCAACCGGGTCGAGGCCAAGATGCACGCGGCGCAGACCGACTTTGAGCTCTGGGACATCCTCGAAGAGGAGGTCTTCCCGCTGGTCGAGAAGCTCGGCATCGACGAGGCGTCGTCCAAGGCGAAGCGCAGCCGCAAGCGCGACAAGAGCAAGCTCCCGCTGCACGTCTACGGGCCGCTGTACCCCTCGTACCTGCTCAGCGCGCTGCGCCTGTTCGACACTAAGTTCGCGCGCTCCTCGCCGCTGGCGCTGCACATCCTGCCGCGCGTCAAGGAGCTCGGCCCGGCCAGCTACGTGCTGGGCGTCAGCACGCCCTTCTACAACGAGCTGGCGCGCATCCTGTGGAACCGCTACGGCGACCCGACCGCCGTCTTCAACCTGCTCGAGGAGATGCGCGTCGCCGGCCTGTACTGCGACGAGACCACCCGCGGCGTCGTCCAGGCCATCGAGAACTTCCTGGCCTCCGTCGGCCAGGGCAAGTGGGGGCCCTTCCTGCGCGAGCTGGCGAGCCTGCCCGAGTTCGAGTTCGCCCTTCTGCCGAGGATCAGGCACTGGCTGAAGACGATCAATATGCACATCTACGAGAGGAAGCATCAGTTGCAGGCGTGAGCAGGGGGTGACAGGGACGGCGGCGCCGTCTCCGTCCGGAAGGTGTATGGCTCTGTGTACGATTGGCGATGTACGACTGGCGGGATTTGTAAAAAAGGCGGTATATGTACAACAGACGGGATCAGCAAGCGATGTACAACGGTGTCACGATATCGCAGCTCCTGGTTAATATCCTTATTCGAACCCCACCGGAATCGCTGCCCTGTGGTTATGCCTGCCCTTCCTGTTCTGCTCCCCGCCACAAGACAACTCTTCCTAGCAGACATCAAGATGCTCCGCAACCCCTTGAACCCATTGCATGGATCCCCCACACCGTCCAAGGCGCAGTGGACGGTCCCGCGTCTCTTGCCAGGGGATGCTGACGGAGATCAAGTGTTCCCAAAGAAGCTGATCCCGGGGCCGCAGGTCGTTCGGCTGGGCCCCCTTTGGGGGGCTGATGGGGGGCTGGGCTGAGGATCGGGCCGTCAGTCGTAGCCTGTAGGGCTCTGGCCGTGCAGTGCTGGGAGTTGCTGCGAGCGAGATATCGCGTGCGAGTTGGGTGCTGTGCTGTGGGTTTCCGCCTGAGCGGCTTCCCAACACCAAGGCAATGTGAGGCTGCGTTTTGTCTTCGACATGGGCGAATAATGCGCAGTTTGGAAGGGATTTTGCAAGTCTGCCGTCGAAGAGATGGTGTTTGAGGTGAGGTCGGCCCAGCAGGCCGCCTCAGGGCCGGGCCCGATGCCGCAACTTACACCTTCGAGATGTCCCAAATTGCCGTACAGTTACACAACAAACACTCGGCAGTCACACGAAATCCTAAGGGCATTGACATTCGAGAGATCACTATTATCAAGATAAAGGCGAATTGTGTTCGTTGTACCATCTCCGGGCGGCTGAAAAGCGGTACTGGAAGCTGCCGGTGCTTGACTCGGAGGCGTCTCACATCCGGCCTGGCCCACCACCACCGACCGGGTCACCCACGGAAGCAGGGTGAAATGGCAGTTGACAGGTCAGTTGGGTTCGAAAAGGCTGGCGCGGCCAGTGGCATTCCCCGCATGCCCGGTGCTGTCTGGCCGAGGCACAACGGCCGAGTCGTGGTCATTTGCGGAGATCAAACCCCTTTTCCGGCTGCCATTCCGGCGTGAAGGATGCATAAGAGCCCACTGTCGGGCCATCCGCCAGGGGCCATCAGACAACCGAAATCCGGGGAACGACACGCTGAAAGCGAGATTCCTCTTCCGGCCTTCTACTTGTACTTCCGCGCGGGTCAGCTTTTCGACGCCAGCGAGCGTCTCGAACGGTCACATTTTTCTTCAGGGCCGCCCAGGAGGGCAAGCAAACGCTCCTTTACCTCAACCACAACCCACCGGGGCTGGCCTCCGCGAACACACCACGCCGCTCAGCAACCAACAACGACGACGGAGCCGGTTTCCGGTCGGAGTCAACCACTGCCAATCACCAGTGACTCACTAGCCACTTCCTCATCAACCACTTCAACAATCAATCCTCCTAGCTGGCTCACTCAACAACCGGCACACGCACAAATCAAACCAAACAAACGCAATCCCACACACACAGTCACCACTCCCAGCTTCCCTCCTCAAACCCACTCAACAACACGCCTCGCCGCAAACGCAAACACACCACCATGGTCCGCCGCGCCCTCAGCCTCCGCCGCGGCGCCAACCCGCTAACCCTGCCCCTCGACCAACCCCCAAACCACAGCCGCAACCACAACCCGACCAGCCGACCCGAGCTGGCGCCGGAGCCGGCACCCTCATCCTCATCCTCTCCCTCGTCGTGCCCATCCCCAACCACAACCGCATCCACCACAACCGCTTCCACGACCGCCGCCGCCGCGGCCAGGGCCACGACGACGACATACACCACCATCACACTCCATGTCCCGCGGCCCGGCCCCGCCCGGCGCGAGCACCCGCCGCTGCCCTACTCGCGACATCACCTGCTCCGGCGGGCGGGGGGCGGCGGGGGTAAACAAGGGTAGAGGATGGGCGGTGCGGTTGAGGTTGCGGTTGCGGTTGCGGCGGCCGCGAGCCGGGCGGGACTGCGGGGTGTTGCGGTGGTGGTGATGGGTTCTACTGTGTAAGGGGTTTACTGTGGTAAGGGGTTGGAGGCGGAGTAGGGATGGGGAAAGGGAGCGGTGGGTGGATTGGGGATTAGGGGTGCGGGTTGGGGGGTTGAGTGATGCCGGGATGTGCTTGCTTTTTCGGTTTGGGTTTGGGTGTCATGGTTCAGGGTTTGAGAGGTCTAGTTTGAAAGTGTTTGGGCGAGGCCAGCATGTCGCGTGACTCGCGTTCCATGCGGTTTGGATTGTTGTGCGCCTGGGAGGGACAAAGCGATAAAGTTTTGAAAGGGCGGTTAGGAAAGTGTAAAGGAAGACAGTTTCCAGCCGGAGGAGATCTCCACAGATTTAACCCGTCACACACAAACAAGAAAGGAATTGTGTCACAGCCACTCATGGTTAGCTTGCCATATCAAACCCAGGAAAGCTGAAGGACTGAACAAGCATCTATTCCGCCTGCTGTTTCTACTGTGTATCGCCCACGCTAGGCGCAAATGGCGGGCCTCAGTGCAGCTTGTCGACAGGGATCCGCTGCCATGGAAGCCCCCATGTGTGATGTGCATTGTGCATCCCTATTCGGTATAAGTTGAAGTGTGGGAAAGGCCTAGACAGGAACTTGAAAAACCTCATGCCTTCCCCGGCCAAATCATCATCGAACAGCAGCATCACCAGCCTTTCTGAAGGATCTTGCGAAAGCAACTAAAAGACGAACAGCTATTTCCGACTGCCCGCTACGTCTTGAATAACCATGCCACCGCCGCCCGCTGCTGCGGTTGCTGCCCGTAAGCTAATTGGCTTGCTCGAGCCACTCCTAGACGGTCCAGACAACGCCAAGGGCAGCGGGGCGGCCACGCAGCCGCCGGGACCGGGTGTTCGGGACATCTTGTCCGCCATTCAGGACCTTGTCCCGGCGCTCTCCCCGGGCAGTCCCCTTTTTGCGACCTTCCACAATGGCCAGGTCCACGATCCGCTCGGCGGCGGCTCCTATGCCTTCCGGGACGATGTCGTGGGCCCTCTGATATCCGCTCTCGTCCACGACGAGACTCTTGCGGGCGAGCTGAGCGGCGACACCATCGCGACTGCCGGATCAGGGCAAGCGCGTCATGCCCGCATTCCCACCCGTCCCATCGTCATCCATGCCGGCCTGCAGCCAAACAACTCGCCACATGTCGGCACCCTGATCGTCTTTTGTTACGCCTTCGCGGTAGCCGGTGCGATCCGGGATCGAATGCACACGGCCGCAGCTAGCACGGGGGTGGGATCCGCGCCGGTGACGGCGCCGCCGGTCTCGGTCGAGATTACATTTGTCGACACCGCGCCAGTCGAGGGCCAGGGGGAGGTGATAGACGGCGTGCATTACCAGCGGTCGCACAGAGACGTGCCCAAGGCACTCCAAACATACATGGCCGACTATGACGAGGTGCTCCATCTCCTATCCACCTGGTCGGGCATCCCCTACACTGTCCGCTTCCAATCCGACTTCTTCGCCGGCCCCACAATTCCCTCCATCCTCCGCTACATCATCGAGCACCACGAGCTGCTCGGCCAGCAGCTCTCGCCCAAGCACGGCACGCTGGCCCTCCGCGCCGCATGTCCCGTTCCCGGCTGCCGCCTGGCAGACAAGCACGGCCGGCGCAACGTGTACACCAAGCCGAGCAGCGGCGGCCAACAGTCCGACGCGGGCACCATCACCTTCCACTGCCCGCACCACGGCCCGCACGTCGTGCGACTCAGCCGCCCGGACGAGGTCGCGCGCCTCGAGGCCAACGCACCCGCGCGCAACCTCATCCGCAGCATGAGCCACCTGCTGGACACCCGCACGCACCACGTGCGCGTCACGGGCGCCGACTACGCCGGCATGTACCAGGAGGCGTTCCTGTACCGGCCGCTGGCGGCGTGGGCGGCGTGGGCGGCGGCATCCACATCCACATCCACATCCACATCCACATCCACGGCCACGGCCACGGCCGCGGCAGTGGCGGGGCGCACGCCGCACATCCTGTACGCGCCGCTGGTGGTGGACTGGAGCGGGGCCAAGCTGTCCAAGGCGCTGTACGTGCGCGGCGGCGGGTACGCGGCGATGGAGCTGCTGGGGTCGGGCGGGCTGTGCAGCTTCGCGCTGCTGCGCGGCCGGTTCGGCGGCGACGGGGCCGCGGGGCTGCGGCGGATCTGGGAGGAGGTCGGGCGGTGGCTGGCGGACCCGCGCAAGCTGTTCCGCGCGTACTCGGTCGAGTATCTGCAGCGGGTGGTCTTGGAGGGCGGGAAGTGGGAGTAGGACGGGATGATTGAGACAGGCTATGGTTTGAGTGGGTGTCAGATAGAGCAGGACACTAACAGGGCATAATTGTTGTAACTGCCTCACTTTGCCCTGCTTCCGAGTCAAAGAGAAGGATCTTGTTGGTTTACACTGAAACATCAGCGAGCGGTCCGAGGGTTTGAGGCTAGGCGGTAGCGGTAACGGTCAGTTTAAGTCAAAGAATATCAATTAGACTTGTGCATTCCTGCCTGTTCCTTAGTTGGGTTAGGAATGATGATTATTTCAGTTTTTTTGTGCCGAATTATGTGTGAAATGCTGGTTTCAAAAATCGGCCAGCCGGTGTGGATGTCTAACAACTGACGAACCCTGCCACCACACACTCGCACAGTGGCAGCTCGCCACCTGGCACAGTACTGAACACTTGGGTTGTTTGACGGATAAGTTATTGGCAACAAATTTCCAATAACGCGTCAAACCGCGAATCGTGGATACGTTCATTCACTCAGTTTCTTGTCAATCGCTCAACTCTTACACTAATACATCCTGCCTACTCCTGCACTGAAACATCCTGCCAACTCTTGCACTGAAACATCCTGCTTTGTGCACTCCACGCAGCCATTGCTTGATTATCGCGGTCCTAAAATGTCGCCGGTTCGTCCCTCGCCGGGTCCCTCGCCGGCCAAAAAGCCGCGCTCGTTCACCCAGACCACGCTCACCAGCGCCTTCCTCCGGCGGGAATCGCCCGGCACCAGCAAATCCGGCTCAACCTCCGCCCTGCACCGCACCATTGACGGACGGATCGCCAAAAAGCCGACCCCCACCACGCCCAAGCCCAAGGCCGATTCCGAGGCGGGCTCCGACAACGACCGTGTGCTCTCTGACGTGCTGCTGTCCATCAAGCCCGTCCACCTCGCCAACATCGCGAGCCGGCAGAAGAACCACGAGTACCGCAAGTACCGGCTGCGCGACGGCGTCACGCGCCTGTGGTTCTACGAGACGAGCGAGGGCGGCAGCGGCCGTGCCAGCATCACGTACGTACCTATTTACCCAGCTGCCTGCTCCACCCTGTCCCACCTGCAGCAATTCGCTCCGTCCCCTCGCACTACTTACTGATCTCTGAGCTGAACTATAAACAACTAACCTGCGATGCCACCTCAAAAAAGGCACATCGCCACCATCCCCCCCGACATCCGCCGCACGCCCGGCACGGTCCCGCTGGACCCGCCGGGCATCGGCAACGAGGACTTCAACGCCGGGCGCAAACAGTCGCGCTTCGGCTACCCCGTGCTGGAGCTGTGGGAGCTAGTGCGGCCCGTGACGCTGGCCGAGATGAAGGATAAGTGGGGCATGAACAGCGCGCCGATGGGCTGGCGCTACGTCGGCCGCGGCCTGTGGGAGGATCGCTGGGGCGGGGAGGATGCGGATGGTAAGGAAGACCGGGGCGGGCGGGTGCGCCGGGTGTTTTGAGTGGGCTTGCGTGTCTTTGTTTTCGTTTTCCCTGCTAAGGTAACTGGGAAGGCGGCGTAGCGAGGCGTGGGCATGCCATTTGTATTAGGCTGGGTGGGGCGGGCATTGGGAACGGAGTTGCGGCGTTGATGGCTGCCCCCGGGAGGATTGGGATGATTTTGACCGGTTGGTTTGTTGAGTATTCCATGGCAAGCAGGTGTCAGAATCTCAACATTGTCTGATTGCGCACCCATCCAGGCCAGCACGAGGCCCGGCTAGTCTATACCCTAGCTAAGTGACACACTGACTAGGCATCCAAGTTCAGCTTCGAGGTGAAGTTGCCAAACGGCCAACCGCCAAGACCGATATTCAACTTCGTGCTGGATTCCAGCTCCTCGCGATGCTCCTTCAGCTCGTCAACATCCCAGTTCGACCACACGAACTTGCCCTTCAGGAAACGCGCCTCCGGGCTCGCCAGCCAGAGAATGAAGCTTGCCGGCAGGGACACTAATCATGTCCCAAAAGACAAACCGTCAGCTCTCACTTCACACAACAACAGAAAACAACCCCGGACGTTCTGGTTGATCGCATCCATGAAGGCGTCCGGGTCGGCGTCGCGCACGGGCGCGAGCGTGCCGATCACGGCGGCGCCGCTGACCAGCACGTCGAGGCGGCCTTGGCCGTTGTTCAGGAAGGCGGCGAAGGCGGCGTCGACGTCGGGCTTGCTGGTCACGTCGGCGGGGTGCGCGAAGACGTCGACGCCCGGGAAGTCGCGCTCGCTGGCGGCCTTGGTCGCCTGCAGCGGCTGCGCGCGGCGGCCCAGCAGGGCGATGCGCGCTGTTTCGGCGCCGATGCCGGTGCCGCCGCCGGTGATCAGCACCGTCTTGCCCTTGGCGGAGAGCTCGGGCCGGGTCGGGGAGAGGGACGGGTAGGTGTTGTTGTGCCACTTGCTGGTGGGCGAAGGGAAGGGGGCGGTCGACATGGTCGTGGTGTTCACAGGCGGGAGGACAGAGATAGATGATTTGTTGATTCGATGGCTTGACTGCTTGATGGACTGCGAGTCTGCTTTTGGGACTGAAGCCACCGTCATCGTCTGCAATGAATGCCCATATTTATCCTCCCGGAGTTGTTGAGAATCTCCCAGTCCACCGCCCCTAGATTACAAATTCCCATTCCCATGGCCAATCCGTGGCGGGATTGTGAAGCCTGTGAAGTGGCAAGCCATGACGGAGCGGACACCACGGCGGGCATTGCAATGCGGAGATTGTACAAGCAGGTTGCTACGCTGCGGCGGAGCTCTTACAAAGTGTTCCGCCCGCCGATGGAGGTTCGCGTGGTTGCTCGCACCGTGTACATACCAATCTGAGCTTCGATGCGATGCCCACACAGCCCCGGTTTGCTATGGTCGAAGACGCCAGGAGAGAAACGGCCAATGAAGTTTTCTAATGAACCTACAATCGTACACGTTTTTGTGGGAGGACCACCCTGCTGTATGTGCACTGCCGCGCCGTTCCCGCACTGTAACTCCCTAACTTACTCTCGCAAGCCACTGAGCAACTGGTATGGCGAATGTGGTGTATTCAATCTGTGTATCTACAGGAAGAAAAGGAGGAAAACTCTGTATACAGGATGATCCATCAGGGGGGCTGTCTGGAGAGCACGGGCCACATAGAGTGGGCCCTGCAACACTTACAAACTGTAGCTACCCGCTGCTTGCTGACAAAACGCTGGCCAGCTGCGGCTCTCCCTCAGAGTTTGAACCGCTCCGGAACACTGCACCACCACTGCCAAACCACGGCTAGGAAGGCGTATGATACAACTCCAGGTCGCTGCGGTCTACTTTGAAATGAGCGACCAAGCGATGCAGTCCGTGCTGCGCTGCGCGCTATGCAACAAACCGTTCGATAAGCGTGCGTGTTCCACGGCCCGCAACGGAACAAGGCGAGCTGACAAGAAGGCCAACCATGCCGGGCTCCAGAGTCGACCCTCCAGAGACACAGATACTACTGCCAGTCTCGCAGAGGCAGTGCCGTTCCTCGGGCCCGGTCTCGCATTCCTTGTGCGAGACGCAAGCGGCGCTGCGATAACGCGCGGCCCGCCTGCGCGGGTTGCCTGACCTGAGCCCTCGAATGCCAGTATCCAGCTAGCAGCACGCCCAGGGGCACGCGCGCGGGCAGCGCTCCAAAAGAGCAACACGGCAGTGATAGTGATTCCCCCCGGCAGGTGGCCGACATTTTCGATCCGACCCTCGATTACGCCTTGTTCGACGCCTCCTCGGCGGTATCAGGTCTCGCTGCGTCCACGGATGCAGCAGCAGACCTGTACCTTCCACTTGGCTGGGAGGATCCGCCTTTCAATCTTTCCGACCTCGCGAGTCCGCAGGTGCCCGACGATGCGACTCAGCTTCTCTCAGCTCTGCCGCCAACTGCGTTGCGTGGCTCGACACCTTCGCACGTCCAAACAGCGGCGCCCCGTGACCTCCAAGTCGCGTTGTTGTCTCCGTCTGTACCAATACTAAAACAGCTGCCTTATCGTTTCGGGCCGCTCATCCAGCGACCGAAGTTGGAAGTCAAAACGCAGAGGACCGCCAGTCTCGTTCTTCACACGCTGAAAGCCTACCCGCGGATGATGCTGGACCGCAACTCGTTGCCACCGTTCATCCACCCGCGGCTGGTAGCCGGTTCTGGTGCGGCGGTCGACGAGATGGAGCCGCTCCACAACTGCATCAGTCTGCTGCATATGATGAACAGTCAGGTTCCCGGGAGCCGAAAGTTGTTCTGGAGGAACGTGCGGGCCGAGTGTGAGCGTTTCCTTGGAGAGGTATGTCGCGTCCGCTCGGAGCCGGGATGAGACGTGATCATGGTGTGTGGTCAGTGAGTTAACGAGATTCCCTTGCAGTACCACGGGTGGAAGAAACAGGGACTGCTTGCGGCCTTGCAGGCTCTCTCCGTTTACCTCATTCCCAGGTTGGGCGAAGGCGAGACGCAACACAACAACTTCGATTCTCTCTTGATTGCCGCCGTGGTGGTACGTCCAGTTCACTCACCCGGTAGTCCCGGCAGACTTATCCTAACCCTACTTAAACGAATGCAGGCAATATCCACGCAATTCAGCCGCGTCGAAGTCGCATCCGACCCCGATCCGCTGGCCAGCTGGGATGATTGGATCTTAGAAGAATCGAAGCGAGGGTGCTCCCCTCGAACTCTGTGCTGGTATCACGGAACCGGCCCCGATGTTCAGATTGCTAACCACGGGAAACAGACTGTGCGTGATATTCCAGGTCGTGGGTCTGCTGTTCTACTTCGAGCCGGCAGGCATGTGCAATGTGCGGCGGGAAACAAATCTGGTCATAGCCCCTCTGCCATCCCGAAAACAGCTCTGGGAAGCACGCGACGAGTTGGCGTGGAGGGCGGAAGTTGAGAGAGACGAGGCCGAGGCTCGGACTGCGTTTGCGCTGGCCGCGAACGGCGATCTGGTCAAACTTGAAGACCAAGACCATCTGCATTGCGTCAGTGACGCGGTGCAAATCCGCACGCACCGTCCTGTCGAGGGCCCTTTGTGGACCACAACGAATTGGGACGAGTGGTGTTCAGGAATGGATGCACTGGGCGGACTTATCATGCTCGCTGCTTCCTTGACGGCGTAGGTTCGTGCATAATCCTTCGTCAATGAAACGACTTCACCGGGCCTTTTCGACTCTCATCCCATTCATAACCCGGGGGCCGGTCATTCACTCTTGGGGAGAACAGCGCCTGCCCGACCTGCGGCCCGGTCAGGGAGGAGGGCGGAAGCGAGCACTTCCAGGTGTTGCTTACCTGATGCCACTGAACCGCTGTCCTAGACGGGAGCTGACCCGAGCCGTAAACGCGGCCGAGAAGAGGACGACGTCGACCTCGACCGGCAAGTGGCAAGTGGGTCCCGCAAGCTTCGTTCGGGCCGAGTCAGCAGCAGCTTCGGGTCAACTACCGCAGGCGCAGGGTAACTTGAATACCTTATGACCCAGAGTACCTTACAGAATACCCCTCTCTCCACTTCACTTTCGCTCCAACCTCACCGAGCCACAGCCAAACTTGGCAACACATAGCCTAACCCAGCGTAGCAGCTTGGAAAGAAGCAGTCCCCGGACACTTCAAATCCTTCACCACGGCCGCGATGCCCAACCCGTCCCCTACCCGCGACGCGGCACTCGCGGCCCTGCGCGCCGCCGAGGCCCGCTTCGTCGCCAACAACCCGCTCTCCCAAGCGCAGCACAACCTCGCCGTCGCCTCCCTCCCGGGCGGCAACACCCGCACGCTGCTGCACACCGCCCCCTTCCCCATCACCATGCAACGCGGCGAGGGCGCCCACCTGTGGGACGTCGATGGGCACAAGTAAGCCCCTCCCTGGCCTTTAAGATCCATCTCCCATTCCCCCCTTCCTTGGTTCTTCCCATCCCCAATGCGCCACCTTCCCACCTCTCCCTCACAACCCCCCCTCCCCCCCCCACAATATCCCCACCAGATCAACCTCTCAACCAACCCCGCCTCTAACCCCCAGAGCAAGATACGTCGACCTAGCAGGCGACCTCTCAGCCGGACTACTAGGCCACTCGCACCCGACGGTCCAGCGCGCTCTGCACGCCGCGCTGGCCGAGACGGGCCTGTCGCTCGGCGCCACCACGCCCCACGAGCGCCGCCACGCCGCGCTGCTGTCCGCCCGCTTCGGCCTGGCGCGCGTGCGTTTCACGACGAGCGGGACCGAGGCCAATCTGCACGCGCTCGCTGCTGCGCGGCGGTTCACGGGGAAACGGGGTGGGGTTGTCTTTGCCGGCGGGTATCATGGGGGGGTGTTGAGTTTTCCGGTCGGTGCTGCGGCGGGGGCAGGCGGGGGAAGTGAGGGTGAGGGTGGTGGTGGGGAGAGAGGAGGGGACGGGGCTGCGCTTGGGGGGGGTGCGGTTGTGGATGGGCTGCCGGACAACACGGTGGATAAGCGGGATTTTGTGGTTGTGCGGCGGTATAACGATCTGGCGATGGCGCGGCGGGTGATCGAGGCGGTGGCGGCCAGGGGAGAGTTGGCGGCGGTGTTGGTCGAGGCGATGCAAGGCGCAGGAGGGGTCATACCGGGGCGGAGCGAGTTCTTGCTCGGCGTGCGGGCGGCAGCGCGGGAGAACGGGGCGTTGTTTATCCTGGACGAGGTCATGACGTCGCGACTGGCGCCGGGCGGGCTGGGGGCGGCGCTGGGCCTGAGCCCAGACCTGGTGACGCTGGGCAAGTATCTGGGCGGCGGCCTGCCGTTTGGTGCGTTTGGCGGTCGTGAGGACGTCATGGCCGTGTATGACCCGCGCTTGGCCGGCGCGATGGCGCACTCAGGCACGTTTAACAACAATACGCTGGCCATGTGCGCAGGGTACGCGGCGTTGAAGGAGGCCTACACCCCAGAGGTGTGCGTCTCGTTCAATGAGAGGGGGGACCGGTTCAGGGAGAAGCTGAGAGACGTTGCGCGTGGAACGAGGTTGAGCATCACTGGCCGGGGCTCCTTGATCGGCTTGCATTTTACCGAGGACGGGTTGGAGGACATCGAGTGTGCGGAGGATATAAAGGGGAAGGAGAGGCCCGATTTGCGGGATCTCTTCTGGTTCGAGATGCTCGAGGCCGGGTTCTGGACGACGCGGAGGGGTTTTCTGGCGCTCATACTGGAGACGGAAAACGAGGAGCTGGACGCCTTTGTTGAAGCGGTCAGGGATTTCCTGGAGAGGCACCGGCAACTCATGCTGGTGGACAAGTGAAACGGCGGCGGAATCACGGTCTAGTATTCTATATCTCGCATTGAGGTTATCCTGATATTCGGAGCGGAGATTCTGTCCAGGCGTGCGCATGGAGTCGGAGCGAACTCCAGCTAACATGCAGATGATTCGATGGATAACTATGTACTGGCGTGTTTGACCCCTTTTCGAGAGAACACCTTTTTCCGGATAGCCATATCGAGTCGGACAAGTGGCTACGCCGACCAGGTGCGTTGACCGCACGCTGTTTTCTCCTGAATCAAAAGATCTCAAACTGTGCTCGAGAGACCCGGGGTATCGGTGTTGCGTCAAATGTGGACAAAGGTCGCCGCCTTTATAAGAAAAACACGTGAAGTTCTGAAAGGCATTGTTCTCGTTGTAGCAGGCAACAACTTACTGCCAACCTAATGCTTTGTTTCGAGGCGACCCTCACCGTGTCCGAATGGTGAAGTATGTATGACCGCGACGCGCTGATTTGACTGCGTATAGGTAGTTGCCGCAGGTCAAGCCTCCCAACCTTAGTAACTGCACAATCATGCTCGTATGGCATCTGCGGGATCTGACAACGGCAGCTGCAGCATGCGGCACAACTTGATGACCAGACCGAGTCTGTGTTCGGACAAAGGCTTTGTTTCCACCCTTTGTCAAGAGAAGCATGATAAGAACGAATGCCCCAACCCACACAGGTTCTTTAGTCTCGCGGCCAGCACTCAGTTGGCACCGTGTGTGGAAGGGGCACATTCCGGGCTGAATGATAAAGGGTCATAACGAACCGCATTTGGGTGTTGATTAGGCAATCCTCACAATGCATGCTGGAGCACCCGGCCATCGCGGCAAGCAGGAGCACCAGCGGCACCCTCGACGGGGCCATGACCTTGGTCATGGTCACAGTAACAACGATCAAATGACCGGAACAGTAGGTCGTTCAAGGGATGCTAACTCCCAGTATCGTGCACGAAGGCAAGAGAATCATGAGCAGAACCGGCACAAGACTCGACAGGGTAATCAGCACCACGATCGTCACAGCCAGGGAGAGAGAGAGAATAGAGGAGCTCTCGGCGAGGACAAAAAGCAGCATTCGCCGCGGCCAGTTCACAACGATCAGCCTGGACGCGGCCAAAACTCACGCCGTTCTTCCTCTCAGCAGCAGCAGCACAACCGCCGCCACCACCACCAGCAGCACCACCAGCAACAGCAGCAACAACGACAACAGAAACATCAGCAGCATAAGCAGCATAAGCAGCACGACCACCAGCAACACCACCAGCAACAGCAGCAGCATCAACAGCAGCATCAGGAAGAGCTGCTACCGGCGCATAACTTACATCTGCGGTCATACTATGACAACGACGACATCGATCTCGTTATCGATACAGACACCGCTGCAGACACCGCTACAGAGCATCCGCCGCAGCAGGAGCAGCAGCAACGGTGTGTAGAGAGGCAGGCCGCACCGCCAGGACAAATCGCTGAAACCAGTGCTCCTCAACCTCCGCCCAGCCGCGTCAGCTTCGACACCACCCCGAGGGACCAGCAGCAGCACTTCCCTAGGCACGACAACTTGCGCCCCCGTAAACCAATCCTCAAACCGCACCCCGCTCCCGGCTTTGCCTCACCCGGGATGACCGTCATTGCCGCACCACCCAGCCCCGAAGCCACCCCTCCGTCTCCGGGCCCTCTCTCAAAAGATATCTTCGCCACCTACGCACAACCCAACCTCGAGCCAGCCCCCTGCGCTCGATGCTCCACCATACCAAAATGCTGCGCCACCTCTCACCACCCACAGCCGGACCCCAACCCAACCCCGGCCTCCCCATCCCCCGCCTACCCGGCCCAAACCGGCGCAGCAGCAGCAGCAGCAATCCCCTCCTCGACGCTGCTCACGCTGTCCCACCAGATCACAGAACTCCACGCGGCCCTAGCCCGCTCCCACGCCCTGGTCGCAGCGCACGAGGCCGAGCAGGCGCGCGCCGAGCGCCGCTTCCCGCGCGAGGTCGCGGTCAAGGCCTTCTTCGGGGGGCTGCGCGAGCGGGTGGCGCGCGGCTCGCGGGCCGTGGCAGTGCTGGCGCGGGAGGCGCAGGCGCGCGAGGAGCGGGCCGCGCTGGGCGGGTTCTGGATCGGGTCCGCCAGCGGCGGAGGCGGAGGAGGAGGAGGCGGCGGCGGGGGTGCGGCGGTGGTGGACGACGCGGAGGTGTTGCCCGACGCGGAGATGGCGGGGCCGCTGGCCGCGGAGTGGGCGTTTTGCGCTGCTTGGGAGGGGGTCGTGGCGGGGATGGGGGAGGTCAGGAAGGTGGAGGAGATGCTGGAGTATCACGCCGGGAAGCGGTGGGGGACGGCCGGTTTGTGGGAGAGGTATGTGGGCTTGTTGGAGGCGTTGGAACGGCGCGTGAGGGAGGCCGGGTGGGGGAGTTTGTGGAGGGAGTGATGAATGCAGAAGCTGGTGAGAAAGCACCTCCAGGAGCTCGTGGGAAAACGGGGAAGAAAAAAGTCGTGAGCAAGGACGAGACGCGATTTGAACGCGTGACCTACCGGACTGCAGCCGGTTGCTCTACCCCTGAGCTACTCGTCCGAAGAGGGACGGTTCAGATGTAGCGTGCGGATTTGTAAGTTATACTAGATTGGTTACTCCGGCTATTTCCCAATAGCGTTAGTTGAAGAACACTCAAAATGGAGAAGTGTGTACTTTTGAGGGGTTCATAGCTCCCAAGGGGAATGTGGAGCGATCAATGGTCATTTAGTTATTCCCGTGAGAACCCATCTGGCCGCCCTCCCAGTCGATCGGCGTATCGAGGAACTTCGACATACGGAACTAAGCTTCGCGACACAAGAAATGGCGCGGCCTGGTGCGGGGACCCTCATCAAGACTTCCCCGCATGTGTGGGAGGAAGAAAGGAGGTGCTGTTGCAGATGTGGGCAACTACAACCCTAACCCGTGGCACCTCACCAACCTCTTCCAGCCACAGATGAGATGTGAATACGGATGCGAATACGGATGTGAACGATTAATGTAAGGGTGTGAGGGTTAGGGCAGGGGTACATCGCGATTCGTGGTAGACGTTAAAGAGGTCCCGCCAAGCCTAATTTCCATAGTCCCCACAGATACCCGTGGGTCCCGCGCTTAGAAGTCACTCCTTTTGCCGCCGCTTAACAATTTCTATACGGTGGTCCTTACGCTCGCGTTGCGTTAGCAGCTACCTAGCCGCTAGTTTATATCCTACCTATGTTTCCCTAACTAATCTGTGTCTATACCTACCCTCTATTGTGCTCCGACCTATATTACAACGTTGTATCGCTATAGAAGTATATATTTAGCCTATATCCAATAGATCCTATTAGTAAATTAGTCAACTAGTTTGCTAATAATATATATTAGTAGTTGCTAAATATTGATCTAGCTATAGACCAATATCTTGCTATAGACTAGCTCGCTTTATATAGCTAGTAACTAAAAGATATACTAAGTAAATTGTTTTACTATCTACCGATTAGCAGTTGCTTAGCATTGATCTAGCTATAGATTAGCTCGATTTGTATAGTTAGTAATAAAACAATATACTATATAGCTAGCAGTAAAACAATGTACTATATAGCTAGTAATAAAACGATATACTATATAGCTAGTAACAAAACGATACGCTATATAGCTAGCAATAAAACGACGTAGTATCTATGGCCTATTAGCGCCCTTGGTCCCCCTCAATATATAAATGCCATTTAGTCAAATAGCGAATTTGATCACTAGCGTTGAATTGCTAATGCTATACCTATAGCGAGCTCCCTAGTCCTAGAATATATACCTACTGAACCTAACCTCGATCTAGCTACTTAGCAGATACTACCCTAGCTCCTCCCTATCCCTAAGCCTCTAATTATACAATCGTTACAATTAAACAGTATTCCTAGTCCTGCTCTAGCCTCTGCCTAGCTACTAGACAGCTCTACACTATCTAATAAACTATCTAATAAGGGAGACAGTTCCTCTATAGAGGAACTAGCTTCTAGACGTAGGTATAGGCATATATCCCCAATTCGCCTATCTAGACTAGAGCCCAAGGCGCCAAATAGTAGCTTTATAATTCTTAACAACATTTAGAAGATCTAGGAACGCTAGTTCAAAGAGGGCGAGTTTACCCTCCTATATATAACCTAGTAAGCCAAATAGCGCTAGGTATTGTATTTCTATAGTAGAAGAGACGCTCTAAGGCAATGGCAAATGAAGACTATATTCTACTACTGCCTCTGGAAAACGCTATAAAAGACTAAAGGGCAAGGTAAATGTAATAGGGCACTATAAAATATAGAGCTATACCACTATACTCTCTATAAGGTTTAGTATAACGATAGCACTATTGATATTGCAATTCGCTATAGGCACAATCACTTAATAGAAGATATCAAGATAATCAAACGTCTATATACTATTATAGAGTATATTGTCTATCTCCTTACTATTGAATATAGTAATAGCGCTATAGAACATTAGCTATATAGCTATACCGAAACTCCTAAGGCTAGGGCACGTCTTTACTATATAGGCGGCTAGTACATTACAACCTAGGAGATTCGCAACCTTCGTAGATCTCTCAAGCTCTATAAATATAATAATTATAAAGTATAGTCCTATAAGGTTTTTAGAGAGGTAGAATTCATAGAAGCTATTACTTAGCTACTAGCCTATAGTGATTAGTATAAGTATAAGGCACTGACTATGCCTAGCGAGAACTCCTCTATATTGGTCTTTATATATAGAGACCTATTGGATATACTGAAAAAGTATAGCCAACTAGCGATTATAGATACTACTTATAAGACTACCTATAGCGGTTAGCATCTATTTACAATTATAGTTTAAGACTTTAACGGCTACTAGCTCCCTTCTACTTACTTCTTTATAGAGAGGTAGACTATTAATAGCATTGTAGTATATCTAGATATACTACTAGAGTAGTATAAAGGAGTAGCTAATAGGGGCTAGCTCCTAAAATATATAATTATCGACGACTCTATAGTTAAACAACTTACTATCTAGGAGGCATTTAGCTACAATAAGTATAGCCTCCTATATATATAACATCTCCTTTATACAAAGTATTGCTAGGAGACTTTGAAGCGCTAGATTAGTATTAATAAGGAGTACCTTAGCTATATAGCGGCTACTCTTCTAAGCCATTGTTTAGAAAAAGGCTATATAGAGTCTATTGAGGCTACTATTGCTTATACTAGTACCAATAGGCTTAAGTAGTATTTGAAGAACAACTAGTTAAGCAATACTCGACTATAGGCGTATTAGGTACAAGATATAACCCCCCTACTCTACTAGATCACTATAATAAATGTAGTCGAAGGATAGTACTTAAAGGTCAAGAACACTAAGCCTACACTGAAGTAGCAGATAGCTAGTACCTTCCCTTTTACTAGTTTGATTATTTACCTTGATCACTATATACAAGACTATTAAAATAAGGCAATCTAAGCTAAGTTCAAGAGTCTCAATTATATACTCCCAACTATATATATAGAGCGGTTTAATGGCTAGAGCTTTAATAGGCTATTTAAATGGGCTTAAGCACTGATTATATATAAGCTATCGATAATATATAAATGGTTCGATGCCAATAAGCCTCTCGACTTCAATAGCGTTTTTATACTAGACTAGTTCCCTAGTCTATAGTACAACGATAGGCAATGACGAAGCAGTGTAGTAGCTATCTAGCTACTGTAGCTAACTGCCTAGGGTGCTACTAACATTGCTACTGAGGTCTCTACGCTTAGGTAGGCTACTCTAGACGAACGTCGTAACCTAGACTACTACAATATAGTCAACTAGGCGGATCAAGTAGCTTAGCTCTTATAGGATACCCCAATTCTAGAGCTAGTTAACATCCCTCGCTATAGGTGTATATAGTTCAAGAGCTAGTTGCTCCCCTGCTTATATATCTAGTATTATCACTTGTTGATAAACTCGTTGTAGCTAGAGCACTTCTAGTAGCTAGTTAGTATCTTAGAAGTAAAGGGGTTTAGAATATACTATAGCGTTGTTCTATAGCTAGTAGATCTCACTAGCTTAGACGAGGTCTCTATCAATTGGTAGCTATTCCTATAGGTCTAGGAGCTAATATAGTTGCTATAAACTACAATATATAGGATCTAGGATAATGTATAGGCAATATATAGCTCGTAAGAGGATCTTAACCGTATTCTAGGGAAGCTATTGAGCAGGGTTCGGAAGGATCTACAATAGGTTTAGAGGTTAGATATTCCTTTGTTTATATCTTAGTAATAAGTAGCAATATACAGTTCTCTGGTTAAGTGCTAGCTAGCTACTAGACTATACTACCTTACGTCCTTATTCCTACCTCTAACTTTAAGGAACTTCGTAATAACTAATAACTAGAAGTCAAAGGATTAGTAGCTAGCTAGCTACTAGACCGTAAGCAAGTTGCTTAGTTCCTAGCTAATTAGTATACTTAGAAAGGAGTTTCTATAATACTAAGATATAGCAAGTGTTGCTAGTGGTCTAAGTCTTAGCCCTAGGACGAACTTTATAGAGTTAATCGAAGTTTCTAAAAGTAGGCTCAACACTATATAAAATTATAGACAAATAGAAATTTCATCCCAACCCCTAAGCTCAGCTTTATAGAGAAACTAGGGAAGGAATATAAATATAGAGAAGGTGCTAGCTAGCTACTGTTTTACTACTAGTCTAGATACTTTATGGTTAGATAGATTCTAAAAAATAAACAATGTTTACTCTATACAGTTGATATTGAAACCTTCGATTCTTTGAGAACTATATAGGCACGTAGGCTATAGCTTTTTCTACTGCCCTAGAGCCTTTTGCCCACTTCTTCTTCCTTTCCTTCTTCTAACCTTATAGCTATAGCCATTGCCGCCTACCCACCCTCCTATACTACCGTTATATAAATTGATTTAAAGCTATTTCTATCGTCGCTATCGCTAGGAAGCTAATTAGCTATATTATAGCTTTAATCTACACTTTTTATACACTTTGTAAGTCGGTTAAATCGAAAAATCGGTCGAAATCGCAGTAGTGTTGCGATTGGTAGTAGCTAATTGAGTTATATAGCAACTTCAAATACAACGATATAGAGCTATACAAAGAGAACAACCCCCCTATCGCCGTCAACAACAACGTTCCTACTACTAGCGAGCAACTAGCTCCCACTGCCCTCCTAGCCCCTATCGCCGACCCTCCTACCGCCCCCGACCAATAGTAGTAGCGCCTCTAGCCCTACTCTACACGCTCTATATACCCTATACCTACTACTACCACCACTACTACTACTACTACTACCAACAAGAGTGCTACTAGCAAGTAGCTAGCTCCCACCACCCCCCCCGCCCTAGCTACTACCTCTCCCACTACCCCTAGCCAGTAGTAGCAACGCTCCTACACCTACCCTACATGTTCTACGCCTACTACTACTACCAACACTAGCACTAGTAGCAAAAACGCTACTAGCAAGTAGCTAGCCCCCCCTGCTCCTAGCTAGTAGCAGTAGCGCTCCTATATACGCTTTGCGCCTACTACTACTATTAATACTAGCACTAGTAGCAAGAACACTACTAGTAAGTAGCTAGCCCCTATTGCCCCTTTAGCCCCTACCGCCCCCACTACCTCTACTACCCCCGCTAATAAGGGCAAGTCTAAGCTAGTTACGCTTAACAACCTTTAGAAGCGCCTAGCTAGGTCCTTAGATACGAAGTCTTCGGTAAAGAGTGCTATTTAAGTACTAGTTAGTAGCTAGCTAACGTTAGGTAGGCTAAGAAGAAGAAGGAGGAGCCTAACTATAGTAAAGTATAGGCGGTGCTATATATAATCTACATTATATATATCTACAATAGAGATATATAGGCCTACCACTTCTAAGAGAGTAAATACAGTGTTATATTTTTTAATATATTAGGTTTATATTTACTAACTAGTATATAGATCTAGGCAATATATACTAGGAGTATACTAAATAAGGCTATACCAAGTCCTATATTTTTATAAATAATATTAATTGACAAATGACTACTAGTCTAATGCTAACGAGCTACTAGTAGCCGCCCTCTATAATTTAACTAAAGATTATCAAGTAGTATAAGCAAGTCCTTAAAGTCGATAAGGACAAGCCCCTACCAATTAACCTTAAAGCGTAGAGTAAACGTTTAGTTACAACTATTTATAAGCTATATAGCTCTATAGCTACCTTATATTTATACCTAACTAACTAGCACTGAAAGGCACAATATATAAGGAGACCGCTACCGCCCTACCCTTGGCTAGCGCTAGTATATCTATATCTAACGCTCCTACTACCTCTATAGCTCACCTCTTGCTCGCTAGGGCTAAGCCCTAGTAGAGCATTGAGAAGAGAGTCGCTCTAGTAGTAGAGCGCTAGGCTATAGTTGCTAAGTAGCTAGCCACCATCGCTAAGGAGTTAGCCTAGCTAGCTTAAAATGCTTTAGAGGAGGCTAAGCGATATACTAAAGCCCTAACCTAGATATATAGGCACTTTATAAATATTAAGTAGAATATTATAAATGTACTATACCTCTACTTTATAGCTAGCTAGTAGCTAATTAGTATAGTATAGGGAAATTTAAAGTAGGAAGGGTAGTAAGGATAAAGATAAAGATAAAGGTAAAGTAGATATTTAAGTTTAATTTTTTTATTTTAATATATTTCCGCTATTGCCTTGTAGCTAGCTAGGCTTTGCCTAGGTCAAATACAGTCTTATACTTCCCTAGCCTAGCTATAGCCTCTATATATAACCTGTTCTTATATAGTAAGATAGTAGTAGCTCTAAAGTAGGTTATATCACCTACTACGTAGACTTAACTAATATAGTATAGACATAGCGATAGCCTATAGCTAGCCTATAGCGTAAGCGCGCTATTACCTACCTTTAAGCGCGCTATACCCTAGAATATACGTAAAGACCCCCTGCCGGTACTGCTACAGTACTTCGAGTTGTAGTGGGGGGGTGGCGTTGATAGGGGCCGGAAATTAGTCTTGGCGGGACCTCTTTAACGACAACCCGATTCGTGTACCCCCTTTTTTCCCTTTTTTACCTGAGTGGGTCCTTTGTTTACATGCGCTCCCAGAATGAAGAGGGACACATCGTTGGTGAGAAGAATGTGTGAGGAACGCATCTCGTGTTCCTGATTTTTCTCTAAAGCTCACTAGTTACTACTTAGGTAGGTAGGTAAGCACCCTCTGGCTAAAGAAAGAAGGATACTTCGCTATGACAAGAGTGAGTTTGGCTGTTTTTCTTGTCTCTCTTTTTTCTTGGCTACAGGGTGGAAATGTACCTGGTTCGTGGTGACCTTAGGTGTCTAAGGTAAGGTATTTTGTTACCAGTACCTTAACATCCAGTCATTTCACAAATCGACATCATCTAATGCGACAATCAAAGACGAAGCAGTCCATTGATCCAAATTCCCAACCCCCCTTGTTGAAAGGGGCATCAGGGCAGTGTAGAAGCGAACTTACATGTGTCCCAAGGTGTCCAGCAGGTGCACCCCAATGAGGCCGCACCCCTCAATTCATGTACCTTGATGCGCTGGTCATCTCTCTAAGTTAGTTCGGAGTCTCCTTCTGGCGAAAATGTTTGGGTTGTATAACTTGGACACAAGATGAATCACACACCAGACGGCCAAAGGATTGGTAGTTTTTAGCAGGTGTTATTTGACGAGCATCCGCAGGCAGGACCACAAGCCAAGATGCACATGCCAGCCCCGAATGGGCTCAGACCAAACCCCCTGAGACAGTCCTGAACGCATTCGTCGTTGCAGGCGCAATCGCATCGCTTGGCGAGGGTGCCTGAGGAATTGGGCGTGGGCGGGGGCGTGGGCACCGCGACAACGCCGCTGGCGAGAAGAGTGACGAGGAGTGCTGCGGCCTTTGTGAACTGCATATTGGACGTTTGGTTTCTTGCTTTGTATGTCTTGGAAGGAGGTCTTGATTGCAGAGTTAAACCAGTCAACTGTTAGGGAGCAGTTGGAACGTTGTTCGGCTTGTCGTCCTTCTTCCCTCTTTACGGCTGTAATGGAGCCCTTTATACTTGTCTGGACCCGAGGAGAAGACCAATTTCCAAGGTCTCTGAACTCTCTTGAGCCCCTCCCCAGTGTGTTGCTGTTGTCTCAACTAAGAAATTGATGACATGTTGGTGGTGTTCGGACCGAAGTTCAAAACGGCACAGGGTTGCAGTTACCAATGAGGCAGGTCAATAATATCATGGACTGTCGGTGCACTCCGTTTCTTGGAAGGAAATCTGACACGCATAAGGGATAATCCAACAAGTTTCTGGCTTTGACAAGGGGTGTTTTTGGTCTTGTCTGCAAGGACGCGATAACGGGAGAAGGGGGGGGGGGATGGGGCGGCGCTCGAATCAATGTTGTATAACTTCCATATCCACTTGGTACTCTTCTGAGCTGCCAACAGCTTAGGGAGTTCCGTTGGTGTCTTGGGGGAATTCTTACCATCCGTACCAAGATCTCCTAGATGTACTGTGGCGTGATGGGTAAACTAATGCCCCCTGCTGGGTACTAGCCGGGGACATTACAGCGGATGAGTGTGCTCTGTGGAGCGAAAACACGATTTTGCAACGCGTTCTTCGAGGAAACTCTCCTGTATATACACTGATCCTGGTTGATACCTGACAAGGTGCCCTAACCTTTGCTCGCAACCGTACTAAGCTGATGCTGCAATGATCCAGATAGAGCGTAGTGGCATTACGAAGAGGTCAGCACAATAAATGGAGACCTTGGTGTTGGGGGCCAATTTGGTTCAATGGGTGGAGTAACAAGAAACCAACGAAGGCGGCCACACGTCTAAATTCACTGCCGCAGTAGTGGATATAGATACCCTGTAAGGACCCGGTGAGGGACAAATCATATGAGGGGACTCACCTAGCCTTGCTTTGAACATAGCAAAGCAAAGCGTTAGTTTCAGTTCGGATTGCTACAATGTAGATTGTGAAGGCAGACAAAGTTGTCAACAATCCGGTGAATGCCACTCAAATACGAGCGAGAATTGCTTCACATCGGGGCCGATGTACAGTGAAATACTGCCGCTGTTGCAATTAGTCACTTGCTTTGCAACACACACTCTCTTCTCCTGCACCACCTCCCCGCTTCTTGCCCACTTCAACCTGTTTGGTAAACAATGCATCCTACACTGTATGTGCATGCAGCAGTGGTGGCTGCGCCATCTTTCAACGCCCTGTGAGGCACAGTCCTGGATATGCCAACAGCAGGCAAGGCTGAAGCCGGATAGGGCGCTTGTCCGGGTCAGTTGGGAGTTGCATGCATGCCGGTGGTTCCATCTCACCTAGAACCGAGCCAACAGGTTAGAATAAAGCCAACAGGTACCTGACTTCCATTGCAGTCGTATTACGTACATACATATTGGTTCATCGTACCACCATTGGCCGCGTCCCAAGAACAGCAACTGTTCACAGGTCCTGACAATCCTACCCCTCCTCATTGTTGTGCCGCTTGAGTAAGGGGTTTGAGCCAGGGGACAACGGCACCTTGACGGCGCCTCCCCCAGGTGACTGGCACTTTGAGACACGCCTGCCTTCTGAACTGCCACCCTACCGGATGGCAAACTTGCATTTGCATGGCACCAGGTCAAGACGCGTGCCGAGTCCGTTCTGTGGCCCACTAGCCTTTCGCTCCCTATCAACAGTTCGTGAAGATTGAAGAAGAGAAACCCCTGTTTACGCTTTTAGTCCCACTCCTCGGATGTAGAATAGGTCGAAGCGCCTTGTTAGCTCGAATTGCCGAACCTGTTCCGTGTCTTCAGTTGCGGATATGGAAGCACCCGAGTCAATCCCAGACTGCCAGATGTGTGGCCCAGTCTGGATTGGCGCCTCCAGGCCTGTATCGGTTAACCCTGGAGATCACCACCATGCAAACCAGGAGGATCTCCGCGGGCAAGGATGATGCTCTGAATCATTGCGTGTTGGTGATTCCGGGAGTACGACGTTGAATCCTTCGTGTGACGTGCCTCTCATCCTTGAGACAGGTTGACAAAAGATTTTTCCCGGGCTCTTGTAGCGTTCAGTTGGTGGTCAATCTCTGGATTCGCTCTTGAATTCCTCACCTCCATTCATTGGCCGTCGTAGCAACTCTTCATTCCCCAGCAACCATTGCACGGAGCACTCGGCGTGTTTCTGATATTTGCTGTTTGCTCCCCACAGCCCCCGGGCCTCCAGCCACGAAGAGTTGCAGCGAAGCAGCCTAACCACCCAGCTGTTTGCAGGGTGTGGCCCGCGTTGTCGGGCGTCACACAATGCGTCAATGGTGTATGAGTGCAGGTAGGTTAGGCAGCAATCTGATGTCCCTGCAACGGACCAACACGCCAATCTGACGTCGAACCGTCTCTCAACTGCCCGAAACAAACATGGCTTTCGGCCCGGCGGAATGCGCCCACAACAAGGCTCTCGGTGAATTAGCTGACGCTTTTGGCTGCGCCACACCTTGACTGTTTGCTCCGGTCAAAGTCCCATTGACTGATGGCAGAGTCCTGGTGCATTTATGGTTCAAGACTCATGCGTTGAGCGACCGTCGCCCATCTTTCTCTACCCAACTCTCCATGCCACGGTCAAGCCCAAGACATTCAACTTCTGCTTCAAGCTTCGAGCCACGCATCTTCACGCCGACATCACGACAAAATGGCCGACGGCGTTCGCCCAGACAACCACGATCCTAAGCCACCAGCGGTCAGCTCATCCTCCGTTCCGGGAAGCCAGCCCGACACAAAGCCCAAGAAGAAGGGGCTCAAGTCGCTCTACCAGCGCTTTGTCGATGCCAAGACCCACCGCAATGTCCAGATTTCAGAGGAGGACCTGAAAAAGTACACCGGAATGTCCAAGGCTCAGCTGACGGATTGGGCTAAGGATCGGCCTGGTGTTGCTGGAAATCGGGCTGCCGGCGGTGTCGCGATCGGCCAGGCCAGCGGAATTGGCGGATATGAGGCTGCTCACGGCCTCGGCGGCTGGGGTCCGGATGCTGCAGGCAAGCTGAAGTTCCCTCCCAAGCCTCGCCAGGACGAGAAGAAACTGGAGGAGGAGGACAATGAGTAGAAAGCTCTTGGAGGCACGATTCTCGGCGCGCTGATGTGATCGATATTCACGGGGGTTTCGGTTCTGTCCATGTACATATGTATGTGTTCAGAGCACATGGGCATTCGTTTGATAAACACACCTACTGCTTGGGGCCGGAATCACTCTTGCAGCGCTATTTGTGTCTCCTGGGCCGTGCCTCCACTCCTGGGCTGCTATGCAAGGGTCAACACCGCACGCAATCGAACGATTGCTTTTGGGTGCTCAGATCGCGATAGCTTCAATCGCTAGCATCCGCGCAGTGGTTTACGGAATAGATAGTCCGTACACATAGTGCTCCGAAAGTGCGTAGGCGAGCCGTGGGGGCCATTTGCGGTTCTCCTCCCACACCAGAGTCTGAGGGGGCGGAAGGTGACAGAGCTACTGTATAGGATGGAGACAATGAAGCTATCACGAAGTGCCTGATACACAGAGATGGTGATCAATGATAGTGTTGTTCGTTGTATTGATCAAAGTGTATAGGAGAGGGCTACTCTGGGCATCCAGATCTGTGGCTCTGGTGGATCCTAATTACAGCAGTATAGCCTGTGGGTGCCAAGCCCCCGGTATTGAGGCCTAGGTTCTGATATACCCCCCTAGGTCGAGCTATAGCTCTGGCCTATTTACTGTATTTAGCAATCTTGATGCTATCGCTATCCTCTTAATCTTCCTAATTCAGTTGTTCTATAGTATTGAGGTCTTCCTATTGCCTAGATCCTTCTAAGTGCCTACCTATCTTAATTCTATATACTTAGGTGGTAAACCGAACCTTCTTCTCGGTTATAGCTACTAGCCTATTTGCCAATTGTTCCTTCTTATATACCTAGTTAGTATATAGTTCGATTAGGTGCTTGATATCGATTAGGTTGTATATAGCAATGAACTGCTTATAAAGCTCTAGGCTTAGCGCCTTCGTTAGGCTATCTACTAGCATTTTCTTAGAGGGCATATATTCCACTTTGATCCTGCTGTTCTACGCTTCCTAACGTAGCTAGTGGTTATAGATGTCGATATATTGCAACTTGGTCTATAGAGTGGCCACTTTGGCCGTGATTAGCCTAATCGTCTAGCGGTTATTACACTGAATAGAAAGGTAGTAGGCGTTTAGTTCGATCGATAGCTCTTTCAATAGGCGCTATAGGAATATACCTTCCTTGGCCATCTACGCTAGGGCGAGGAGTTCTACCTCTATAGTTGATATAGTAACAGTGTCTTGTTTATTAGCGTACTATACAATAACCCTACTAAATAGTATAATAGTATAACCTTGCAAGCTCTTATAGTTGAGGCTGTTATTGGTAAAGCTGGTATTGCTAGCTATAATTAGGATATCGCCATTGCCTAGTTAGAGCGCTAGGAACCTCGTCTTATAGAAGTAATATAGCACTCTGTTGGCTACCCTATAGTGTTCTAGTCTAGGATTCTGATTGAACTATATAAGCTATAACGTTGTAAAGGCGACATCTGGCTATATATTGATAGCTATATATAAGATAAAGCTAATCTTCCTTTGATATAGGCCTACTGAACTATTAGTTGTAATCTCTAAGTATAGGAGCAGTTCCTTTATATCTATAGGTGTTTTCTCTTTTTTCTAGTCTTATATAAGCTAATAGATCTTCTCGATATACACTGTTTAGCTAAGCTATACTAGACGCTTTATTCGATTGTAGTAGACCTCTATTCCAAGGAACTAGTATAGGTCATCGCTGCCTATAAGTTTGTAATAGGCCCTTAGGCCATTGATTAGTTCTTCTATACGTTTATAGTCTCTTTTACAATATATAAGGACGATGTTATCGACGTAGAAGAAGATGATAATACCTTTGTTTGTTATAATGCAAGGTTCCTAAGGTATTGCCTAGAAACCTAGGCTCTCTAGTATAGTGGTCAATGCCCTTTGTTAGAGAAGGGGCGACTATCGTAGGCTATATAGAGCCCTCTTTAGCTTTAACACTGTTTTAGGCTTATAGTAGCCCTAGGGCATTTATATAAAGATATCCTTGTTGATCTCTATATTTATAAACGTATTAACTATATTAAACTGCTTTAGTTCAAGGTTGAACTGCACTATAGTTGCAAAGACTATTCTAAACGATTGTATAGCTAGCGTTGCTATATAGTTCTCTTCCGCCAAGGTCTTCTATTATTGATCGCTATAGACAATAAGTCTCGCCTTATATTTAACAAAGTGCTTTGTTTTATTAAGCTTATAGATATATACCTATATATTGTTGAGGATCTAGTTGCCTTTAACTTGATCGTCGTAATGGCTAACCTCCTTCTAGGATTGTTTGATCTTATAGCTATATAGGTGATCGCGTTTAGCCTCTAGGAAAAGCTCTCCTAGTAGGTGGTCCTTGAGATCTATATACTATTTCGGCTCTAGTAGTAGCTATAACTAGTAGATAGTGCCTAGTTTATTTACTTGCTTTAGCTAGGCGACCTTTTTACGTATAAGCTTTCTTTCTTCTTCCTTCTGTTTAGCTAGGTAGGTTATCTTCCTAATTAGGCGCCTAGCTTCTGCCTTTAGGCCTAGAGTTCTTATATAGAAGGCCGCCTACCATAGTTTAAACTAGTGTTTAGCCTCTATTCTAGGCGCACTAGGGGCGCTCTCCCTCTATTTAAAGGAATATAGTAGTAATAATAAGCTAACGAAGGCTACTACTATAAGTATAGCCAATAGTATTGGCGGTGGTATTAGGTATAGGAACTTAGGGAAGGTTCTAAAGGTATCGCCCTTAACTACAATAGTATCTAGGGCTTCCTTAGTAGTAGTGATCACCTTTGCTTATTCGGTCTCTAATAGCGTGCCTATCGTTATAGCAGGCTCCTCTTCTTCTTCTTCTTCTACTGTAGGCAATAGTTTGTTGTTACCCTTATAATTAGTATTATCTATATACCTAGCTTGAAGCCAGTGCTTTAGCTCTTTAAGGTCCACTTGGGCAAGGCTCTAAGCAATTTCGTGCTAGTTGCTAGAGAACACTTGCCTCTTGTCAAAGATAATATCGTAGGTACGAACCATCTAGTTGGTAGATAGGTTCTAGATACGATAGATGTTCAAGGAGTTGTATCCAATAAGATACCCGATCTATACTCTTAGTCGAAGGCGCTCTAGACGCTTCTACTTCTTCTTTGTAATATCTATTATTGTAAACGCCTTGCAACTATAGGCCTTTAGGTGACCTTAGTACAGCTTATACTCTGATATATTGAGGCCGTCTCTAGTAGCTAAGAAGCTATAAAAACGCTCTAGTAGTGTTCTCTATTCAGTAGTCAACCAAGGTGTTCTATTATATAGATACATTGCTACTCTAGTGATCTCTAGCTATAGTTGCTATAGTAACCCTACGCCGTTGGCTATTGCTCTAGCCTTCTCCTTGATTATACCCCCTAAGCACTTAGCGCTACTATTCTAAGTAGAGGTGTTAGGCGTAAAGGGCTCTATCTTAATACCTTGCTTGTATACCTAGTTGGTGATAATGCTTACCTAGATGAACTTGTTGTTATACTCTAGAACCTTGATCTATAGTTTATACTACGTTCTAAGGAACTATACAAGGTATTTGATAGCTACTAAGATACTAGCCGCCTTATAGTTATATAGGTAGTAATCCTATACAAGGTCTAAGTAACGGTCTATCGCTAGGAGCAGGTATTTAAAGTGCTATCGGCCTTCCTTGTAAGGGTATAGATCTAAAGCGATCCTGTTGCCTAGGCCAAAGTCGAATAGCCTTAGTATTTGGCTAAGGCAGCGTTTTGCCTTGCTAAGGCTATAACTGTTATACTTAATAGTTGGGATGCCTTTGATTTAGCCTCCTCTCGAGTAGTTGACAAAGTGTTCTAGCGCTCTAAGGCCTATATAGCCAAGGCGTAGGTGCCACGTTATAGCATCTGCTATACTCTCTATATACCTTATAAGGCGCTTAAGCTTCTATATTCTAATTGTAAAGGCTATAGGCGTATAGTCCTCTAGTATATACTTAAGGATATATTGTTAGTAAAGCTTAGTGGTATATCTAAGGAGAGAGTGATTATATTGCCTAAGAGGGTAGTTCGGAGCACTCTATAGGCTATTGTCCTACTAGATCCCTCGCTAATTAAGTTTTTCTAGCGATATAATGTTATAGACGAACGTTAGGCAGTATACAACGTTGTATAATGTAATGATCGTAATACCCTTGTCGTTCTATAGTTTAATATCTATCTTGTTGTAACCCTCGATCTAAATAGGGTACTTGCCTACCTAGATATACTTATTAGGCGCTACTAGCCTTAGAGGGCGTTTAAACCTACTAAGATAGTTAACGATATAAATAGTTGACCCTGAATCTAGGATCACTAAGTTGATTAGGAAATATAATTCTCCTACTTAATATATTGCTTAGATTACAGTGAAGCTCGCTAAGCATTTGCCTATAGCTTACTATATATACCTATAAGCTATTCGATAGCTAAATAGGGCAATGTTGCTTAGTCTACTTAGAGGTATAGTATTGTTGTTCAATCTGTTTAGAGCTACACTTAGCTCCTAGGTAGCCTCGATGGTATTACGCCCTACGCTCTAGTATTTAAGAGCAACGTTTAGCTCCTAAGTAGCCTAATTAGCATTGTACCTATTGGTATAGTATTTAGTGCCTTAGCTAGTATTATACTTATTAGTATAATCTTAATCCTAGTGTTCAGTGCCTATATTTTATACCTATTGGTATAATGCCGCCTAGTTCGATAGCTATAGTGCCTTCGAAGGTAGTATAGCCCAAATTATAGCTAGTCAATATGATTTATTGCCTCTATCGCTCTTAGAGTCGTAGTTGATCGTAGTTCTAGACCTCTTTATATAGAGCTTGTTCGCTTTAGCTCGTAGAGAGAAATCGTTCCTTAGATTCGTTTCTATATATACCTTGACGTAAGGTCTACCTTCCTAGCTATCTAGTACGTTCTTTGGATACAAATAGTAATATAGCTTGGTAATATAGAAGTGGTTATAAGCGTAGTACCTAGGCATATCTAAGGACTATACTATAGGAATAGTAGGTATAAGAGCTATACTAAGCTTTCACTTAGCCTATAATCTTCCGCCTTTAGCTCCCTCCTTATAGGAGCCCTAATAGGCATAGTCACCCTATTCTTCTTAGTAGTCAATAGTATTATTCTCTTTCTTATAGGCTTTATATATTATAAAGGAGCCTTTGCTAACATAGCTAGGAGCCTTCTTAAAGAACAGTTTAACGCCTTTACAAACCGCTATAACGACATCTTTGAACCTAAGCCTCTTGATCTAATTCATCTAGTTTATCTAGTAGTATAAGATGAACATTAGGATAGGGTTTATAAGGGCCTATATTAGTTCAGTGAACTAGATGCCTAGATCCTTGGCTTCAGTAAGCCCTTGGGAAGTCGATTCATCTATCAGGTTTTCTTACTTGACGATCTACCTCTCGAACTTGGTAGCTCTTATATAGGTGTTCCTAGGGTGCTTAAGCGTATTAAGGTAGGTTCGAAGGCGCTCTTAGAGCTCGAGTTTAGTCTCTATAGTAGGTTTTACAATCTTCTTAAGGTTGTAGTACTATATTCAAAGGGAGCAGCCCTTTAAGAAGTATATAGTACAGTAGTTCGCCAATATAGTAGTGGTTATAAAGTGCTCTATCTGATTGAGCCGATAGTACTAGAGCTTATACTTCTAGTTATAATTGTTACGCTCCTTATAAATTATTACGATAAACGTAGTAATATTGCTCTTAAGTTCCTTCTCGAGGGCCTTATATATCTCATAGTTAGCTACGTTAAACGACTCTAGTATAGGCAGAGGTCTATAGCTATAGTGCTATTTGTCGACTAAGTAATCGTCGTTATTGTAAGTATAGTAGCTAGGCGTAGTGACCAATCGACGGTCTTAGTGGTCTTCGTCATAAGGCGGTTGATCACCCTGATTACTAGCTTCTACGCTAGGAGTACGATCGTAGGCTTCATTGCAAGGTTCATAGCAAGGTATATTGTATACCTCTTAGGCTATATTATAAGCTTTGGCCTCCTCAAGGTCCTTTAGTTCAATGAGGTAGGCTTAGAGCTTCTAATTAATATACTCCTAGGCTATATTATAGGCGTCAACACTCTCTAGAACAAGGTAGAGGCGCTTCTTCTTATCCTCGAAGTAGTCTATAAGTTTATAGTATATAGCTTTATTAATAAACTAGCGATACTAAGGCACCTAGTTATTAGGGCTCACTAGGATAATGTCAACCTTCGTATTAGCCTTCGAAGATATAGTAGCTATTCTAGTAGTCGTTTTTAGGGGTATTGCTAAAGGATTTTGTTGATCATTGTATATAGAGCTATATAGTGTTATTTAACAGGTTCTCGAGGCAAATGAGACTCTTAATTGACAGAGCTACTACGTAGGATAGAGACAATGAAGCTATTACGAAGTGCCTGATATACAGAGATGGTGATCAATGATAGTGTTGTTCGTTGTATTGATCAAAGTGTGTGGGAGAGGGCTACTCTGGGTATCTAGATCTGTGGCTCTGGTAGATCCTAATTATGGCAGTATGGCCCGTGGGTGCCGAGCCCCCGGTATTGAGGCCCAGGTTCTGACAGAAGGCAGTCCGGCCAACCAATGATTTAACTTTGCTAATGCCCAGTGCTGCATCCGCTGCCTGCAGGAGCTTGCAGCTTGCACTCTCATCCCTCCCTGGTAGGTGTACTGAAAACCCCCGCGTGGCAGTCAGATGATGGGTTCCCGGTCGGCCGATCGCCACCCTCAACATGGCCTTCTTGATGTTTGGCGGCGCAACCCTCTCCGTTGGCGCGGCGGCGCTGGTCGTCTACCTCGCTGCTATAGCTGTCTATCGCCTCTACTTGAGCCCCATCGCAAAGTTTCCCGGCCCCAAGCTCGCCGCCCTGAGCAACTGGTACGAGTTCTACTACGACGTGGTTCGCCAGGGCGAGTTCACTTGGCAGATCCAGAAGCTGCACAAGCGGTACGGCCCCATCCTCCGCATCACGCCAACCGAGCTCCACATCGACGATCCCGATTACTACGATGTGCTCTACACGCGCGGCTCGGGCCGCCGCAACAAATACGCTTACTTCTCGGGCCGCTTCGGGTACGCGAGTGACACCTTCTCCACCGTCGACCACGACCTCCACCGGCTGCGGCGCAAGGCCATCAGCCCCTTCTTCTCGGTCGCCAAGATCGCCGACTTCCAGCCCGTGATCCGCGCCAAGGTCGACAAGCTGTGCAAGAAGCTGGACGGCTATGCCGCCGCGAAGGGCAGCGTCGTACGCCTCAGCAGAGCTTGGATGGCGCTGACGACCGACATCATCACCGAGTACGCGTTCGCCAAGTCGTACGACCAACTCGACAGCCCCGACTTCGCCGACACGCTGCACGAGGCTCTCGTTGCGATCTACGTCACGGGCCACTTCGCCCTGCACTTCCCCATCGTGTTCCCCATTCTCGACCTGCTGCCCGAATGGTTGGTGAAGTGGGCACAGCCCGATATCATTCCCGTTGTTGGACTGCGAAAGACAAGATCCGCCCCTCGCTCCACGTCGACATGCGTAGCAACTAGCAAGGAGAAAGGCTCACTCGCCTAACCCTGCGCCAGGACCTCGCCGAGCGAGTCCGCCAGATCCGCGACGGCATCAACAAAGGCCACGAAGCCGCCGCGCACCCGACCATCTTCCACGAGGTACTCAACAACGACGAGCTGCCCCCGGACGAGAAGTCCAACGCTCGGCTCGGCGACGAGGCGCAGCTGATCGTCGCCGCCGGCCTGATCACCACCTCGCGCGTGCTCAGCGTGGCGAGCTACTACCTGTCGACCCAGCCGGCGCTCGCCGCGAGCCTGCGCGCCGAGCTCGCGGCTGCCGCTGCCAACAGCACCACTACCACCACCACCACGCAGCAGCTACAGCAGCAGCAGCAACAGCAGCCGTACGACGACTGGCGCCAGCTCGAGAAGCTGCCGCTGCTGCGCGGCGTGGTGCACGAGGCGGTGCGGCTGGCCCACGGCATCGTCACACGCGACCCGCGCCGCGCGCCCGACGCCGAGCTGCGCTACGGCGACTGGGTCATTCCGCGCAACACGCCCGTCAGCATGACCACGTACGACATCCTCATGAACGAGCGCATCTTCCCGGAGCCGGAGGCGTTCCGGCCGCAGCGGTGGATCGGGCGGCCCGAGCTGGAGCGCTATTTCGTGCCCTTTGGCAAGGGGTCGCGGCAGTGCTTGGGGATCAAGTATGTTTGTTTTTGCTCCTTTCTCCCCTATCCAATACATCCATCCCATCCATCCATCGGCGGACCCGTCGTGATTGATGTGATGTGATGCATCGCGAGCTCGTGACAGCTAAAGCTAAATCGAGGGTGGTTGCAGCCTGGCCTTCGCCGAGCTCTACATCACCATCGCGACCGTCTTCAGCCGCTACGAGTTCGACATGTTCGAGAGGGACGAGACAGACGTCCGGATGGCGCACGCCTATCTCGTGCCGTATGCCAAGTGGGAGTCGAAGGGCATCCGGGCGACCGTGCGGAAGGTGCAGGTTTGCACGGGTCAAGATCGCACTTCGTATATATGCGCCGTTGTTTTTCGCTTTGTTTTATGTGGGGAGCATTGAGGTCTCGACGAGGCAGGAGGATCGCTGTCGTTGATAAGTAGCTGAGGGGAATGAACGAGATGAACTCACTCCTTGTTTGGGCTTGGCGTGGCCGACGACCGACTCATGCCAATAAGGTATTGGGGAGGGTTTTTTTTTTTTTTTTTTTTTTTTTTTTTTTTTTTTTTTTTTTTTTTTTTTTTTTACTCCGTAGTTAGCAACCCAATTCATGGGGTTCGCTGGCTGACGACGAAGCGTTCGGTGGATCGACATAGAGGCTGAGCAGGGGCATCGAGGTCTAGTATGGACCGGAGGACAACAAGACCATCCAGCAAAGCGGGTGATGCCTCCTGGATACTCCTTCCAGTGTCATCCGCCAAAGCGAAGTTCCTCCGTTGCTCCTTCCCGAACGGGAATCAAGTGGCGATGAGAAGACCCGCTTTTTCACGTAGCGCCCTTATAGCTCAGTGGTAGAGCGCATCACTCGTATGCATCAAGCGGTATGATGAGGTCGGCGGTTCAATCCCGCCTGGGGGCAGCTTTTTGCCTTGCTTGTGCAATTGACCCTACTTGCCTTGCTGTGAGCCAAACAAAGTAAAGAAGATGTAGTTAACTAAAACTCATTCCTCGTGGATGATGCATTTCAACCAGGCGCGGTCTGCCGGTCGAGTTTGACCCCTCATGCTCCTGCAGAAGAAGGCGAGCCAATAGCGGTTTCATCAATGGATGCGTTCCTCCTGTCTGAGGAGGCGCAGTCTCCCCCCCCCCCCCCCCCCCTTCTCCCCCCTTCTCACGCGCTGGAATGTTTTCGGGCTGCAAATTATCTGGGCTGACGACCCAACGTAACAGCGCTTCCCTGCGTGACCGGGTGATTTGAGAACAGCTCCCTGCCGTCGCCACAATGCCGTGCTCAATCTGTGAGAAACTTGGGTTGAGCCAACACGGCGACAGCGACGGTGATCTCTCGCGCCCCCCCGGGGACGTCGGGATTCAATCCGTCCGTGTCGCTGCGGCCGGTGGTTGCCGCGGCTGTGTCCTGATTATGGACATCATCCGCGTCGGTGTCCCTCGTGATGGACCCTGGCGCGCCATCATGATCCGGCAGTTGAAATCTGTGCCCTTTCCCTTTATCGGCTGCAGTGTTCTCTGTAAACCTTCTAGGGGAGTCATTGCTACCGCGTACCCTCGGGTTGTGGAGAACCTCCTCCCATATTCCACTACAAGTAGGCCATACCGTCGAACCCATGCAGGGAGGGGCGTGTCGTAAAAAATGGGCTGGGTCAGCCTGTTAGTGCCCCAACAGTGTGTTGGAAAATACATCGGTAATTGAGCACTTATTTAGCGAATGCATGTAGCATAGAACAGTATTGTAGGGCACTTTTAGACTGTCCCTATCTCAATAATGTTCCTTGTTTTCATTATGTTCTAGAGAATATACTGTTGGAATCTTTGTAAAATACTGAAAAGTAAAAAAAAAAAACAAGATTACCGAACCTTGTTCGGTACGTTCGAAGGTTACAAGGTACGATCTAAGGTTACAAGGTACGATCCAAGGTTACGATCTAAGGTTACAAGGTACGATCCAAGGTTACGATGAGTTTTTTTGCTACTGCCTACAATTGGGATTGAACTGGGGACCTCGCAAAATGGTATCTACAATTTTACAAAGAGGCAGTCACGGTCAATTGAACTACGAAGCAGGAACTCTACAAGCGCGCGGGAAGCGGAAGGAACTTCGGAGTCTATAGAGCTGCAGTACGGTCAGGGCATCTTTGATGGATCCGCTCTATTTTTCTGTAAACAGCCTGAAACTGGAACAACAGAGTATTGGCCTGGACAAGACTTTCCTTACCATTTCAGAGCTCCAAATGTATTGACATTCTGTTGGATGAACACTCTGTTGAGGTAGTTTCAGTCTGTTGGGTTCAGTAGCCTTGTTCCGACCTGTTCTAGCGTTCAACATCCTGTTGTAGGAACTTACAGTATGTTTGAAGGCTAACAGGCTTATATGCACATGTTGTACGACACCCCCCTCCCTGCATGGACTTTCCCGCCGTCATGACAGCTGTCTGACTGTTGTCTGGACGTATGTTCTGAATAGGAGAACTAACATCTCTTACAAGAGAGTTCGTGGCCCAGAATACCCCTTGACCGTCTTACCTATCCGGAGCCTTTGAATCTTCAGATAGCCATCCCCCGCATCAGATCATGGTTATCCCGCTGCGAGCGCGAACACGCTTGCGCCGATCCGCAGACCAGGAACCGGCTGCCGACTTGTGTGATCCACGTCTGGGACGCAACAAGCCACCCCCGGCTCCGCATAACCAAAGGTTGTCCTGGGAAGTATTTGGCTCTCAGCCACCGCTGGGGGCCCCGGGGGCAACCCCGCCTCATCACCACGCTCGAAAACATGCGATCACATCGTAAAGGTATCCCGCTGCAAGCTTTCCCTCCTACCTTTCGAGACGCCATAGCAGTCACCCGGGAACTGGGCTTCCGCTACATCTGGATCGACTCTTCTGTCTGGGCTGGCGGTCATGGATCCGCGTCGCTAGCACTCTCCTCGTCTTCCTCCATCGAAGACAGCCCGAGCGGGCCATCCCAGTCGTAGTCCTCCCCGATCTCTGCTTCCGTCCGCACAGGGTGGTCGTCGATCGCGGCCGTGTTGATGACCGCCATTTCCTGACTGATAGAGACTGCGTCCCTCCGCCGCCAGCGCACTGTCTTCCCCTGCGCATCGTACCAGACCACGAGCAGTTCCCTCTGGCTATAGGACCCCGCCGATCCATCCTTCTCATCATCATCATCCTCCCTGTCATCCCCAAGGGTCTCCTCGTCCAGGATGTAGATGACACCCACCTTGGACGCCAGATGGTAGTGGTTGAACAGCTCTGCCAGGGTGAAATCGTCCCGTGACCACCCGCCGAGCTCCTCATCCTCCTCGTCCGACTCCTGGGCGCGGGCGAACTCGGCCGCGCACTCGGCCTCATAGTCGTCGTGGCACTCGAGCAGCTGCGGCATAAGGCCAAAGACACGCCGCCAGTCCTCGCCGTAGTTGTACCGCGCGGCATCGGAGAAGACGCATTCAGGGCCGACCCCTCCGAAGGCGCGGCAGGTCTGCACAACAGCGTCGAACACCGCGTCGCTCCCGGCGCCGTAGTAGGTCCGCAGCAGGCAGACCTCGCCCCGGTTGCGCTCGTTGTACGGCCGCGCGAGGGCGAGGATGTCTTGCTCGGCCGGCGACAGGCTCCCCGCCGAGAAGACACCGCGGGCTGCCACTCGCTGGGTATAGACCTGCCCGGCGCCTTGGTTAGCATTTTGGCCCAACTGAAGAATCCACATGAGATGATGAGAGACCACCATCTCCGAGGAGATATACCGCGCATGCCATATATAGAAGAAGGAGGAACGTACCTGTCGCTCAGGCAAGGGCAGCTCGAGAAAGCGCGCGAAAATCTGCCTCATCTGCTCGTCCGGAGATAGCGCCGAGTCTGCGTCCCATTTTTCCTTTGAGCGCCCCCGGTGGTCAGCTCGGTAATGAAAGGCGCCCTCTACATGCCGGTCCGCCGACCAAGAGCAGATCTTTTGCCAGCAGCACTTACCAATAAGAAGAGGTCGCAACCGTTTACAGGTAGGCGGGAGAGATCTTGTGCGGACTGGGCCATAATCCTTCAGGCTCTTCTGCCTCGGTCTCTCCGAATTGTGACAAAACTGGCGGGTGTAGCAGTAGTATGGTCCGGCTAGGATAGGATGGGGTAGGATTGGGATCATGGGAGAGGGCTCATCTAGGCATGGATCGAAGGGAACTTCTGCTCTTGAATCCCGCCCAGCGCAGGGCCGCTCGCTTGCTGCGCCGTGAGGCAGAGAGGGTGGTGGCACTAGTGGGCCGCCCAGGAATCTAAGCTTGCCTCCGAACCCGCTCAGCCGGGCCAGCCCCTGTCAAGGGCAAAGTGGGGAATTACCGGAAGAGTCGGGATCCAGCGAAGCTATACTAACACGGATACTTGCAGCCATGATGATCGACCTCATCACCAACATGCTCGAGAAGATCGAGTCGCTGCTGGGGCTGCCGCGCGAGTTCCGCATTGGCGAGCGCGAGGGCAGGCAGCACGGTCTGTTCCGGCGGAGCGAGGGCTTTCTGGAGATAGCCCCCGCTGTTATCCGGCGAGAGGACGCGCAGGGGCTGCCGGAGGACGGCAAGAGGAGGGGGGGGGGGGGGTGCGCGTGGCGGATTTGTTCTCTTGCTGCAGATTCAGCCAGGCGGGCATGTGAGCTGCTGCCGTGCAACCGCCAACAGTAGGGGCCAAGTGTTCCCAGCCACCGGATATGAAGAGCTCTTCGGGAGGTTCGTGGCGAGAATACCGAGCGAGCGGCTACAGGACCGAGTCAGTCTGCTTCTTCAGACAACCCGTGGCCAGGCCCTCTGTCTGTCTGGGATGGGCGCTCGATTTCAGAAAGCAGCTCGAGACTCATGTCGTGGCTTTGACAGCCCCTTTCCAGATCTTTGGTTTTGAGTGAGAACAAACAAGACAGTGACGATGAAGAAGCAGCTACCCATACCAACAGTTCTAAGCGTCCCCAAAATCCCCTCGTTACCGCGCTGCTCCAGGGAGCTCCGCACAAAAGTCCCGCTGATAGGGCAACTCCGAAACACCTTGACCATGCAGTTCACTAGGATACACGTGCACCGGCGGGTGTTTGTCCTCCGGCACCATCAGACCAGAAACCGGCTGCGGCGGCCGTGACTTGCGGACCAGCAAGAAGACCAACGTCGCAATCACGAGGAGCGCCACTGCGCCCCCAACAGCGATCCCCGCCACGGCGCCCTTGGACAGACCCGAGCCGGACGACGGCGCCGCCGTCTCGATGGGGATCTGCATTGCGAGCACGACGCCGACCGTGACGCTGGCGTCTTGTGCAGTCGTGGGGAGCGGCGGCTGGCTGAGCGGAGAGGAGAGCCGGCTCACGCAGGCTGATTGGGACACAAATGCTGTTGACAGGGGCTGGAAGCCGCTATAGGGTGGTCAAGTCAGACATAACGGGGATACTAATAGGGAGTTGAAATGCTCACGATAGGCAGCAGGCGGACGAGGTGACGGTGACGTAGCCATCTGGACACCGGGCGACGCTGGCTGCTGGGAAGGGCCCCGGGGCGCCGGTCCTTGGAGCTGCATCGACTTGGAACGGGCAACAATTCAGGTTGTCGTAGGCGCAACCGAGGACGGGAGCGTAGAGGTACGCCGTCGACATATCCAACAGCGTCCATGAAGGACTCGCGCAGTTACCCGTCAACAGTGGCTCCGACGTTATTGCGGCGGTGGTGGGGGTCGGTCCCGTCGTCGACGAAGGTGTTGTCTGACTGTCGCTCGTGCTCGTCGACGGGGACACTAGGAGCGAAGAACCGCCCGTGTCGGTTGCCGTCGCCGTCGCCGTCCCCGATGTCTTCGGCGCTACCTCGCTGCTCGTCCGTCCGATCGAACTGGATGATTCCTCTGAAAGGGACGTACCGGATGTGGACGAAGTTGTCGTCAGCTGCCCCAGGAGCTTGAGGATCGCCGTGTCGGTGGTTTCCCATGCCACGGGGACACCGTCGGCCCAGATGAAGCTGTCCGGCTCTAGGGTTGCGGTGGTCAGGGCAGCGGTGCTCGCGAGCGTCTGGCTATTGCGGCTAATCACGAAGACATGCTCCAACCCGTCGAAGGAACCGCCCCTGGCGCATACGCTGCCGCGTCTGTAAGCCCCATTGTGGCTCGCTGGCTAGACAGTGGCGATACTCACTGAGACCAGCCATCCACGCACTCAAAATCCCTTTGACATTATGTCAGCCACTCAAATACGCAATAGCCCCTTTGGCGGAGGACTTACGAGGGACAGCACAGCGACGCAGTGACGCTTGCCGGGAAGCTGGTTCCCGTCCACGGGCAGGCGAACCAGTACCCGCTCGGGCAGATGCCTGGTGAGTAGTAATACTCTTGAACGAAGAGGAACAACTTGGTGGATGTTGGGTAACAGCTGGTGGCTGGGTCGTAGGCTCCCCAGTGGCCGATGAACATGGACTAGTTCTGCGTCGAGATGGGTCCTGCCGCAGATGTCACGGTGCTCAGACATGACGCCGGGGGTGTGAAGATGGTGGTGATCGGGCCAGCGTTGGTGGCCGACATCGCGGCCGAGCTTTTGTCGTCTTTCCCGAGAGATAAGAAGTCCACGATCGCGCTGCGACCCGGTTTCTGGTGGAGTTGAAAGGAACCAACCAGGCTGATGCGATGGCACGCAATAGTAGTATGCAGATACAATGGTGGAATGAGTGATGATCCATTCGATGTGGGGAGGCTCCCTCCACTGCTAAGATATCTTGGCAGTGTATAGGGCGTATGGGCTATATAGGGCTAACCCTATATAGAGCAACCCTAACCTAGAGCCTGACCTAGATGGGGTTATCATCTATTTATATATATAGGAGTATCCGGTATTAAGTGCCAGGCTATAAGAAAAAGTATAGCAGTGCCCTTACTACGTTGATCCTTATATTGATCCTCCTTCCTAATTTGGTAATTTAATCCTTTTGAACATCCTCCTTACTAATGTATATACTACGCTATATATTCGAGGCCGAACTGGCTACTACAATGGTCGAATGTATTAGCGAAGGCGGTTCTGGGATATACTTAACTAGTATAGGTGTCTTTTCGGGCGCTACTAGCTGTAGCGTCGTAGGCTACGGCGTTGTAGGCTACAGCGCTATAGGCTATAGCGTCGTTGTATGCTTAATCAGGGCTACTGGCGCAAGCACCTCCTATAAAGAGTTCCTTGTCGATGGACTTGCCGTAGGTGCTTCTGGCTACGGAGCCTTACCCATAGTTGCTAGAAGCTACGGTGTAGCTAGCGCTATATCTTGGGGGCAGCTATATAGGCGCTTAGCGAGTACTATGGCGCCTACGGCCTTTTCTATAGCCTTGCCTGCGGCCTTGCCTATAGCCGTTTTTATAGCTTCAACTATAGCCTCTACGTTCTTCTAGGGCCGACTATATAGGCGTTTAGCTAGGGCCTTAGCTTCCTCCTTTTTCTATACTACGCCTATAGGCGGATCGATACCTAAGCGCCTCTAGTATTCTTCTACTACCTTAGGAGTATACTATATATTATATAGCGATTTTTAAACGTTGTAGTAGATGCTAAGGTTCTTCTACTAGATTAAGTACTTAATCTATATACCTATTATAGAGTATTTAAGAATATACTCTACTTTATAGTTATTGCTAAACTTATAATCTTCCGACTAATTGGAGGCTTATAAATCTTCTATTAGGCCTACCTCTAGTTTAGTATAGCTATAAAGATCCTCTCTTAGTATTATAGGCGAGAGGTATTTTATAGAAATGACTAAGTAAATGCCTATATAGCTTGGAAGGTCGAGTTTATAAGCTAGGTGGCCGATATAACGTTTAATAAGGAACAGTCTAGCACATTATTGCGATAACTTCCAAGGCGGGTTACTAGGTAGGTAATAGCTGTGGTAGAGCTAGAGATAAACCTTGTTATCAACCTTGAATTCGACTTGCTAGTGGTAGCTATTGTAACGGCGTTTAGCTTGTGTAGTTGCAAAGTCTATTGCTAACTACGCTTTATAGCATAGATCTTCTCGAAGTACTAGAAGATCTACTAGCGTTATAGCGCCTAGATTAGCTATAAGTATATCGAGTGGACCTTGTAGCTTAAAGCTATATAGCTGCTTGTAAGGTGTTGAGTGGATAGGAGCTAAATAGGCGCTATTGAGATTCTATTATAGTAGAGGAATAATGTCGATCTAGTTGCTAGTTAGGAATTCGAAGGTGTAGAAACGTAGGGCGATCTCTATAGTCTGATTCTTATACTCTACTAGGCTATCCGCTTATAGGTGGTATATGGTTGTTATTAGTAGCTTAGTGCCCTGATACTCCTATATACTAGTCTAGAGATCTGATATGAATTTGCGATTGTAATTAGAAATAATGGCTGATAGTATATCCTAGTTAGATAAGAGTAACTAACGTGTAAGAATATAGCTCTAATCCTTCGCTAAGTATCTACCGTTGCCTAGCAATAGGAGGGTCCGCTTACTATTTTTATAGGATATAGTTATTATTGCGTCGAAGGTGTTATAGCCTTCTAGTTGCTAGAAGGAACCCTTTAATAGTATACTCAAAAGGCTTACAATGAAGTCGATTGTAATTATATATATTAGGAGTATATCGCTTAGCTAAATTGGCTAGTACTCGCTAATCAGCTTTTATCGACCTATAGCGTTAAGGCGGTATAATAGGTAGTGCGCTATATACTTCTTGACCTCCTAGGTTTTATTAACTATCGATATACTATGTAGATTATACAATATATGTTCTACGCTAAAGTGGTGTTTAGCATTATATACTAGGCTAAGTACCTCCTTGATTATGCCGAATAGTATATAAAGAAGGTGTACGCTATATAGCTAGGTATTGTAGATTAGGCTATCGACTATTATAAAAGGTAGCCTAGGACGTAAGAAAGCTCTGTTGCCCTTAGCGGATAGCGAGTTGCTAGTAAGGTTATCGATAATAGCTTTGTATTTAGAGTCTTCCTTATAGGCTATAATAAACCTTTGATATAGCGAATCTTTTATATAGGCTTCAGCAAAAGCGAATATTACATTGTCGAGTATAACGAGGCCTTGTAGGCGTTTAATGAGATCCTATATCACCCTTAGCTAGTTTAGAGTATCTAGTATAAAGTTAAGGCGGCTAGGTAGGTAGTATAGCTGAAGGTTGTACTCTGAGAGGTAAATAGAGGTAGTAATAACCTGTCGATTAGTTTAATTGATTAACGAGGTATTGAGCTAAGTCTATGCAACAATGCTATATATAGTAGCGTAGTCTATAAGTACATTAACTAGAAGCCTAGCTAAGTAGATTATAGTGCAAAGCTTTTTAACAGCCTACACTAGATAGGCAACCTCCTGCTCTAAAGGTCTATACCATATCTCAGCCTTCGTTAGGCACTAGCTAAGGAATATAATTAGGAGGACCTGTTTTAAGGGAATCGGCGTGCTAGGCTCCTACTTATAGCCATTGTGTAGGTAGAATACTATTATACTAAACCTACGCTCTAGGTAGCCGTCGATTTATATAAAGAGCTGCTTGTTAGGATTGAAGTAGTATAGAATAGTTGAATCTTCCTTGTAAATTATAGCTTAGATTGCTTTAAAGGATAGTTTCTTTGTTAAATAGGCTCAAAGGTCGTTTTTAGGTAATAAGCGGTCCTTTTAAAGGTGTTACTGGCCTTAATATAGCCTTCTTCATAGCCCTTCCTTAGCAAGGCGGTCTTGCGAGCCTATAGAAGTTCCATTAACTGCGTATAGTACGGAATCAAGTGCCGTAAAAAGCCTGGAGCGCTAATATATTGCTTAAGTGCCTTAAGAGTATATAGAAAGGCGAGCTACTTAAAGGCTTTGACATATTGTATAGTCGTTATAAGGCCTAGACTGTCGATATAGAAACCAAGTAGTTCTACGTTTAGATAACTAACGTATAACTTGGTAGGCAATAGGGCGATATTCTTGTCTACGAAAAAGCTGAATATTGTATCTAAGTAGCGCGTATAATCCTTAGCATTGTTTAAGTAGATTATAATGTCGTTAATAAAAGCTCGTATATATAACGAATGTAGCTTTAAAAGCTAGTCTATAATGCGTTGTATATAGGTAGGCGAGTTATAGTAACCTATTAAGCAAACTATAGGCTACTTAAGGCCGTATAGACTAATTAGAGTAAATCGATCTTAGTACAGAGGAGAAATGCTAAACTAGTAGAAAAACGAGGTAGCGTCGATCGCTATAATAAAGTGCTTGCTATATAACTTAGCGATAATTTCTAATTGTAGAGGTAGAGAGTAGTTATTAGGCACTGTTACGTGGTTTAGACTCTATAGATCGATGACGATGTGGCCCTTGAGTTCTCTATTGTGCCCTAGCCTCTAAATGACGAATACTAGGTACGTGAAAGGCGTGGTATATGTTGCCTATATTATATAGCCTTGCTTATATAGGCTGTCGAACGTCTTATTAAGTATTTTACAATCTTTCTTGCTTAGTAGGTAGGATTAGGCATTGACCTTTTAGTGCTACTAGCCCTCTACTAGTGGTATATATATTAGTTTGTTAGGGCTTTGCTAAACAAGGCCTTTATCCTTCTAGAGGCTAGGATATTGCTCGATAACCTTAATAAATCGCTAGGTAGTATTGGGATCCTTGGTATATATATGTACTCTGTCCTTGGTAACGATTTTGTTAAAGCTTGGATCTATGCGAAGGCCTAAGGTGGACTATTTCTCTGGTATAAATAGCTTGCTAGCTAGTTCTTTAGGTTCATTGGCCTATATTAGTTGGAAGACGTAGTTGCTTATTAGGGTAGCAGATTCGGTGTCGTTGAACTCGCTAACTAAAGTAGCCTTCGTAAGGTTGATGGTCGGGATCATTGATAGCTTCTAGGTGCTGTAGCTGTTCTATGCTATAGCTGCGATATAGTTATTAAAGACGAATTCGCTGTTGATCGGTATAATCGTAGTAGACTACGCTACTAAAGAAGGGGGTTCGATATCTATAGCTATAGCTAGAGTAGCTATTATAGTTATTGCTATATTGGCTACTAGTGTAGTTAGAGCGGAAGTCTAAGAATATACTAGGAAACTGCTATCCTTATATTTGTAGATTTTACCTACTAGGTACCGCTTTAGGATCTTAATAATACTGTACGAGGTGTTCTTAATAGTAGCTACTTTAGTAGTCTTAGCTATAACTACTATATAGTAAATGGCTAGGTGCTCTGAGTAGAATATAAAGGATTGGCCCTTTAGTAGAGGCTTGTATTCGACTAGGATCTCTGCTTCCTAGTTAGGCAGGAGTATAATCGTATAGATAGTCTTAACCTTATATATATACGGTATAAAATATATGTTGATGGTGAATAGGATAGTAAATTTAAAGGCCTAGAGGTCAACCTTCTTTGTATTATAGTCGATTAGAGCGCGGTAGCTATCTAAGACGTTATTGCCGAGAAGTAGATTAGATCCTAGTGAATCAACTACCTAGGCAGAGTGGGTAAACTTATATAAGGTAGGCTTACTATTCTCTATACTAACTAGGAAGATAGTAAAAGTGGTCTACTACGAAAGGGCTAGCTTCTTATTACTAACGCTTATCACCTTGCTTTTACGATGCTCGATAGTATAATCGAGTAGGTTTAATAGGTTGTAGTTGATAATTAAACAGCTAGCTCTTAGGTCAAGGTATACTTTTAGTTCCTCGCCTTCTTCCTTTGTGTAGGCGGTAATACAAAGGTAGGTGTAGTTGCCTAAAGGACTATCGATGCTATCGTTGGATTCTAGGACTAGAGCTTCTTTGACCTAGTATACTATAACTTTAAGAGTCTCCGATTTACGTTCTATAGCTGATTTTTCTATAGATTCTACCGCTATAGATGCCGTTTTAAGTTCTATAGCTCTAAGATTAGCTAGGTGGCGAAAAATGCTATTTTTTACGTCTTTGCAATACTTTAAATGTCAGAATAGGGCGTTGCGCCAACCTAGAGTAGTAGCATAATAGCTATAAGTATAGCATTTAGGCGTGGCTTAGTTAGCTATATAGTTCTTCTGAGCGTGTCTTAGGCCTATGCTCTTATAGGTTTTAACGTATTACTGTACCTTTGACTTAGCTTAAAAAGTCTTATAGCACTTATAGTATATAAGCTCTAAGTCGATAACTATATAGGTGATCTCTGATTTAGAAGATGATACTACAATAGAGGTATCGGAGTGTTCCAATATAACGTTAGATATATTGGCATCGTTTCTAGATTTAGGATCGCTAGCGAAATACACGTAGTTGTAGGGTTGGTCGCGCGTACAGTCGTTATAGTGGTCGTTACGGCGGTCCTTCCGTTTGTTACATTGGTCTTTCCGATTATTACGCTAATCGTCGTAGTAGCGGTCATTATAGCGGCGATCGTTATAATCGTAGTAGTTGTCCTAATCTCGGTTATCGTCGGCTAGTCGGTAGTAGTCTCCACTATAGCGGTACCGGTCTTTGTAGTTGCTTCGAGACTTATTAGCCTAATCTTGGGGCGCTTGCTTGGCCTTTTTTTCCTTCTCCTTACTACTTAGCTTCTTTTATATATTAGGATGCTTCTTCGTAGCTACTAACTTCAATATAGCCTATGACTGCTCCTATTTATATAGGTATTGATCAAGGGAAGTGAAAAACTAGGGGTGACGAATATAGCGTTAGATATTTAGATCTATATATTCCTAGATCTAGTATATAGTTCCTTGCTAGTTAATGCTGCTATTGTTGTCGTTGCTTATAGCGTGAGCCTAGTGCAACTTACACTCTACGAACTCTATAAAGGCTTCTTTGTTAGTAGCAATGTCCTTAAGATATAAGAAGGTAATATTGAACTTCTTAGTAGCTACTAGTGAATTAGGCTTAAAACGCTGCTTTAGGGCATCTAGTATAGTATCGAGGCCCTACTTCTTAAGAAATTGGCGATAGCTGTTGGAAATACCGTTGGACTACTAGTTCTTAGCTGTATCTTCAAGGAGTATTGGAAATATCTTAACGATCTACCACTTAATAGATCTATTGTCGTTATCTTTAATAACGGTCTTAATGTAGGCTTAGAAGCGATAGACGTTAGTATAAGTAATTATTTTGCCTTTGCAAATTACTTCTAGGCCATTGGGATCTAGGTAAAAAGGGTCGAATATACTAATATCCTTATGTTTGACCTTGAATTTAGTCCGACCTGCTATATAGCTAGAGTTGTAAGTACTGTCTTAGTACCGATAGCTATTAGGCGTTGGGCTATTACTTTATAAGTTTGGTCGATAACGATAATATGGTTCTGCCTAGCGTAGGCTGTCGTATACAAGGTTATACTGGGAGCTAATGGCTATACCGCCTTCAGGAATTAGGTATATAGTCTGAATAAGCGTAAGCTATATAGGCTAAGTTAGTAGGTTTGGTTATGCTAGTAGGTAAGGCTATGCTAGCTGGTGAGGCTATGCTAGATATGTAGGTGCCTACTGACGTAGATCTAGGCCAATGTGCGATGTAACTAGTATAGTTGTAGCTAGCTACATTGAAGGCGTTTGTAGGAGATAGTCGATTGGCGAGGCCTAGGTCGGCTAGGCTTGTCTGTAGTAGTCCTCTATTACTATACGCTGTCTTAGTATACGCTCTAGGCTATTCAACGTTAGATTGTCAAAGCCTAGGATAGTAGGCTAAGGCTGATGCTAAGTCTAAAGCAGTAGAATGCCTATATATAGGCGGTTTATAGCTTCCTAATAGGCCTGTTGCGATGCCTAGGAGTAGGTTCTTGTAGAGTAGGCTGTAGATTGTCGTTCTAGATATATAATGTAGGCTTCTATCTAGCGTATATTCTAGTTCAGTTCTTTTATATTTGTCTAGATCACTTTAGCTACTTGAGCTATTAGTATATCTGTTAGGTTGATTTGATTATATTCTAGGTAGTTAAGGCGCTAATCAATATACTTTATTATCTGCTTATTTCGACTAAGTTTCGTAGGCTTCGAGGTTAATACTTTGTTATTACTATAAGGAGAGCCCTTATAATCGTTATCGAAGTCATTGGACTGCAAGTTGTACCTAGTGACGAAGGATGCTTCTATATCCTATAGATCGTAATCGAGAGTTGTAGTATCCTAGGTATTGTAGCTCTGAGCGGCTAGGATAGTTAGGTATTTAGCTTAGGTGCGCTTGGTGTTATAGATCTTAGCTAGTTAGTATTCTTAGCCTAAATTACGCTTCTTAACTTGCTTTATCAAGGGTATAGTTGGAGCTATAGAGGATCGAGCCATTGCTAGTAGGGTCGGTTTAGGAAAGTCGTCTAGTATATCTAGCGTATCTTTCGGGGAGTTTTATAGCCTAGAGGGTTTCTCTAGACCTTTCGCTACTTTAGGAGGTATATTTTCTATATTAGCCAACGTAATCAATAGACTAACTAAGTATTAGTGTAGTAAAATGGTGCAAAACCTCTACACTAACCTACTCTATCACACCTAGGACTAGGCGCGCAAGATAGTCCCCAAAGGAATGTAGTGCCCCTCTAGACAAATAAAGATAGTGCGTATCGAGTAGTAGGAAGGATGTCTCCTAAAAGGAAGACATATAGCTCAGATACGTCTAGTGGGATATAGTAGAAAAGATAGAAAACAACGAGAATACGGTCAGAGCTCAACAGCTCGAATGCCTATCATCTAGACAGAGGTAAGACAATAAAAGGAGAAGCTCAATAGCCTTTCTAGAAGAAGGAGAACTACCAATATAGTGTCAACGAACGTATATTAACAACTACTTAATATTTTACTTAATAATAAAGAAGATAAGCTTAGCCTACTTAAATATATATAATTAGAGGGTTAGACCTCCCCTAGTAACGAATATAACGCTCTAAGACAAATAGAAAAATAGAAAAACTAGGTCCCCTATATCCAAGTAGTCTATTACCCTAATCTATACTTCCCTTTTAAGCTTACTATACGCTTCTATAGGCAAGTTTATACCTTAAAAGCTCTCTAATATACGCCTCTTATCGTCGCTACTCCTTAAGGTGCTCTCTATATACGGCTCTCTCAGCTTATAAAGGTCTAGCTAGCTATAGTAGTTGATTACACTATCTCTTATACTCCTCTACCTCCTTAATATACACGTCCTAGCCTTGCCACTATACTAGATACTTATACTTATAGGCGAAGGTACAGTTGTATAGGTTGTATAGTAGTAGATAAAGTAGACGTCTAGGCTTTGTAGGCTCTTTATAAGGGCGTTTACTATAATACTATACTAAGGGTAACGTTTAGCTAGATAATATAGATAATCCTTGCGCCTAAAGATGCTTCTATACTAGAGTATAAGACATCTTAAGATAGTCTAGCCTCCTTATAAACATATAGACGAGCGTCTCCTCTTCCTAAAGGTAGAGATCAAGTACTATCTTTTTAAGGGCTACTTATACTAGTGCCCTAAGGTTCTTAACTAGCTTACTCCTAAGGAGGCGTTCTTAGTCTATCTTATCTATAGGAGCATCGACAAGCCTTTATATTATAGTCGTTTATAGTATAGCAATCTCTATAATCTTAGCTTCGATATTCCGCTAAGTCAATATATTGTTAAGATCCTCTATAAATGCTATTAATAGACCTAAAGCAACTAGCTAGTCCTCTAATTAGAAAGGTAGAACGGTACTAGGTACTAGAAATGTACCCTATAGCTATCGTCTAAGGTCGCCTATAGGGTCTTATAAAGGTAGTACGCTACTAAACTATCTGTCTAATAGGAGTCTTACGACCCTATAGTAGTATACCTAGTACGCTACGTCCTTCTTTAACTAGGGCGCGAAGATAATTTAAATAGCAACGATCACTCTTTTTTTACTCTAGTTAGGGAGCTAAGCTTCCTTAAACGCTACTAAGTATATAGCTAGGATCCTAAGTTCTATATTACTGAAGTAGTTACGAAGATACGTAGGTAGGTTATTGAATTCGGGGATATTGGACGTAAATACGTCGTTAGCTTAAAGGACTTCGATTACCTCGTCTTCGTTGTACTCTAAGAGTATAGGCTATATAGGTTCTTAGGTTAGAGACAATAGGTCTAGAGGGAGCTTATATATCTTCCCTTTATCCTATTGTAACGAAGGGATTCCCTTAGTATAGAGTAGGCAATCCTTGAAGGTACTAAGAGTATTCCTATAAGCTCCTAACTATAAATGCAATATATATTACTATACAACTATCTTATTATCTCCCTAGTATAGCTAAAGCTAGGGTAGCCTAAACTACGTCTATTCGTCTAGAAGGTAGGGCTAGAGCTCTTAAAGAAAGGCCTATATAAACTTAAGAGCGAACTATCTATACTCCTATTCTAAACTTTGCTAAGAGTAGTAGACGATAACCTCCTTATATAGCTACGACTAAAGGAACCTATAGATAGACTAGAAAGCAATCTAGACCTCTAATAAGATATTAGTATACATCTCTATACTCTTGAGTATAGAGTCGAAGTAGTAAAGCTAGCCTACGACTTAGTCGAAGATTATAATAGCCTAATACCTTCTATCGACAAAGTAAAGGAAGACTTAGAAACAACAACAGTTGACAATAACCTTCTAGTTAGACTAGTAGAACTCCTTTGGTATAGGACTAGTATCTAAGACAAGCTATAGATAGAACTAGAGACAATCCTTATAAAAACGAAAGAAAAACTATATAACGTCTAAGATTATCTAGCCCTCTAGCTATTCCTTAGTAAATAGTATACCTTCTATATCGAAGAGCGAAACACCTATATTTATAAAACTAATATCGAAAAATTGATCTATTGGGGACCTTCTTTCTAGCTAGCCTAGGAACAGGTACCTTACGATCTTAGGATTTGTGTTGAGCTAAGGGCTTAGGATCTAGTTAGGTCGTCGATTAATTATATTTTATAGGTACTTCTTTAGGGTCTATAGAAATAGAAAAAGCTTAGGACTAGTCTCCCTAAGGTGACTTAGTATCTTTAAGTCTAGCTCTTGCCCTATAAGGGAGGTGTAATACTACGCTTGATCGCTATCGTTAGTAGGCCTCTACGAACCTTGTGGTATATAAAACTTAAGCTCTCTAAGCAGCTATTTCTATCCTAGGTTGGTAATCACATTGGCCTAGGGCTATATAGGCCCTATAAAATTGGGAATCCTACAACGGCCTATAGCAATGCTTGTAATAGTATATGAAAAATCGGCTTATAAGAAAAGTCGCTCTCTAAGTAGAAAGATCTAGACCGATTAAAGCGATTATATAAAAATCCAAGGCGTAGTAGGCAAGGCGAAAGAAATAGTTGATTGTAAGAGAGCTAGTAGGAGGATTAAGAAAAAGGGGCGGGCAAGCCTTCCAAGGTAGAAGGGCTACTTAGCTCTTTCCTAAACTAGGTAAAAGAAAATAGATAAGGTTTATAGCGTCCACTGATTAGCTAGAAATAAGTGTTTATCCTCTAATTTCTTAAGGCCTTCTTCTCCTCCTTACTATCCTAGAACTATTTTCTTCCTTTAACCTTCTTATCACCTTATTTTAGTGCCTTTGTCTCTCTAGGTAGATTAGGTTCTTGGTAGTCGGGTCTTCTACTTCCTTTTCAAATTTATATATAGCTCCTATATATGAATTTACAACCTAAAAACCAAGATATTAAACAATTAGTATACCTACAATGTCTTATAGGAAATCACTGATAAAGTAGACGACTAGAGGCCATTGTTATATAGGATTGTAAGCTATTAGATTAATCTTTCGCTAGTACTAAAGACAAATATTTTTATAGCCTAGAAGTATATCTAGGTGGTTTAGAGTAAAATAAAGGATCTGCCAATACCGAAAGATAAACGCTATACTAACGAATATACTATAATCTCGGTTGAATATAAGGCTATCTACAGTATAATCAAGATCTTCCAACTAAACGTTAGACTACTATACGTCCAATAGGTCCTACTAAGCAATTAGCAAGATTAGTATAGAATATAGTAATTAGTTTATATCGACGATAGGCTAGTTAACGTAATTAAATAGTACTATAATACCTTGGTTCTTCGTCTAGTGTTTATAAAGCATTATAATAGCGGACCACTTAGGCGTTGGATATATTATTTTGCTATACACCTAAACTAAGCGTTAGCGCTTTTAATTTAAGTATAGGGTTATAAGTAAATACTACGCTTCCCTTTTATATTTGCCCTCTAAGTAGAGGAAGACTAATACTCCTATAGCAATAAAGTACCTTGCTATAGCTATAAACTGTTATACTAACGTTTAACAACTCCTTTTAGTAAAGACAAGGACGTCTATATAACTTAGCCCTTCAATAGCTACGCTTCTCTTACCCTTCTCTTTAGCAACAAATGCACCAACTATATCTAGTTAGAGAAGGAGTACACTTAGACTTATATCTATAGGAATGATTAGAAGTACCTAGCTTAGGACTTGATCTTATAGAGCTATCTTCTATACAATCTAAAGAACGATCCTAGGCTAAAGCTACGCCTAGAAGAGGTAGGCCAAAAGTGGTTTATCCTACTAGAGGATACTATTAAAGAGTAAATAGTATAGTACTAGGCTAACTATAAAAGCTTATATCGCTAAGGGATAGAGACAATGGACAGGGATAAGCAAAGGGTAGGATATAGTCTAGGAGCTTAGCCTATAGACAGTAGATTAAAAGACTATATACTCTAATCACAGATTTTTCTTAGCTTCGGCTTTAGCTCTAAGAAACTTAGTCCTATACAATAGAAACTATCTATCTAGAGGACAGAAGTAAAAAGAAAAAGGTACAAATGACTATAAGGCTCCTAAGAGTAGGGTTACCCCCTAGGAAAAAAACTTAGGTACTAGCGAAAAGAATAAAGTCTCGAGGGCTAAAAACGAGCGAAGGATAGTAGATAGACAAAGACTAAATAAGATATAGCTGATAGAGACATTATTGGCGAATAGGAGGCCAATATAACAATAGATATTAGGAAGGAAACGTAGCTAAACGCTAGTGAAACTATTAGAGATAGTAGCTTCTACGCTCTCCCCCTCTTCTAGAATGTATATCCCTATATATCTAGAGGGCTAATGTCAAAAACTAGGTGGCTTTCTACAAGGGATTTCGACGATAAGCTCCTAATAAGGTCGCTCCTTCCTTACCCCCTTTATAGTTAAACGAGTCTAACTAGCCTAAGGCGCTATAGTACGACTAGGGGTTTCTTCCTTAAGGACCTCCTCCTCAACTATAATCGTAGTGTCCTCTATACTATCCTCTCTTAGTATCCTATTGTTGTAATCGCTTATACTATAGACCTTATTGCAATCTAAAACTATAACGCTATTATAGGGAAGCCTACTTAAGTGATTAGCGTAGCTATCTAGGCTAGTAAAGATATAGGCGTAGTCCTCTTCTACCTAGTTAAGGCTAATATTGTTAGTAACGCTATATTCCCTTTCGCCGTCGTTAGCGGGCGTTGAGAGATATATATTTATAGAATCTCACTCCCTGTCGCTATAGCCCTTGTCGCTAACCTCGTTGTAGTATCTACTATTATAATACTCCTCTCTATAATAGAACGGGGTTAGTCTATCCACTTCTAGCTAGATATTATCTAGCTAAAGAATTTCTTTATATAGTTCAGAGGATATAGCGTCTAGATAGGTATATTGTCTAGAGTCTCTAGGAAGTAAATGTTCTAGTCTTTGATTATCTAAATATAGAATAGGCTAAACTAGCGATATTCTAGCTTCTGAACTAAGCTTATATCTAGTTGACGTATATTGTTATAGATAAGGACAAGATCATTGATGGATATAACTACATTTTTAGGGTAAAATTTATGTTTATAGGCCTTATTGTAGCGTTTAGCTATCTTTTTATAGGCTATAGCAACCTGTTTAGTAGCAATCTTATAATTATACTCTACTTCCTAGAGGACATAGGCATAGAGGGCAATAAGCTTTGTATAGACCTTTATAGGATCTTCTCTCTCTAACTAGGTGTAGACAGAGTCCTAGGTAAGAATTTGCTATATAGGAACATCAAACTCAACTAGACTAATAGGCTTATAATTATAGGCAAACAAGAAGGGAGATATCCTATAAAAGCCCCTAATAGTTGTACAATCTATATATAAGATATATAGAAGGACCTTCCTCTACCTCTTTCCTATACTATTAGTCATCTTTATAAGTAAGATAGCAATTAGGATATAGCTAGCCTCATTTACACCGTTTATATACAAATTATATAGTAAGATAATAACTCTCTTAATACCTAATTTACAAAGGATCTCCTTGACTTCGCCCTTGAACTTAAAGCCTTTATCGACAACTATAACTATAGGATAACCCTAGCGATAAAGGATATACTATAAAATAAAGGACTTAACGGACTTAGAGGATTTGTTTAGTAGGATCTTAGCCTTAATATATCCTATAAGATCGTTGCGAGCCTCGATAAGGAAACACTTCTTCTTCTTATAGCTAGATAGTATATATTAGATATCGAGGTACCATTTAGCAAAAGGAAAAGGCGGAGACGCTATCCAACCTACTACTTCCTTAAAGCTCTAGGCATTATACGTTTAATATAGGGTATAAACCCGAATCTAGTTCGCCACATCTTCGTATATACTACGCTAATAGTAGTAGTTCGTCACCTATTAGTACGTTGGCTCCCTTCTATAATAGCCAACCTTATTATAACACTAGTCAAAGATCAAACGCCTCTCTTTAGAGGTATTAACAATACACCTATAACACTATATAAAATTTGTACTTTAGAGGAAAAGGTGACAATCCTCAACAAAGTATTTCAACGTTTCCCTTTTAAGCTAATATCGCTTTTAGTATAGACTATAGCTAGATAGAGCTTCTATCGTCGATAGGAAGTAGGTAATATCCTAGAAGCGCTAGGAATAACTATTCTAAAGGTGGATAGGTTCCAGTTTCCCCTCTAGATACAAAGTCTCTTCGCCTATATAGTTGACAAAGATTTAGACGTCGACCTAGTCGTCGATATCCTCCTCCAACTCCTTCTCTATATAGTTAAAGGGCCTAGACGGCTTATAAGACAATACGTTGGCTACAACGTTTTTAGGGCCTAGGATATACTTGACCTCGAAGTCGAATAAACGGATCTAGGTAATCTAGCGTATTATAAAAGTACCTAGAACATCGTTTACAATACTATTAAGCTAATAGACTAGAACTAGAGTATTAGTCTCTATAGTAAAATATACGTTAAAAAGGTAGTAGCGAAAACACTTTAGGAGGAAGAGTAGCCCCTTTAGCTCCCTCTTTATAGCATTATACTATTTCTCTACCTCTAACTAGATACTGCTCTTGAACCTATATAGGTGTCTTTTGCTATTAGGACCAACCTACTTAAGTACACCTCCCTAGCTAAGGATACTAGCATTGTAAACTAGGAAGATTATACTATACTATAGATCGCTATAGACAAGCGTTGTAAAGACTAGAGTAGTAGTGATTTTCTCCTTTAACTTGTCTATCGCTTTCTATTCAGTAGGCCCCTAAGTCTACTTAATATCCTTCTTTATCAAGGTATAAAGAGGAATTACAATGATTGTAAAGCCTTTAATCTAGATTTAGTAGTATCCGACTATTCTAACGAAGGTATATATCTTCTTAACGTTAGAATAGGTTTTCTACTCCCTTATCTTAATCACCTTTACTTCCTTAGGAAGGTGCCTATTAAGTATATAAAGATAACTAAGTAGGACCGCTTTTAGCTATACCTACTTCGACTTTATTATAGCGATAGTCGTATTTACTAGCTCTACATTTAGCAATACTATATCGATATTCTTAAGATGCTTAACAATAAATTTACAACGTCCTCCTCTATTTAGATAGCTATTATAATTAGATCAAGGACCTTTTACTATAATATTATCTAGATAGACTCGACAAACATCTAGGATAAAGTTACTAAAGATCGTTGTTATAGCCTATTAGAACTAGGCAATAGAATTTATACCCCCTATCAATAATATATATATATAGAAGAGACCAATCGATATTAAAAAGATCGTTAAATCGTAGCTCCGCTTATCGAGATTGACCTAGTTGTAACTAGAGAAGAGATCTAGAAGAGACATTAGCTTATAGCTACTAAAGTCCTTATTAAATTCCTCTATAGTAGGTAGGACAAAAGTATTGTAGATCGTTATAGCATTGGCCTTTTAAGTATCATTAATAAGCTATAATCTACTATCCTTCTTAAGAACAAAGAACTAGTTATTGCAATAGCTTATATAGCTATATTCGATAATCCTATATATCTGCCTCTCTTTAAATAGATCAATGACCTTCTATATTAGCAGCTTCAGAATTAAAATAGACTTGCTCTACTAGGCCTTATATAGGATAGTTTTAATATACTAGGGTAGAACAATATCCTTATAGATACACCTATATTTAGTGAAATCCTATATAAGTATAGCTTCCTAGTTTTATAAGATCTTAGTAAACATCTCCTTTTCTAGCTTATTGAAGAACCTATCTATAGTAGTAAGTATTACTTAAAGACGCTCCTCAGTAAGCCTTAAGCCTAGCTTAAGATCTAAGAAACAAAGGACTATAAGATTGTTCTATTCCTTCTTGAACTATATCTTTGCCTTAGCCTTTATAAGCCGCTTTTCTTACTATAATAGGTCTCCCTCTAGTATAGAGCCATCTAATAGTACTAAATCGACTAGTCGAACCTTATTTATAATATTCTTCTAGAGTATAAATATCTTCAAAGTATATCTAACCTTATACTTAAATCTCTATCTTAGCCTCTAGTTGAAAAAGGGGTTTCCAACTAGGGTCCCCCTCTTCCCTTTTAAATAGGACAATAATTCAATCTTTGTCTATCTAGACGAAGAAGATAAAGAATAAGGATATACAATATAAAAAAGAGTGTTAAAGAGCAGTATATAGGACTTCTATAAAATAAGATAAAAAACCACTTTATCTATATCATCGTCGAGGAAACTAAGGATAGTCTCGCCTTCCTCTATCTCTATCTAGTTAAAGATTCTTTTAGGACTCTTCGTCAATCTCTAGAATTGTCCTTAAACGGCTAGTTATATTAGAGATAATAGGCGATTCCACTAGGCAATCTTCTTAGAGACAATATACGCCTAGACTATCTTTCCCTCTATAAGTAGATTAGTAGTAATTAGATTACTATCGTAGTAATCGAAGGTTAGAGCAGTATCCTTGATGAACGATATACTAAAGATTACTTTGTATCTACTAGTAGTGTCCTTAGTTATAAAGAAGTAAAGGTTGATGTTGACTCTACCTAGGTAAAGAGTGACCTAGGTCTCTCTAAAGAATAGTGCTAAGCTATAAAGACCCTTCGAAACGACCTTAGTAGGCCAATATAGCAATATATATTTTTTAACAACGTTTATCGAGATATAGTTGTACTTTGAACTAGAGTCGATTAGGGCGAGATACTTATTATAATATCCTTTCTTAAACTAGATATATAGAGTAGGAAGCAACTATACTCTTATTATTGTACTAAGTTCTATATACTCTAAGACCGAAAGCGTTGAGATAGACTTCTAAAGTAGAGTATAGATACAATCGTCAATGTCTCTAGGTGGACCTTTACAAATCTAGCGCTCCTAGAGGCTTTCTATATAGATACCCTATACACTGTTTTTAATAACTCCGAAGATTACTAGAACTGTCTTAGTCTAGCTAGAGCAAAGACTATTAAATATATTTACATTAGTATATAGAGCCTATACGTAGACCCCTATATCTTTTAGTACAATGGTTAGTCCATTAGGCTTAGGAACACTAGACCCCTTATAGTCAATAACCTCAACGTTAATAGAAATGCTTTACAAATATATAATTAGAGCGTCCTTATACTTAGACAAAATATAGACTAAGTTATTAAAGGTTAGACTAGTCTTCGCCTTTATTATAGTATAGATTATATCCTTTATATACAATGGTAATATAGCGATTTTCGATAGCGATACTTTAGGCTATAGCTCCTCTTTCTTCGCCCAACTTACTATAGCTAGGTTCTTAAGGATAGTTATATAAGGTAGCTCCGCTAGAGGTATAGGAGTACTATCTATCTAGATATCGTCTTCCTTTTCGTCTTTAGCGAACCGACGTTTAGTAGGCGGTATACCTTGAAGTATAGTCTCTGTTTCCTTGTCCACTTCCTCCTTAGCTTCCCCCTTAATCTAGTCAAAGAGAGGAAGAGGTAGTCGATAGAATTCGTTAGCCTTCAATATAGGTCGTAGGACAACCTTCTAAGTTAAGATATAACCTCCCTTTAATAGGACTATATAAAACGACAATTGATTAGACGCTATATAATAGAAGGTGGAGGTAAGCTTAGGCTCCTTTTCGTATATAAGACGATTGATCGTTGTCTAGATGGTTATAGGCTCCTAATATAGCTTAGGCTACTAGAGGTAGTACTTGTTTAACACTAGGGACATATCTAGCTTGAATAAGCAACTATTTAGACGCTTATACTTACAATAATATACCTAGTATATAGGGTAGCTATTATATTGTAGACAATAGACTATATATATAAGAACGAGCTAGCCAATCTTGCTAACCTCTTATATATTGTCAATATCTACCTTTATAAAGGTGATTGTCTTAGCTAGTGTATAGCCCTTCTTGCTCCTATCGCCAAGGTAGTAGTCTATACCTTTATAATATATTAGACCTATAGCTATAGCTTTTATAGCTTCTATATACTCGAGGACTATATAGTCAGAGTCACTACAATAATAGCAATAGCTAGAGCTTATAAGTCTACTATAGCTAGGAGGACGACTATCAATATATAGACCAATGACGAAGTCAATACGTCTCTCCTATAAGCGGCTCCGCTACTACTAGAAATATATCTAAAGAACCTCAATCTCGTTAGAAGTAGAATCGATTTCGTATAAACAAAGGGCCTTAATCTTCTATTTGAACTACTTAGCGATCTTCTATTTCTAGATATATAGACACTAGAGCTAATTAACTAGATCGTCGATATCGTTAGGCGTAGATATAAAAGCTTTCTTTAGCTCCTCCTCTTTCTACTCTTACAACTTAGGAGTCGTCTTAATAGTAAACGTAGCTAGAGGCGAGTAGTACTTCTATAGATCGATCTTATACTTATAGATCTTAAGGAAGAGGTCTCCTACATTGAGACCCTTCTAAAGAGTATCCTAAACGAACTTAAGGAAGTCTACCTACTTTGTAGTATAGATAAAGTCCTTATTGTCCTTCTTCAAAGTACGCTAATAGTCCTTAAGAGCTACCTAGATCTATTGATTAAACGTATACTACACTATTAGAACGATTATATACTATAGCTCCTTATAAACTTTAGCAAGGGCAATAACGTATATATAGTCAATCAACTTAAAGTAGTTGTAGATAACCTTATCGACTAGCTAGTATCTCCCTTCAATTAGATTATAAAGGTAACCTCTATTACTATACTACTTAGGGTCGTTGCCCTTCTAACGCTTTAGGAACTTAGCTTTGAAAGCGGCCTAGGTCTCTTAGTCCTTTTTCTCCTAATAATAAATAATAAGCTAGATTATAGTATTATACTAGAGCTTAAATAGGTATATATAGGTCTTGTTATTAGTGACTTAATAAGCTTTATATATCTCCTCGAAGGTCTTAATCTATTATATAGTATTTTAACTAAAGAAGTAGCCCTAAAGGCTAGCCTTCATTAAGGTTAGAAAGGTTACACTAAGCGTAGTAGTAAGAATATACTTAGTTATCTTCTTTAGAGCTTTAGCTTCGGATTGACTAGAAGGTATTACCGTAGATGCCTCTATATAGATAGGCGGAGTAAAGGTATCTAGCGAAGATAGAAGAGGTATCTACGCTACTTTGGCTAGGTCTTCTTCGCTTAGTATACCTTGGAAAGGCTATAAGACAGATATATCCTTAGACTCTTCTTCGGAGGTTAGTATTAGGATTAATAGTATTATAGAGGTCAATAGGATTCTTAGAGCTTCTATAGACAATATATATATATATTGCTAGAGTCTAGTTATTAGACGTTTAGCTATCGTCTTTAAGAAAGGTAATGACTATATCGATAGACTATAAAAAGACTGATATATATACTTCTATAGGAATATCGACTTCTTCAACGTCTATCTAGAGGAAGAAAACCTCTTAAATAGCTAGGTTCCTTTAGAATATATAGTCTAAAGGCCCTAAAGGATGACTATAGGTTCTTTATAGATTACCTAGATACCTCTAGCAACTAATATACTAAACCCAACTAGTGTAATAGTAGTAAGAGTATAGCTCTTAAAAAGAAAAGTAAATGTCTATACTAAGACTTTATATCTAATATAAAACAGTGCTAGATATACTATTAGAAGGAGCTAAGTGTTATAAAGGTATAGCCCTAAGCTTAGAAGCTTATAAGTAGCTACTACGTTTAACTACTTTCGTAATTAGTTTGGCTAGACTAAAGAAGAAAATGACGATCGATAAAAATTCTACCCCTATCTCTACTTAGGAGGATAGAACTATCGTCTTTTGATTAGGTTAGCGTTTTACAACTATTATATTGATAATAATGAAGCTTTAATAGGTCTTTAAAGTGTTAAGGATAATAGGATATCTTTTCGATACCCTATATCGTCTAAGCAAAGGAAGGACTCCTAGGACAAGGTCTCAATAGACCCCTAGAATATATATACCTCAACAGGTTTCTATACCTCCTAGAGATACTAGTATCGGTATACTAAAGCCTTAATAGGTTGGTCGTATCATCGTTATATAGCTATCAATATAGTATCGTATAGTTCTACGATCTTAGAAGACTTTGTAGTCTATACTATCCCATTTAGATATAGAGCTAAGCTCCTCCCTAATTGAGCCTCTATTTGAAATAGTATAAAACCTCTATATCAACCTACCCTACTATACCTAGGACTAGGCGTATAAGATAGTCCCTAGAGGAATGTAGTGCCCCTTTAGACAAATGAAGATAATATATATAGAATAGTAGGAAGGATATCTCTTAAAAGGAAGATATATAGCTTAGATATATCTAGTAGGATATAGTAGAAAAGACAAAAGACAACGAGAATATAGTTAGAGCTCAATAGCTCGAATGCCTATCGTCTAGATAGAGGTAGGACAATAAAAGGAGAGGCTCAATAGCCTTCCTAGAAGAAGGAGAACTACCAACGTAGTGTCAACGAACGTATATTGACAACTACTTGATGTCTTACTTAATGATAAAGAAGATGGGCTTAGCCCACTTAAATACATGTGATCAGAGGGTCAGACCTCCCCTGGCAACGAATGCAACGCTCTGAGACAAATAGAAAAACAGAAAAACTGGGTCCCCTATGTCTAGGTAGTCCATCACCCTAATCCAGTAGTAAAGTAGATATAGATTAGAACAGGGCAGCTAACAACTGTATAGAATATAGTAATAGCTTTAGATACTAGCTATATACTAGTCGGGGGACTCTGTAGTATCGAGGGTGTCAGTGTAAGTAGGATATAAGCTTCGACGAGCCTTAGATTAGGAGAGTGTAAAAATTTGCTAAGATATAGCCTTCTTGACTATATAGAACATAGGGACTATAGCGCTTGGCGGGAGGGGAGGTATAGTGGATGCCAGTGTAGGCTGACAGCTTGGTAGAGATGGTGGTTGCGGTTGACTTCCGTGTAGAATGTAGAGGCCTCTTGTAGGTGAGCCGTTGCGATAGCTTGCGGATACTCAAATAGTTCGATCGATAAATTTAATCGATTAAATAGAATAAATAAGATGGCGGTTAGCGCGATCGTAAGTCGTAGCTACTATTTGATACGATAGTACACAATAGTAGTATATAGATACAATGGTGGAATGAGTGATAATCTATTCGATGTGGGGAGGCTCCCTCCACTGCCAAGATATCTTAGCAGTGTGTGGGGCGCATGGGCTATGCAGGGCTAACCCTGTATGGAGCAACCCTAACCTAGAGCCTGACCCAGATGGGGTCATCATCTATTTATATGCACAGGAGCATCCGGTATCACAGGCTTTGGAGGAACGGTTTCCAGGGAGTTGGGTGGCGCAGTGGGAAGCCCGAGGCCCCCTCCCCCCAGCCCCGGCCCCCCCTGCCGGGATCGTTCGAGTCCTCAACTGGTCCGCCGTTAGCCGTTAACGTATGAAGGCGGGGAAGACCGTCGCGGGAAGGATAGACCACGCGGCTGAACTGTCACCGTAACATAGCTCGACCCGTGAATGACGGACCAGCCAATGGCGCCTTCGGTATGCGCCACGCTGCATATTTAAATAAAACCCATGTTACTTCCACGCCACTCAGCTGGTTTCGTGCTCAACGTGGTGTGGTGCGATAACTCTCTGGGTTGCCCTGGTCGGGACGCTGGAAGGATGTCGCAGTCGGGAATGATCGATTACCAACCTTGCTATTGGAGATAACAGCAGCTCATAAGAGCTGTCCAACCCAGCCATCAAGCTTATGAGCCTTTTTCCAGGCCTACTGAGTACATTTCGGGAGCCCTCTGGGCCCTGAACTGTCTTGGGAGGGCAATTAATCACCGGGTCAGACTGCCGTGCCGCACTCACAGAACAAAGTCAAGCGACCACCCGAACCAGCTCCGGGCCAATACCACACGCAGAGGTTCGAGTACACTACTACTAGTACACCGAATGGGAGGGGGGCAGCTTGAGGTAGCAGAGGGCATTTGTCTGGGACTGCATTAATACAGCGGACAAGGCCTGGAGAATCTGCCTTGTCGCCCTGGGATATCCGCCATCTGTCCCGGGAAATGCGGCCTGGAAGCTAATTCCAAGCAAGAACAGAATCTGCACGCCGGTTGAGCTGGAGTAGGGGGCGTTAAGCAGCTGGCACCCAAACACCTCTCAGCGAACTGTCAAGGGGCACAACCAAGTAATGAAGTATTGAGTACAAACTCCAGCTGCTGGTTTAACGGGCGGGCCAGCAAATTGACCAAACGCACCTACTGCTGTTCTTGCCACCACGCGCTTATGCCCAGAGCTACTTTGGACCATTTGACAGCCACGCAAAGGGCCACCTCGACGAAGTATCCTTGGCAGATGAAGCAGCCGCTTTCGCCGCATCTTCCATCTTCTTGACCATGGCTTGCTGCAGCAGCATCCAGCGCACTTCCATCTCTTCCTTGCTCAACTCCGGCTTGCCGCCATGGACCTCGGTGTCTTTATCGTCCTTGCCGTTGTATTCCCCGTCCTTAAGCCCCAGCACCTGGCACAGCGCCTCCGCCTTGCCAAGCAACCATGCCTCGTGCTTCAGGCCATGCTTCCAGTGGTCCGGCAGGGCGCAGTACCCGAGATACCCCCCCAGGAGCGCGCCCGCAAAGCAGGCATTCGTATCCGCATCCCCGCCGCGCATGACCAGGTCGGTGATCAGCTCCTCAAACAGACGAGTCCTGTCCAGCAGCCCGCCCTGACTTGCCGCCATCCTACGCATCGCCATCCGCAGCAGCACCACCCCGGACCCCAGCGTCTTATACACGTACCCGATCGCCGCCCGCTCATCCAACTGCAGCGCCTCCAGCCCCCCATCGGGCTTCACATGCCTCCACAGCTCCTCCACATTCACCATCGCCATCCCCTCCGCATCCTCCCCCCTACACCACTCGACCGCCCGCTCCACCAACGCATCCACCTCCCCCTCACCACTTACCGCCCCCCTCACCAACGCCCTGACCAGCCCCGTCCCGATGACACAAGCAAGCACGCACCTTGGATCGGCATGCGTGACGCGCGACAGCGCCGCGGCAAGCGCAAACGCCTCGCCCTCCGCGCGCCACAGGCAGATCATCCCCACGGGGTGCGTGCGCATGAGGCTGCCGTTGGGCGCGGGGCGGCGGCCGGCGCGCTCCCACGCGGCGCGCGCGCAGCGCGCCGGGTCCGCGTCGAAGCCTGCTGAGGACACTACCGTGCCGACGAGTCGGCCTAGGCCGAGGGGCATTGTCTCGAGCGGGCGCAGGCCGGCGTGCACCTAGGCGTGGAGGCGCAAGGCGAGGTCATGTTGGGTGGGGAGCGGGGGCGGGGGTGGGGACGGGTTGGCTTGCGGGGTTGCGTTTGCGGGTGGGTGCGTGCTGGGGTTGGGGCTGCTGGGGCTGGTGCGGGCGGTGTGCAGGAAGGCGAGGAGGATGAGCAGGGCGTGGTCGGTGTCGTCGGTCCAGTGGCCTAACTCTTTGGGCGCGCGGTGCATGTCGAGCTTGAAGGGGGTTGGGTGTGGGGTGGCGGTCAGGGTGAAGGTGCGGGTGGGATAGGCGGCGGCGGCGTCGGCGGCGGTGAGGAACTCGGTGTAGAGCCCGATGGCGTCGCCGAGGGCGGAGCCGACGAGGACGCCCACCACGCGGTCGTGGAGCGCAGCCCGGAGGATGGAGGTTGTGGCGGATGGCGGGAGGGAGGGGAGGGAAGCCATGGCGGGCTGAGGTGCGTTGTGACTGGTCTGATACTCGGTGGTATGAAGTGATGGTCGAGATTTGGGTGGACTGCCGGTTCTCTGCGGTATAAGGGGAGGCAGAGGTTTGGGGAGAAGTGTTGTATCTTTTCAAGATCTGCGATGGCCAAGGTGAGATTAAGTGAAGCGGCTGAAGCAGGGTCCACTTGAGCGCGGCTCGCTGGCCTTTATTAGAGCATCAAACAAACGACTGAAGTTCAGCATGGCAGAGCCTCCGGTGGGCGGGGGATGGGTCGGCAGGATACAGCTCCGCAGCTTACGCGGAGTGACGCGGTCCGGTGGAGTGGTGGACTAGGCACCAACAAAAGGCAACGCAGATCAACGAGAAAACTGGCCTGGATATCCTTTGAGTTGTTGAGAGTCTCGCGGATCGAACAACCGGCCGCGCCTCATTGGCAGAGAGTGGGCGACGCCACAGCGGCCAAGGCCGGGAGAACTCACGCAATGATTGTCCACCTTTCATTCTGGAGCAATGACGGGCCAATTCTACTCCAGCCATTGCCGGAAAGCGTGGCTTAACTCTTTACAGAATACCCTCCCGAACGAAAGGGCTGGTGACAAGATATGGCATCACAAAAAGGAATTGAAAGGGATCTGCAACTGAGCTGTCCTGGGCAAACAGGCCCTCCAGTCCCGCCCACGAGTGCCATAATCACCAGGCTCGACAGGAGCCTACAGTCCGTGGGAGTCCAAGTACTGCAGAATGACCTCGTAGCCGGCCGAAGCGTTGGTGGCCACCGTCAGCGCGTGGCCGGTGTTGGGCTGCAGGTAGGAGGTGACATTGACAGCGTGCTGAAACACATTCCTCGTGGCGTCTTCATCGTAGACATTTCTGCAGTCCCGATGCAGACGAAGTTGTCGAACTCGCCATTGAAGAGCTTGTTTGGGGGCGCAGATCGTCAGTGGTAGTCCCGTCCAACCTCCAAATGGGGCAGACAAAATGAAAAGAACCCGGGTACCGCCGGTGGAAAGAAAACTCACCAAAACCGGCCCCTCAAACTCCGCCGCAGGCGTCAGCGGACTGGTGCCCTCCGAGGCGTACTCGCCCACGGCCTCGGGCTGCTTGATGCGCTCGGTGTAGGCCAGCAGCGCCGGCTCGAAGGCGCCCTTGCGGAGGAAGAGCTTCTGGAGGCAGCTCTCGGTCTCGAGCACGAAGTATCCCGAGGTGTACTCGCCGAAGCGGACGGGATCGTGCTGCCGCGCGAACGCGTGGTCGTAATTCAGCACGTCGAGCATCCGCGTCAGGTTAGTCAGGAGGAAGCCGGTCAGGACGGCGCCGTCGGCCAGACGGCCGTACTTCCCTAGCGCGACCGTAATCAGGTACGCGCCGTACGCGTGGCCGACCTGGACGACTTTGGAAGGCTGGAGCTTTGGGACGGGGTGCGTGCTGCCGAGCACCTTGGACGAGCTGATCAGCTTGCCGCTGCGAGCGAGGTTCGTGAGGCCCGCCAGGATCTCGACCTCGGTCGGGATTTGCACGACGTCGTATGCGTCGGGCTTCTGTGATTTTCCCGTGCCCAGTCGGTCGTAGGTGAGGATGGAGTACCCCTTGCTGACTGCCGCATCAACGTACGAGTACTCCTCCGGCTTAAGCTCCACGTCCCAATATCTGTTGCCGAAGGCAGGCACAGTCAGCTTCAGTTGCTCAAGTCAAAAAACCAAACTGACCTCTTGTCAAAGCCCAGTCCGGGCGTGGCAATCTGCAAAATGTCCGATTTTGCCCCGTTCCGCGGCGGGACGCACAGCTGCGCGTTGATCCTGAACGTGGAGTTGACGGGGTAGAGCCCGGTGACACGGTCCATGGCGCTGGGGGTCGACCACGTTGTGACAGTTACCGTCCAGTCTATGGCATCAATAGTGCTCTCGACCCGGGGCATGCTGTAGCGGCGATTGGTGGCGACAACGGGGACCGGCACCTCGAGCTGGACGCATTGCTTTGTGACGGTAGCTGCGGCACTCGATCCGGCTTGGCTTAGAGCCAGAAGCGCGGAAAAGGAGACGATGGACCGGATGTTGCTCATTGCGCTGTGTTGCTGGGCTCCTGTGTTGCGCTGAATGGGTGCTATGTCGCTGCCGAGTTCAGTCTTTTGAGGACTGGCCTTGGGAAGGCGGCCATTTTATACCCAAATCTGAAGGCAAAACTGTCTTTCCCGACGAGCGACATAGCGCCTTCGCTTGCGGCAGCGTATTTGGCGTATTCGGAAGCGTATAGCGTATTGGTGTCTGACTGTGCTGCAGGATTACTTCGCGGAATACCTGGACTTAGGTATGCCCGGAAGGATTTGCGTGACGAACAGTGGTCTTCTGTTCCCGAGAGCTCCGGCTTCGCTGCACGCACCTTGTCCATCGCCGACTTGTATCCCAAGTACGACAGCTTAACGCGATCATCGTGGGGTGGTTGCCCGGAGCGCTGCCACTTTACGGAAGTTCCACTGAATACGGCCCCCCAGCCCTAGCGTATTGCCCACTGGTTGACCGCACCCAGATCATTGTTCCATGTGTCGGACAACGATTCAGATACATTCATTCCGTGGTGCTTAGCGAGCGCCTTGCGAATGACCGTAGCGTCCTGGAGTGGTTCGGACGGCGAGAGTACTGCGGGAAGACTCTCAAAGGCCGGGTGTGGTATCCGTTCGGACCGATCGACTCGGGAGGGAAGGAAGAAGCCCTTAGGCCCGGACCGAGCTTACTCAGTGACGTTACATAGTGTACAGAATACGGACGTACTGTGGTGTGATGGGTACCTTATGTAAGTTAGTCCCCCTTGCTAGGTACTAGCCGGGGACATTGCAGGTGATGAGAATGTTTTGTGGAGCGAAAACACGATTTTGCTACGCGTTCTGCGAGGAAACTCGCCTGTACACTGATCCTGGTCGGTACCTGACACGGGTGACTAACTTTTGCTTGCAACCACAGTACCTGGAGTTATGGGGAGCCGTGGTTGAAGACATATCCGTACAAGGGTGCCCGAGCCAGCCCGGCCTGATGGCGCGCTTCGGTAACGCCGCAACCCTTTTAAGGACCCATGTCTGGTCAAACGCGTGCGGGTATTCGGGACTCGATCCGACACGACTCCAGCTTGGCGAGTCGGGTCCTCGTGTACGTATGGACACTAGTGTAAAGTAGGTAGTTCTTGCGAATATTCCGGGTGTGTCCAAACAGCGGGGCTCTAACGTACCAACGTTATGCAGTTAAGGTCCCATAAACCAGAGGATCAAACGAGCGAAGCGAGCGAGGGGCCGAGCATTGCCGATCTCAGTGGGCGGGTCTGCCGCAAGGTTGAACCCGCGTCCCCAATGCTCTCCTTTTTCTTTCGACGGCCAAAGAACGTCAACTGTGACCCTCCTCCTGGACTCGGCCGCAATGTCGGGTCCAGCATGGGGAGTCGCGCTCACGGCCGAGGAAGCGGCCGAGAACAACGGCCCGCGCGTGCTCATCATCGGATGGATTTTCACAGCAAAGGCGTCCCTCTTCGTTGCCGGGAGGATCTTCTCCCGGCTTAAAAAGCTGGCCAGGTTAGGCACGGGTGACTACATCGTGCTGGTCTCTCTGGTGCGTGTTCTGTCCGGACCGTGTCTCGTTCTTCCTTATCTGGCTGCTGTCGCAACTGTGCTGAAACCTCCCACATTGCCAGACCCTAAGCTTCCTCTACATGGCATTGATCACGGTCGCCGTCGACTCAGGCCTGGGCCGTCACATCTCGACGCTCGCAACCCCGCAGGCCCACCGCGCCCTGCTCTTCACCACCATCGGGTTCGTTCCGGGCATTCTGTCCTACACGATGCCCAAATTTGCCGTCGTGATCCTCATCAAAGACCTGCTCCGCCCATCCCGCCTCCATGTGATGGCCCTCTGGGCCCTGGCGGCCGTCAATGCCGTGTTGACCGTGCTGTGCATAACCTTCACGTACGTGCAGTGCGAGCCGCCCAGCGCGCTGTGGACGACTGGGATCGTACCGCGGTGCTGGGACCCCCTCGCCTTGATCGCGACCAGCATCGCCAGCGGGGCGACGTCGGCCTTGTTTGACTTTTGGTTTGCGCTGTATCCGGCTGCGGTGCTGTGGCGGATGCAGATCAATCTCAAAAAGAAAGTCGCGCTGATCACGGCGTTGGGGCTTGGGGTTTGGTAGGTCACTCGTATTCTCTCACGCACACCGGGGCAGTGGTTCTCTGACATCTCGTGACGCAGCGCCGGCATTGTGGCGGTGTATAAATGCACGACCTTTGAGACTTCCAGACCACAGTATAACGACCTGACCTGTAGTGCTTCCCGCTGCCTTCCCGTACCCCTCCAGCGATACCGCACCATGCTAACGAATAGCGCGGTCGCAGTCACTTCCGTCAATATCGTCATCTGGACTACCATTGAAGCCAACGCAGTCATCATCTCAGCTTGCATTCCCATGCTCATGCCGTTCGTGGAACTCGTCTTCGGCGAAAACTTCTTGCGTGGTGGCGTCAACGGTCAACTCCCCACCATCCGCTCGTCTTCGGAACCCGCTGCTTCTTCTGAGAGTAGTGATGTGGGCATGAAAGCAAGCGAAAGGCAGAGAGAGGATTGGATGCGGCAGGTTCGCGGCACCTGAAACAAACCAATTCCCGCACGCCCTACTCAGAGTCACCGTAGCCAAGGACGGCGCGACACTCTGGGTCTTCCCTCGAAGCTGCTCACTCACCACCCACCGGGTACCGTTCTCTGTGGTCTGCCCAATGAACCCGAAGGACGACGACGACGCGGCGCCGAGCTGGCCAGTAAGACCTGAATCGGTCTGCTTTCGGTAGCATAAGGCGGGACAGCGTCCACGAGACCGGAGACTTCGCCGGGGTGGCGCCTCCGAGTCTAGGAGCGGACGCCGAGTCTCCCGCCACTCCATTGTGGCAGGCTCGGCTCTTCAGCGTGTTTCATTGGCAATCGACACGCATTAGAACTTGTCGAGTGGTCAGGCTTTGTGTTGAACGAGCCAGGTGCTCCTCGTGTTTGTGGTCCTTGCGCCTGGGCTGAGGATCTGACAAGCCAGCTCCAAGCATGAAAGCCTGTTGTCCGGCGACCATGGCGGAAGCCGCGAGCTTTGGCGTAGGATTACAGCATTGGTAGGCGTCAAGGGGGTTAAGCAAGGATTGGAGGATATGAGGAAGTATGGCTCGCAAATTTGGCAGCTAGTGTATACTGAATGCACATATACAGGGCAGCCTTGCGGATCTTCGTCGGTGGCGGTGAGTCCATCTCGCTGCAGCTTGCAACGTTACCGCTTTTACTTGGTTGAATCCCAGCTGCTCACGCCTCCTAAATGGTCGAGCCAGTTTTCTTTCCCTGGCGCAATCAGTTCCTTTCTCGGGTCATCGCCCGGGAAGTAGGACCTATACCGGCAGTCACACAAAACAGTTGAGAATTGCACCACATGGAATGAGATATGGTAATGCTTCACCACCTGGTCAAACTTCCCCGCTTAGATGAAAAAGTGCTGGAAGCCTTGCATCTCCAGCCGCCGAGGCTGCAGAACAGTCGCCCAACCAAGGCCCTAAACTGTGCATTTCTGGCTGGCTACTGGCGCAACTCGTCAACGATAGGCCGCCAGATGATTCCGACAGCGGACGCGAACACCAGCGTCGACTGCAGCACCGCCTTGGGAACGCCGAGCCAGCCGGCCTGCCCGAGATGTAAGCGGATGCTATAGAGGGCCACCATGAAGAAATGGTAAAACAGGAGGAAAGGGCTATCGACAAGGCCGCCCATCAGCCATGCAGGCTCGGCGAAGTTCTTTTCCCCTTCTTGGACGTAGCGGATGAAGCCCCGTTGCATGATGATCAGGGATGGATCTGTGCGCAAGTTAGTGGTGCGCATCACGACCAGCACACAGAGAGCAGCAGGAACGGACCTTCGGAGACAAACAGGAGGTAGAGCGCCAGGGCGAGGATGTTCAGAGTGGCGCTGTGGGCCTTCCTCCGCCAGTGAAAGCCGCGGACTGCCTTCCGCACAGCCCCGGAGTTACCCAGAAATGGAACTTTCTCGGGACTCAGCAGTTGGGAGAGCAGAACTGCATCCTTGAGCGCTACAGTCATGCCGGCGCCAGTGATTGGGTGTCGCATGTTGGCGGCGTCGCCCAGCATGACTAGCCCGGGCACCGCACTTCGACTCGCTGGCATCCATGCGTTGGGCATGCTCCGAAGGCGCCCTTGCGCGGCGGCCTTCTCGAGACTGGGTCGGACAGATTCGGGAACGATCGGCACGACGTGCTGTTGGATGTACCGCCTGACCGATGCAGTCGTCCTGAGTTGGCGTTGTTTGTCGTGGGGAATGTCGATCAGAATGCGAGTTTCTCGAGCGCCGATCTGGTACATCAAGATTGGCGGGCCTTGCCCCAGAACCGCGAATGCGTAGCCGTGCCGGGGGAGACGAGCGTCCACGAGCTCGAGGCCCCAGAATCGCGACTGAGCCTTCGGTCGGTGGGGGGTAAACAGCGACCTGAAGTTGGAACAAGAGCCGTCGGCCAGGACGGTCAGAGATGCGTAGTGCTGTGTAACCGGTCAGGCAACTCTCTCTCATCCGCATCCCGAAGCACGTTTCCACCGACCTTCGCGGGTGAATCTCCCGTGCGCGCGCACGCCGCTCCGACGACTGCGCCCGTCGTCTCATCTCTGAGCAGCTCCAAGGCGGTTGCCTCCAAGAGCGTAACGTTAGGTTCCGCGGCAATAGAAGCACGGAGGCGTTCAATGAACTTCCCATGGTGGAAACTCCGCCCGGTTGGCGGGATAGGCTTGGAGCCAGGCGTATCGAGGACGCGATTGTTGGAGCCGGAAAAGGGGCAGAACCAAAAGGCGGCCTGTTCGTCCTTCCAAAAGAGATGGTAGCCTTTGACGGGCGTCGCCTCGATGCCGTCCAAGCAGTGGCTCAGGCCCAACGCGGCGATGGCAGCCACGCCGCCGGGCTGGAGCAGCTCGCCCACGATTCTGTCGGGCTCGGCGAGGTTCCTTTCCACCACGAGGACGTGTCGACCCTGCCGTGCGAAGGCGGTCGCAATGGCGCATCCAGCAACGCCCGCGCCGACGACGAGCACGTCAAAGGCGGGCGGCATTGCTGCCGCGATGCGGAAACGGATTTGCTGAGTTTCGGGGCATCGGCGTTGGCAGTATCAGTTCAGGGAGAATCGACTTCGGCAGCCCCTGCGCACTTTGAAGTTCAGCTGTTGGTGGCTCAAGCTCGTTGTAGACGACCGGCAGCGGCCCAATGAGGTCGTGCATATTTCTTTGCGGGCCGCCGACGCTGCCGCCTCCTGGATTCAGGGGCAAGGCCAAGCTTTTAGCACTACACTAGTTAGGTGTGGCATGGCCTCGCGATAATGAAATGGCCTCCAAGCCGTGAGAATCCCTCAGCTTTCCTTTTTCGGCCTTAAGCTAGAAGCTTAACGTGGGTACTCTGTGACGAATTACTAACCGGTAAGCTGAGGATCGCACCTCAAGAATTGGCCATACATTTTTTTTTTTTTTTTTTTAAAAAAAAAGGGGGGGTAAGGGGGGGGGGGGGGGGGATTCCATGACGTAGAGAAAGGGGTTCAAGACGGAGGATTGCTAATGTGGAAGCGTGACTGAGCTTACCAACCTCGGCCCCTGGGCTCTCGCCTCTGCATCCACCGCGCATGGCGCTGCATTACATGGTCCAGAACTAGATGCAACGTGCTTCTGAGACGTTACGAATGCCCTGGGAGGGAATGGCCTCTGGGCACCCTTTATAACGGCCTCTGGAGGCTGTTACAATTGGCTGAGCTGGCTCGATAAGTACGCTACGGTCAAGGAAGAAAGGGTAAGACAAAAGATTCTAGCAGCTTGCAAGGTCATGTCTAACCACGCCGCCTGGGCGACTCGTGCTGTGGTAGCGGGCGGCGTATCAGTATATACTGCATGTCTAGTCCTGTTGGGTTCGTGTTTTGGCTCGGCGGTTAGTGGTGTTATTCTTTGATCACTGGTCACACCGCCGCGTCTACTGTCCACTGTTGCTGTGAGCATCCGCATTCTTGCTTCGCAATTCGCTCAGTCTCTTACAGTCTCTGGGCTGGGCGAAGACATTCGAGACCAACTTGGGGCTCAAGAAGGCATCCCTCAAAAACTGTGGCGTTGACCTCGAGATCATTGACGATGTGGACAAGGCCAAGGAGGACCTTGACATGAAGTACCGCATGCATGAGGGTGGCTTCACTAGGCTTGGGGAAGTGTTTGGTGCATTGGTTTACGAGATTCTGCTAGTGGCTTGGAATGTCTTTTAGTGACGAACCCGATCTTTCTGTTCCAGGCCCCAGCTAACGCCGTTATAGTGCGGCCGCAGAGTCGCATTGATCATGAATATTGCAACCCGGGTAGCGTCCTGGGCCGTCTGTCATCGAGCCGCTCCAATCGGGCACCAGCGTTGAAGTCAACATCTCCAGCAATGCTGGCGGCGTAGGCGCGCATTTGCGACCTCGCGCCGGGCGGGCGGCTGCTTCGTGGCTGGAGTGATGCTCGGCAGTCTGGCCAAGCAAGATGAGAGGGCAATGCGGTACTGTACCCTGGAAGGTATACCGTTACCGTGGATGAGCCGGCGCTGGCACAGGTGGAGTTAGAGATTGGAGGGGAGTCAGCGGTGTCGGGCGAAGGGCCTGCTCGGCCGAATTGAGTGGCTCGTGGTGTCTAAAGGGGTTCGCAGCGAGAGGGAAAGGGTGTGGTAGTAGGACATTGCATTCGAGCGCTGTTTTAGATCAATTTTCTAGCCGCCTTCTTCCTGGTACTGGTAGATCGGCGTAGCGTACAATCCTTCGTATCCCATAAACTCATTCCATGTTCTCACCTACCACTGTTGCCGCTTACTCAATCTTGATGCCCACCTTGCCGAAGTGCTTCTGCGCCCACTGCAGTCTTGTCAGCAAACCCATTCGTAACTAGATCGACAGACGAGTGTACTCACCATGAAGTCGTACGCCTCCCTGATCTTGTCCAGCGTGAACACGTGCTCGTCGACGACCGGACGGATGTTGTGCTCCTCAATGGCGCGCACCATGTCCTCCATCTGCTCGCGCGATCCAACATACACTCCGCGGACGGTGCACAGCCGCATGAGGGTCTCCATGATGCTGTCCTTGGACCCCGCGCCGGTCAGCAGGCCGATGACGGAGATGACGCCCTCCATCTTGATGGCACGCAGGCTCTGCGTCATGGTGCCTTCGCCGCCGACCTCGATCACATGGTCGACGCCCTCACCGTTGGGCGTCAGCTTGCGCGCCGTCTCGCCCCAGTGCGGGTCCTCGCGGTAGTTGATGACGTGGTCGGCGCCGAGCTTCTTGAGGATCTCGGCCTTCTTCTCCGACGACGTGGTCGCGATGACGGTCGCACCGGCGGCTTTGGCGAACTATCACCCCCAATCGCTCGTCAATATGCCTTTCTTGATGAAAGCAAACAGCGAAGTCAACGCCGAGAACGTACCTGCAAGGCAAACAAGCTAACGCCTCCCGTGCCCTGCACCAGCACCGTGTCGTCCTTCCGCACGCTCTTCAGGCCGTACAACGCATTCCAGCTCGTCAGGCCGGCGCAGGTCAGCGTGGCGCCCTCGACGAAGTCGAGGTGCCGCGGCAGCCGCACGACGCCGTCCTGCGAGAACACGCCGTACTGCCGCAGCGTGCCGTCGAGGCAGCCGCCCAGGCCCGTCCGCGCGGCGACCGGGTCGATCGCGCCGCGCTGGTGGCCCTGGTTGAACAGCGTGACTACCCGGTCGCCGGGCTTCCACTTGGTCACGTTGGCGCCGACCGCCACGATCTCGCCTGCGCCGTCCGAGCCGGCCACGACCGGCAGGTTGAGCGGCAGGGGGTACTTGCCCTGGTAGGCGTCAGTGCCGGTGGTATTCAGAAGTTGGCGTGGAGGGCTGGATAAAGGGGAGAGGAGGCGAAAGAGAAGTCTGTAATTACCTGGGGAATGATCAGGTCGCGGTAGTTGAGCGACGCGCCGCGCAGCCTGACAAGCACCTCGTTGTCGCCGACTGCAGGGACTGGGGCGTCTTGGTAAAGCAGGCCGTCAAAGCCCTTGTCAGTGCCCTGAATGAGCCATTGCTTCTGGGTGCTCGGCAAAGACATGGTGTCGCTATGGGATGGTTCTTGGGTTTAGGGATGGGTGCAGTGAGGTAGGTAGTCAAGCGAACTGTCGCGAGGGTTGAGCGGATGGATGATTGTTCGACGGTGACCGCGGTGTCTCTTTCGTCACTTCCAGCTCTAATATATAGATATCTGTGGGCCCTTCCCCTTAGCTCCTGACACCCAACCGTGCAAACGTCATATCCGCGAGACAGCAATGCAGTGTGGAGCCTCGTCAACTATTTCCCGACTTTTAGTCAGCTTAGAAGCTGCTAGTTGCTGTGTTCTTGCAACCTTGCGAAGCCCCCACGCGTAATCCGTCTCTTTTGAAAACCAATCAGGTTCGGATTAAAGAATACCCCGTCTCGTCGGGTTATGTAATCACTGATGCTATGCATCCGGGCTGTCGCAAAAAGTTTCCACGCTGGTGTCTGTTCGAACCCGCAATGAGCCAGGACCACCTAACGACTGTAATGGCTTGCAGAACCTGGATCACAGTTGGCCATTGGGGGCGGCTAGGCTTGCCCTGACAAGCTCCACCTGCACTTCGAAGGACTTCGCTGATTTGTCGTTCGAATGGCTAGCTCGAGTGTCTGCCGAGTCGGAGTTGCCTATATCTCAAGCTGCACTTGTCTCTTCCAATTGATGGATGGCGGCGACAGAATGCGAGGAGGGGTCTATCTGCTGCAGGAATCTCGTCCATCACCTCCAGTTAGCTTGTAACTCGCTTACACTATTCTTAGAAGAGATCCTTGACTGTGCCACGCTCCAGTGCTGCGTAAGTGGTGAAGCGAAGCTCAGCGAGGCCGATGCGATGCGCGAGAAGCTCCGCAATGGCCAGGAAACCTGCGTTGGCCGCCTGGTGTACATACACGACTGGAGGATGGATTTGGCCATCCCGTGTCAATCGCCGAAGACACAACACCACAACCACCATGACGTCAACACCACCCTCGACAGCGCCCACCACCCCGCATTGTCGAGATAACGGTATAGCAAGCGGCCAACGATGGTCCTACATATACTGTAAGCCGCCAACGAAGCCAGTACCCGGATGTCACTACTCTACGTCGATATAGGATCAACACTGTAGTTAGGTAGTGTAAGGGGACACAGCCCTATGGGGGATTGATGGAGACAGTTGTACGCGAGCAGAGGGCCATCTCCACCGCCGAGACACGGCACAGCTGCAGTGTGGCATCCAATCGCTGCTCAGATAACTCTGGAGGATTTGCCTAAGAAATGCACCAAAGCTTCCTTCCTCGCTTCCTCTGTGTATACCGTAATCCGCATACCGAAAGGCTCGTCATCAAGGCTTCGCTTTAGTCAAAGTTTCCTGCGATTTCTATTCGATTCTAGTCGGTAATGCCCCTTGTTTATGACTGGGACTCTCCTCTGTTCAACGGTCCTCGTACCACAGCAGCCAGGCAAAGATTCTCGGAATGACATCTTGAGTAGGTTGTTAGGGGTCGAGCATCGATTAGTACTGCAACTCATCAACTTAAAAAAAAAAAAAAAGAAAAAAAAAAGAAAAAAAAGGAACTGGGCCTGGTCACGGCAACTATGCTCGTTGCCGCTACCGCTACCGCATGCTAACCTTTTTTTTTTTTTTTTTTCTCGCTCTAAATATACGGTGTCTCGTTACACTAGTGTGCTTTTGCCTAGTTTGACTTCTGAGCGAAGCTAGGCCCGTAGCTCAATGGTACCGTCTGCTTGCCTACATTCTTCCCCTCCACTTCCACGGCAGCGGGTTCCCACTTCGTCCCGGCCACGGCCTTGGCCCTTAGGGTCATCCTCTCTCTCGGCCACAGCGTGACGTAGTTGTCGTCCCAGGTCAGCGGGAGAACATCCTGTCCCCGGCGGTCCACCAGATTCAAACTGACAAAAAAGGCCGGCACCCGCGACTTGTTCTCCAGAATCACCGCCACCCCGTCCTCCCGGTCGCGAACAGCTACCGCCCAGACACGCGCCGGCGCGAGTCTGTTCAGCGCCGTGTAGTCGGCATACCTGGTCACCGGCGTGACGTACCAGTTCGTGTTGTCCCAGTCCAGCTCGTTGAGCGTGTCCGCCACCCAGTAAACATTCCGACTCAGCACCGTCCCCTTTCCATCCGTCAACACCAACCGCAGGAACACCACGTCTCTCACGCCCCACAACGCCCAATCCAACGCCAACACCTTTCTACTCCGATTTGGCATCGCCTGCACCGGAATAACCCGCCGATACACTACCCGCCCATCCGCCCGCAGCACGTCGACAGCGATCTGCCTGTGCCCGCGCCCGTGTAGCGACCGGTTCACCAGCCACACGGCCTTCCCCACGGCATCCCACACCACACTCTCCAACCTGCCGCCCACCTTGGCCCCAAAATACGCCCCCGCCGGCCGCATATACCAGTCCCACAGCTGCCAGTGCAGACCCGGCCACGCCGCATTGCACATCCAGTAGACCATCCCGGTGGCCGACCTCCCCCTTCCCCCACCGGGAGGCGCATGCGCCTCCTCGGGCGCCCACCGCGCGGTGAAGCCCTCCACCTGCGCCCGCACCGCCTCGTAGTCCATCAGCTGCGCCTTGAGCAGGTAATCCGCCAGCCCGGCGGGGGCTCCCCAGCGGGCGGCGAGCGCGGCATCAAAGATGCCCCGCGTCTCGAACGACGAGCCGGCGCGCGACATGTGGAACAGCCGGGCGGAGGGGTCGCGCCAGAGCGCGTCCAGGTCGGCCGGCGAAAGGAATTTCGAAAGCGACGCCAGCGGCGGCGTGCCGCAGCCGGGACTGAGCTCCGTGTTGAAGCCCGCGAAGGGCGCCGCGAGCGCCGCGGATGCAGGTGGTGTGGACTGCCAGTAGCTGGGCGGCACCCAGTCGTAGGGTCCGTCCATGCGCATGCCCGAGGGCCCGGTCTGTGCGGAGCAGGTGTGGTTGGCCGCCGAGCAAACCACGGGGGTCGGCCAGTCCAGCGAGCGGAGGGCCGCGAGGTAGAGCGCCGTCGCGCGCTCGTCCGGCCAGAAGTCGCTGCCGATCAGGTAGGTCAGCACGGAGGGGTGGGGCTGCAGCATGGCGGCTTCGTGGAGCATGCTCTGGTTGGCGATGGCGTAGTCGGCCGCGGACCAGATCGGGGAGGGGACGGCAAGGTTGTCGTTGTAGCTCCAGGCTTCCCACTTGTCGCAGCATTCCCAGCCGGGCATGATCATGACTCCGAGGCGGTCGGCCGTCGAGTAGAGCTCCGGGTGCTCGTTCTTGCCTTCGAGGCGGACCGTGTTGAAGCCGAGGTCGAGGACGTACCGGAGCTGCGTCTCCCATCGGGCGGTGTCCCACCGGAGGAAGATGTCGGAGGAGTAGCCTCCGCCGATGACTTGGAACGGGTGGCCGTTGACGTAGTACGCCGTGTCGTTGAACGAGTTCAGTGTGCGGGTCACGCTGCGGAAGCCGAACTCGCTGCAGGCCGCGTCCGACAGGCCGCCGTCGGCAGTGGTGACCGTAATCTTGGCGTTGTACAGCGGTTGCTCGCCCCACTGCCGCGGCCACCAGATTGCGGGCTTATGCACGACAGTGTCGAGGACGATGTCGGTGACGGAGAGTGGTGGCAGGGTCAAGGCCTTAGTCCAGATCACCGCGCCGCCGCCCGAAACCGGCGCGACTAGACCGGTTACTGTGACGGTGATGGACGAATTCTCCAGATTGTGCGCGCGAGCCTTGAGCGTCACGTTGGCTGGAGAGATGCCCAGGGGCGTGCCGAGCTGGGTCACCACGCGCAGCGGCTCGAGCATGACGGGGCCGGTCTGCTTGACTTCGACGTCGCGCCAGACACCCGTCCCGTTGTCTGCCGGCCAGGGGTTCCAATCCACAAAGCCGACGGCGAAGTCGCGGTAGTAATCGGTGGGATGCACTTGGATGGCCAGGGCATTCTCGCTTCCGACCAGCTTGGTGATCTCGTACGTCTGGCCAGCGTACGCGCCCGCCTGCTCCGAGGAGGAGGCCACCTGTTGTCCGTTGAGGAAGATGTCCGCCCGCGAGGATATCCCGTGCGTCTGCAGAAAGAAGTGCTGGCCGGCGGCAGGCTGCAGCGAGAACTCATGGCGGTAGATCCAGGGTACCGAAAACTGCTTATCGTCGACCTTGAGCAGGTTGTCCGAGTAGAATAGTTCGGTCTCGTTGTAGACGCCTGCTTGGATGAGACAGCCCATGAGCGTGCATTTGGAGCTGCTGACATGGTGCCATGATGCTGTGTCTAGCCCCGTCCGCGAGAGAGTGCCCAGATCGGTTCCAACTGATGCCGTCGACTGCAGGTCCCACGATGGGATGGCCGCCGTTTCGCCAGGCGAGGACACCAGAGCAGCGCCCGTCGCTGTCGCGAGCCGGGAGGCGAAGGGAAAGACAGTATAGAGCCTCCGTGTACGCATTGTGTATGTGTGGCGTCTAATTATGCTTGACTTGAGCTCAACGCGAGGTGGCGGAAGGGCTTTGTGAGCGGCTCAGGGGCCAGCTCAAATAATGGCAAGAGCGACAGCCGGCCACTGGGTAGGCAAGATTCCACGGCAGGCGTGGCGCATAAGTAGCAAGTAGCACAGCATCTCGAAAGGCGTCGCGGGGTGAAAGCACCACCGTGACCTGGTCCCTCTTTGGCCGTCCGCCTGCCGCCCCTGGCAAAGCCAAGTCGTGCGGCCCGCGCGCACGGCAATCAAGTCTGCATATTGACGGGCGAGCTGGCGGCCACTTGCGTTGCATCTGCATATTTCTCCGTTTCGGTGGCCACGAATGGAATGCTCCCGCCAGCCTTTCCGGTATAGATATGCCGAGTAAGTACCGAGGCGCGGCTTTGGGCGGGTAAACTGAACTGGACGGTATAGTTGTTATGGTAGGGCAGCACCCGGCCTTCCACCCTCGTTGTCTGTGTTGCCGTCTGGATATTCCAAGTTCAACAAGACCACTGAAGTCTTATGAGTTGGATAGAAGAATTAAGGTCCCCAACGTGATCGTGCCTAAAGCAGCGTCCAATGTGGAGTCCACACCACGCGGAGTCCACAGCAGTCACCCCTGCAGGGCTTTTCAAAAAGCTCTGATTCCGTTGGCCGAATCCAACATTCGGAACCACATCTGACTCAGTCGGGTATGGTGTAGCGGTAACATCGTTGACTCTCACTCCTCAGGGGTGACTGCTCTCTCAACAGCCCCGGGTTCGACTCCCGGTATCCGAGCGTAATGTTCTTTTTGCCCCGGTTGTGTCTGAATCTCCCAACCTGCATTGGATCCGGGCAGCGCTCGATGTGCCAACAAGTTTCAGCCCTGCAACTCCGATCTAGGGCAAGGAACGCGCTCCACAGCTGTTCGAGTGTGCTTGATTGCGCGCATGTGATTGTAGCCTGACATGCCCCTGACCAGACATGTCGTGACGTCAGGGCCCTTTTGTACCCTACCTTATGAAAGTATGAAAACGCGCAGCAGTAATCCTGACATCATGCCAAACAAGGGCTTACCCCTAATCGGCCATTACAGAACGTAGGTTAGTCGAGCATTTCATGCATCTGTTGTGTGCGTAGACCGGTTTCCAAGCCCGTCTTCTCATCCCTCTCTTCAATTTTAAGTCAATTTCATCACGGTTCACTTGGCCCCTTCAATCCCCTCCCCAACTCGCCCACCACGGCCAAATCAAAGAACAAGAGCAAGAACAAAAAGCCTGCCGGCTCCCACCCCGGCAGCGGCCATCCAAAACCACCATCAGCATCACAATCATCTTCCACCTCCCCCGCCCACGCCGAAGCCTCCGTGTCAGGCGGATCCAGCCCCACCACCACCATAGCCAGCACCATGGATTTTGACACGGCCGCCTCCCACTGCCCACCGACAGCCGCGCGCAAGCAGGCCGCCAACGTCGATGCCTTCCTGTCCAAGCCGGGCATTGCGCGCGCAAACATTGCCGCGTCGACCGCGGCGCCGGATGGTAGCCCCGAGTCGGTGGTCAAGTACAAAGATTACGTGAGCTTCCTTTTCTGTGGTGCTCTTACCTCCATTCTCGCCACATCAAGATTCCGATCGGACGGGCATGAATAAGCCCAGGTGGATGGCTGACTGGGGCGGTATATCTTGTAGACGGTGCTCCAGCAGCACGTCCTGTTCTGGGACCGCGACGCCGACGGGCTGATCTCTCCGTGGGACACCTACATCGGCTTCCGGGACCTCGGGTTCAACGTGCTGTTCTCGCTGCTCGCGATGCTCATCGTCAATGTCAACTTCTCCTACCCGACGCGGCTGGCCGTGTCGTGGTGGCCGGACCCGTTGTTCCGCGTGTACGTGGGCGGGATCCATAAGGCGAAGGTAGGCTTTGCACTGGTACCTACGGTCAGGTCAGGTCGTATGTGAGCGGGGAACGCTGATGAAAGGACAGCACGGCTCCGACTCCGGCACGTACGACAAGGAGGGCCGCTTTGTGCCGCAGATGTTCGAGGACATGTTCTCCAAGTGGGACGTCCACAACTCCGGCTCGCTGTCGGCGGGTGAGCTGTGGCGCATGATTAAGGGCCATCGGCTGGCCGCCGATCCGTTCGGGGTATGTTTACCAGATACGGTGGCTGGGAGCGTTTTTTAGCAACGAAGCGTTGCTAACAGGTGCCTTCAGTGGGGCGCTGCCATCTTCGAGTTTGGCACCACCTGGCTGCTGTTGCAGAAGAATGGACGTGTGTCCAAGGAGGATCTCCGGCAGACCTATGATGTGAGTGTGCTTGCTGCTCAGGTCTCCTCGTTCATCCTCGGATGCTGACTTCTCCAGGGTACCATCTTCTGGAAGATCAAGGAGGCCCGGGAGTCCGGAAAGGGCTGGAACAAGGGCTTTGGTCTACGAGACCTCATCGCCATAGGCCAGAGAAAGTCCAAGAGCCACGTCATGTAGCTAGTTGGATGTGGGTTTTAGACCTGGGCTAACGGGATGTGCTGCACCTCGGGTCTCGTGAGCGGGGTGCCGAGCTGACCGATGGGTTTCTTCTCAGGGGCTAATGAAGTGAATTGGTTGCAGGAAGGCAGATGATACCTTCAGAGATGGGTCGTTGTCACCAGCTGGATGAAGCAAAGTAAAAGTTAAATGGCTTGGAAGATCTCGGCACACAGATCAGATTGGTGCAACCGCGGTATTAGCCAACTCATCGGCCCAACCTGAGAGTATACATGGGGTGGCCGGCACACCTTCAATGTCTCCCTCTCGTCCTCGTGGAGTCAGCAGTCCCTTGACATTCCCGTTCCATCATGCCCGAGTGGTTCCCCCCGCGTGATCGGAGGAATCTAGCGGGCGGCAGCCCTGCGGATGCCGAGTGGGATCCCAAGAAGAATGCCCGAGGGGAGTCCAACAAGATGGTCCAGCTGCGGCCAGAGATTCTTCAAGAGAGGTCAGGTGACACATCGGAGTAGGGGAGGTTAGTTGAGGTATCTAATGGAGTAGACGTTGCCAGACTTTGTGAATATGGTGTATTTTATTTTATTTTATTTTATTTTAATTTATTTTTTTTTTGGGGGGGGGGGCGGAAGGGAGGGGGCAAGCCAGAGAGATCGGAAGTATAGAGACATGCTGATCCAGATGGCAGTCTGATACCAAGCTGAAGTGATGAGTTAATTCTGATCACTTCAGCAGCAATTACACGGAACTTCAGCAGCGTGGCTGCGACTTTGAGTTGAGAATCAACGAAAGACCGATCGCTGTGGCAAGGACAATAACAGGCGAGCTTAGCAGCTTACCACCAATCCACATATTGTAGTAGCAAAGTTAAAGGCATTCAGTAGTGAGCGTTTGCCTCTTGCCATCCGTGTGTGTGTTTGCTCTGTCTACCTGTCGTCCAAGCCTCGGAACTACGCGCCAAGACCTGTCCAGCCACAAGTGGGTGCCTTCACCCGATTTGTTGGCGCACTGTGCGTCTGGCGGATGCCTGAACCCGCTGTAAACCGGTTATTCTTAAAGAGGTCCCGCCAAGACTAATTTCGGAACCTACCGCTTACAAGTATTTACAAATTGCCGCGAGGGAGCGGGGTCGCCACGACTTCGAGCAACATCAACAACGAAGAATTGCAAAGACTCGTAGCAGCAACTTCGCGAAACCTCAACCAAATTAAAAAAAAAAAAAAGAAAACGAAGTTAACCCGTATCCTAACCTTGACCGTTACCTTAACTATAACACTCACCCTAACTAGCGGGGGGCTGGCGCTGCCCCCCGTACCCCCGGCGAACTAACCCTTGGCGATAGTGCAAACCCCGTGGCGGTCTTGGCGGGGTACTGACGTTGTAAAAACATTGCCGACAATTGGCCGAAATTAGTCTTGGCGGGACCTCTTTAAGATCCAGCTGTAAACCCGGGCGTCTGGCGTTTGAGTGGCCCGCACAAACACCGTTCGCGGCCATCTCCCTGTTCCTTCACAACGCCCACTACCGCGACCTCTTGCCCGAAACGCGACCGCAATGGGTTGGCACCACTCAATCATCGGCATGGGCGCTTCGGCCTTCATAACCTGTACGGACGGCAAGACGGTGCTGAAAGGCCAGGACGTGTGGGAGAACGGCCGCCACTGCGCGTCGTTCGAGAATCCATCAGATGAGAACATCGTCAAGGAGCATGCAATCTACAAGCTTCTTGGCGATCACCCCAATATACTCCAATGCTTCGGCCTGGAGGAGATCCATCCGGGCGTGCGCGCCTTGCGGCTCGAGTTGGCGCCACTGGGCGACCTGAGACGCTACCTCGAGAGACATCCGAACGACGGCCCGCCGCTGCAGACGCGCCTGAATATGGTCCTTGAGATTGCAGCGGGCCTGTCTCATGTACATGCTTGCGGCGTGTGGCATTCTGACCTGTCGACCAAGAATATCTTTCTGTTCCCCGGTTTCCACGTCAAGATCGGCGACTTTGGCGGTTCGGTTGCCGACGCCCTCGGCTACCACACTGGCACGCTCGAGGACCAGGATTATGAATTGCCGTGTAGGGGAAGGGATTTCAGAGAACGTCCGCGGAACAAAAGGGAGCTTTTTGCGCTGGGCTCGGCCATGTACGAAATAATGTCGTGGGCACGAGTGTTTCCCGGCCTCAGCGAGGATGAGATGGACGAGCGTCTAAAACGGGAAGACTTTCCAGCTGTTGACGCGTTGGTCCTTGGAGATGTCATTGAATCCTGCTGGAAGGAGCGCTACAGCGCCGTAGAGGAGGTAGTGCGAGATCTGACGGATAGGGTCAATGGGGCTGATAGCTCTCATTAACGATGGCATGGGTCAACAAACAAGGGTATCTTCTTGATTTCTTAAGGGATGTCGGGGAAAGAGTGGAGTCGTGGGAGAGGGTGGGGGAACAAGGAGTTCTCAGGGCCAGGTGTCCTTCAATCGCAAAAATCTCACCCCTCTTGGCAGTCAGCTAGTACCGATGTTGGCCGCAATCCCGTGGACCAAAGTTACCTTTGAGATGCCCAGCCACGATATGCGCATATTTTATTACTGTGATACGTTGGCGGGGACTCAACCCAATCAAATGCCTACTAAATCATTGGATTTCAGCAGATCTTGAAAGAGAAGCAACGGGGGTCCTCCGCAACAAGTGTCAATTCCTGTGAGCATGCTGGGGCCATCCGTCTGGGTGACGGACCGAGGGTCGGTGAATACAAGTCAACGGATCACCCCCGAATTCTACCAATGACACACTCGACACCGTTGCCCTTCCCAGACCGCGGGGACCACCATAGCCATATTCGCCAACAGCCACCGAGGAATCTCGGGGTCATCACTGACTTCCCCGCCGCAAGCTGCTGAGGAAGAAACATTAGCCCCGCTCGTTTCGAAGTATCGGATGAGATGAGTGCTACCTAGGTACTTTAGCTGGGAGGGCAGAGAGGGCAGACCTCCTTGCTGGGAACTGAACCAAAACGTGTGGTCCCATCTTCGGCGAGATTTGGACAGAGCAGACCCAAGCCGGTGTCGCAGTAGGACGTGACTTGCCGAGTCGATATCGTGTGCGCAGGGCTCCGCCGGCAAGATTTGTTAAAGATGCGGGTGATGGTCACGTAAGTGCACATCCTGATGGTAGCGCGGTGATGACGAGCGTCCTTGTCGCGTCTGTGCAAACGAGACGGGGGTTTGTTGGCCCGAGATCTCCTGCAACTCATGGCAACGCGGCGGGGACGGACGGGACCAGGCCGTATATGTACCTCTACATATCGCATGACGAGAAGGTGCCTTCGGCGAGGCGCAGGGCGCCTCCGGAGTTGATGCGAAGCTGTTAGTGGCATGAAATGGCTCACGCAACCACACCAGCGGCTGCCAACGCATCGGTGCAGGAGCGTGTAGCATGTCAAGCAGGCAGCAATGGCGAGGTGTGAGTGGGTGCCTACGCTCGTGGGCGGAGATTCTGCCCAGCCTTGTGAACCGTGCCTGTGCTCGGGCTGGCTAGGCTCGAAGTTGTTGGCGCTAGTGAATACAAGACGATTCCTCTCCCCGCTTCCAGTCTGCATCTCTGGGTCCTGGGAGGGCGGGGATGGACGACGATTGGCGCTGGCCTGATGGACAGCCTAGCGGTTCGCCAGCAGCTAGTTCGGAGGTTGGATCCTTGAAACTGGAATACCAATTCCAAGACTGACGGCGACATTGTTCACTTCGTTTGTTTGGCGCTGCCCAATTGCTTGACAGTGGACACCCCGCACCTGAGTCTGAGACTCCTCGAAAGCACCACTAACTACAATACCTCCGTGCATGTAGGCCTCATTCGTCACTCACTTGCAGATTCATGCATTTCTGCCTGGTCCATAAGATGGTAGTGCCTACCTTAATCGGACTGTCGCAATGCATGAGCTTCTAGCTGCTCCAGCAGCGTGCCCCCTTTCATGTCCATATTCTCCGAGGCTGACGCTCCACATCACTTGCGGTAGTGCTGGGTCATGTCGTAACGCAGCGATGGTAGCCCGGGCTATCGGTAACACCAAGTCAGCGAACCGGCTGCTGCGGTTGGGGTCTGATACTCACATTTGGGGGCTCATCTTCTCCATCACCAGGGTTCTGCATCCGAGTGACCAGCTTGAAGAACGGATCCTTCTCCATTGCCTCATCAGGACCAGAGTACTTGAACAGGCGCGTCATGTTATCCGATGAGATCGGGTTGATGATGTCGTGCCAAATCCGCCTCCGCACCTCGTCGTACTTGTCGAGAATTGAGTCATCGGCCTGACCGGTATGGATGCCCACCAAGGCATCGTACAGACTGCCGATGTCTGCAATCCCGCCCGTGAGACCCATGCCACCGCTGTCCAAATGTCAGTGGCCGCGCTTCGAGCTTGGACTTTGAACTTGACATTCGACTCACAAGGGGTTACACAAATGCGCCGCGTCCGCCGCCAACAAGAAGCGGCCCACTCGCATCTTGTCAACGCACCGCTGGTGGACTTTGTACGGGCTAAAGTTGACAAGCTTGTACTTGTCAGGCGTCGGATTACCCGGCAGGAAGGCCTGAAACTTTGCCGGCTGCCGCTCCTTCAACTGCTCGTAGGTGAGCCCGCCGACCTCGCCATATGTGACCCGGTAAAGACCGTCTGTCTGGATCTTTGCCACCATGTGCCTGGCGCTGTCAGTGCATGACCAACTCTCACCCAATCGGACGGGCGTTAAGACTCACCAATGCTCCGGATGAACAAAAAACTGACTATCATCGTAGTCATAGGGCTCGTAGTCGTAGTACATATTCGTCGCCACGATTTGCTGATCCCACGTGAAACCAGGAAACACCATGTCTCCAAACAGCTTCCTCCTGACGATGCTATTCGCGCCGTCGCAACCCACCACGTAATCCGCCTCGCGCACCTCGCTGCTGCCGTCCTCCTTCTCCACCCTCACCCACGCCTTCCCCTTCCCCGCATCCTCCCCAATCTCCACGACCTTATGCCCGTACTTGATCTCAGCCGTGGGCTGCGCCCTGACCCGCGCCTCGAGGATCTTCCCCAGCTTGTGCAGCGGCAGGCACACCATGCGGTAGCGCCCCGGCTCGGCGTCCGGATCGTTGATGGCGTTGCGCAGCGAGACCAGCCGCGTCTTGCGCTCGTCCAGCCGCCGCCAGGACACCCCGTCCGGCGTGAACCCCTGCGCGCGCACCTCGTCCAGGATGCCGGCCCGGTCGAACTCCATGCACGACTCGGCCGTGTAGTGGCTCGCGCGCGGGTTCGTGTCGAGCGAGTGCGTCTGCTCCAGCAGCTCGACCGTGATGTTGGCGCGAGCGAGGAGGAGGGTTAGCAGCAGGCCGGAGGGGCCGGCGCCGACGACGATGATTTTGCTGAGCGGCATGGCGGTGGTGGTGATGGTGGTTGTGTTGATACACTCTTCATGGGGCAGGCGGGCTTGTCGTCGTCGATAAAGATTGTTGTATGCGGCGGCATGCAGGCACAATTGAAGGAATCATCCTACGCGAAGCGGGTGTAAATGTATGCGCCGATGTCCTCTCTTGGCTTGTTTGGCTGCTGCCGGCCTTCCCCCGCATCTCCGCACCCAAGGGCTTGGCTCCAACAGTTATGGTTGGAGATGCGAATGTCCGGTGGTGCCATAACCGGATAATCAAGCCCGCTCAACTTACACGGGACGTCACTTAGTGTCACAACGGGCAAAAGGACATCCTTGCCCTGCAAAGGCTAGGGGCACCCTATATACTATGCGCGACACACCCCCCCAGACCTTGGGGGTCAACCACAAGGGCTGCCAAACGCACAACCAATCATAAGGGCTGCCAAACGCACAAGTCTCTGTTTTCCCAGACTCTCCGCTTTCCGTAACCCGACCAGGGTCCCCATCAGCGTTGCACGCTAGGGCGTCGACGGTCTAAACCGAGCCGGTCGGACTGTGGTTCGAACCATAGACCTTTGCGTGTTGTGGCTGCTATGCGCAGGGAACGGCCGGCGAGATGCAAGACCACTGCGCGAACCGGGCTCATAACTGTCACAACGGGCAAAAGGACATCCTTGCCCTGCAAAGGCTAGGGGCACCCTATATACTGTGCGCGACACTTAGTCCGGATTGATGGTTCCAACGCTCGTGTCAAGAAAAAGACACTACGCGAGGTACATAGTCTGGACCAGCTGTCGCCAAGTCGTGGTACGATAACCTTAGATGTGTTACCTTTGAGCAGAATCAATTGGATACCTTAGAATTGGGTGCCCTGTTTATATTGGGTGGTAATTAAGGCCCTCGAGCTGTATTGTCGATGTCAGGCAACACTCGACGCAGCAACAGTTCAGCCGAAACGTTTGAGCCTATCAAGCCCAATTGCCCTATAGAGTGAGCCCCCCGAGCACCGGGACTTAATCCTGTGAGGTATAGGACGCTACTAACCCAAAGAAATGCTTCGCCTCGGGCGGCGCATTTTGCCCATCCGTTCGGACACTCCTGGCGCTCTCGCCTTTGTCAACTAGGCAGCAATCCGAGGGCGGCCCTGACACCGGGAACGGAAGACTCGGAGCCATTTCCATTGTTTGCTTCCCCTATTGTGCTGGGTGGTGGTTTAGGCATGATTAGAGATAGAACAACAAAGGCCTCGATTGTTAGTCCAGATCGCATGCTCGAGTAGAACAACAAAGGCTGCGCCGCTGCGGCGCGACTCATCGGGGGGCGGTACAAGATCGTACTGACCGGCTGCGGAACGCCCGTGCGCCGGTCCCTGAGGTGTCCGAGCGGTCACCCAAGTACAGCTGATGCGGACGGGTTGCAGAACACAGTGGTCAGCCCACTTAGGGGCGGCGATTCTGCCTGCTGCCGGTGAAGTGGGAGCTGGCCACTAAATAGGTCACGTATTGGCTTTCCGAGGCCACTTCACAAAACATGCCAAGAGCCGGTCTCTCCACCCGGATCTCCCGAGGCGCCTGTGCCGCCCCCGCCTTCCGAGCGCATCGCCGTTGGCCTGCCCCTCTCGCTTCCTTCGGACTGCCCCTAGAGCGCTCTCCGGCTGCATGCGCGTCACTGCTGTAGCCGACCAGAGAGTCGTTGGGACATGACGGGTCGACGATACATAAACACTGCGATGTCGAATAACTGCCCACTGTCTCCGTATCTAGGGTACGGCACCGGTCCCGACAGCTGCCAACACGCTCCGTTGCTGGGCAGCACGAGGGTTAGGGTTCCGCGCCGCCGGCCCTCCTGACCGGCCAACAAACACCCCTGAAGCGGTCTTGTGTGTGAAGGGCGATCTGCATGTTCGTTTCGAAACAAGTATTATTGGCAATGCCATAATATTTTGGCCGTGGCCGATGCCAGGTCGCCGGGTCGCCGGATCGCGGTCACGGAAGCGGTCACCCGCACCCGGAGGCGACAACGTCGAAGTCCGACCCCTTAAAAGTAAAAGCCCCAAAAACATGCCCCCTGCCCGCCCTTTCTTCGATATTGCCACATATACGAGACGTTGAGAGCACTGATTTACCGCGAGTCTGAATCCTCGCCGCGCTCCCAGTCCGCTTTGCAACACACAACACGCGGCGCCAATGCAGAAGCAACGATGGGCCTCCCAGGCAGGAGGAGACAGGGCTCTGCCGATCCATATCCTCGTGGTAGACGCGGACTACGAGCACTCGCTCCCGCCGCCCTCCGCCGGCTTGACGCCATTCCCGGAGGATCACGATTACGGCAGCGATAAAGGGACAACTTCTGCATTCCATGGCATGTGGCTGCACCCCGATAACCAGACTCTCGGCACCGGCGCATTCACGATCGCTGATTACGGGGGCGGAGACGACGCCGAGGCCGAAAATGCAGAAGAGGACTCCAGCTTGGACGTCCCGTCTGAGGAACCAGAGCTGGGCTCGTATTACGATGTCCCAGCTGACGACGAGGAGCAGTCCCTGCCAAGCGGGCAGCTAAAGCCTCCCCTCGAAGGCTGGGCCTACAGAGGAGATCTCCACAGCGTTAGCGGGACCCCGCCAGATACTGGAAAGCTCTTGAGAGTATCTCGCGACGATCTCCAGTCGGAAGGCGCCATTTTCGATCACTACAATGACGAGGTCGAGGGCACGAGCGAGCCCGAATCCCAGTACGACAACGACCCTCTCGACGCGTACCATGGAGAACACGCGTCAGGGAAGGGCTACAAGCCTGTGTCTAGAGAAGCCCCATCCGGGCCAACCTCCCCGAAGCGTGGACACGGGCCCCTAACAGACCGGTCAGCTTCGATCGATGGTCTGGAGGCAGAGCCCGACGGCGCCGTCGTCTTGGACGCCAAGTCCGACCCCCCGAGAGCAGACGAGTCCGGCTCAGAGGTAGATTTCCCGCTCGACAATGGCGTCCTCACTCCCGACCCCCAAGAGTTTCCCTTCAGCGAACTCCCTTCTCCCAGCCTCTACATCGGCCTGCACAACGAGCCCCTGTCCAAGGCATTGATTCAAAACCCATTCCCAACTGAAGCAAACCGGAACCAAAACACGAAGTCCTTGGAACATGAAAGAGCCAACCATGCGCAAGGGGTAAATGACAATTCCATTCATGCCCACAACGACGATAAACATTCCACCAGCCATGCCCACTTCACGACTATGCGCAACTCCTCCGCGCCCCTCGATACCTCCGCTCGGAGGGTGGAGTCTGCCTCCGGGAGCCTACATGACACGTCCTGTGGGGACAGTGATGGCTCTCAAGTCGGCAATGAAGATTTGAAAGAGGAAGAGGGGATCGACGGGAAAGCAGTTGGTCAGTTTGATGAGGCCGAGGTCGACAAGGACTCGAAACCTGCGATGGAAAGTCACATGCTGCTTGGCGGCGAGCGAGCCTCCACCAGCAAGCCCCTTCCCAAGAGCGAAGCGGAATCGTGTCTCAGGGGCGCGAAGAGGTTGCTTTCAGTGCACGATGGGCTGCCGTTGGAGGGCGAACCCGACGTCCTGTTCGGAGGTGACCGGGCAATTCTTCCTGAAGCGTGTGCGCGACCTCACGGAGGCGAACATCGTCTCAGCCCCGAGAACGGCGATGAAATTCTCTTGGAGGGAGAGCTAGAGTTGCTTTTCGGGTATCAAGAACCTGATTCCAACTCCGCCGACTCAGCACCCCTTGAAGGTGGATTTGATCATCAGCGAACACTTACCGAGCCTGAGTCACCGGAGGCTGAGCTAGTCGGAGCCGAAGATTCGGCGGAAAGCGTCGCTCGGGGAAGCAAGAGAGGACTCGATCAAGGGGTGCAAATTGACGACGTGGGGCACAAGGGACATCCAGATGAAGGCGTACTTGGCAAGCCACTGTCCACAGAGACGTCCACGGAAGAAGCCCAATCTGATGGAACACCGGCGCTTGGACAGTCGCAGACCTTCGACGAACTTACGCCGATGGATCGCTCAACTCACCTTGATCAGCAGAATTCGGGCCAACCAGGACAGGGATCCGGTGGACTATCCCCAGTTGCTGGCCCTTTCACCCCACGGTCGACGGCCCTGGGAGTCACCTCGGCATTTGACGTCTACTCCGAGTCTGAACCCGAAACCGAAGTTGTCGTGCATATGGAAGATGCACGCGATGAGATGTCTGATGCGACACCCGGTCATCAAGAAGCAGCCCGTGTCGACAGCGGTATCCTCGACCCTAGTGCGGGCCATGTTCAGCCGGACGACGCAGAATCGTCACGCAAACTCTCCGTGGGAGATAGCTTACAGGGTCCTTCCTCCGACAGCGGACTCTCAGAAAGCGGAGGGGAGAGCTTCAAGCAGCAGGACGACCAGGTCTCTCGCCCGGAAGGTGGGCAGAATTTTGACGAGTCCCGTTTCAACCTGGGATCTCAAAACCGGTCTCCCGGGCCTGCATTTACGGAGTCAAACGGCAAGCACGCTCCTTCACCCCGCCACCATCGAAACACGACGTCCTTGGAGCCGGTTGCTCCGGTGTCCCCAATGCCGCAGCCGACGCCTCCATTGGACGTTAAGGACGATGGTCCTTTAGTGACCCCAGCGCCTCAACACGACTCCGGCGAGAACAGGGTCTTGACTCCTCCTCCAGACCAAGAACCGCGATCAATGCCCTCTCCTGCTCCTTTTGGGGAGGCCCTGCATGAAATCAACGTCTACTTGGACAGCACGGTTGATTCCGGCAATTCGAGCCTAGCGACCCTGCCTGAAGATAACTCTGGCTTACAGAAGAGGCACAACCGGGTGGACAATAACGGGGAAGTGACCTCAGCAGAACAGAGGGACGAAAAGCCGACGGCGGAAGATGACCTCAAGGCCGATGTCGCGGAGCCGTGGCACGAGGAGGAGCCAGGGCCAAAATCAACTCCGCCCCTCGAGGAGCATGAACGGCCTCCCGACGACGATTTTGATTTCCATCACCCCAGTGCGCGGATGCAAGATGATCAGGGTGTGATACCCAAGGCCGCCCAGTCAAGAGTTGTGGCTTCTGAAGAACCGTTAGACAGGAACGAGACGCGAGGCGCCGAAATGCACATGCGTGTTCCTCAGCTCGAGGCGGGGGTGGTGTACCCTGACGTCCAGCAACAACACCTCCACGACGGCCAGGTCCCTCGGTTCCCCAGGTTGGAAGCAAGGGATGGCTTGCCCGCGCGGCCGGCGCCTTCTTTCAGGCAGCGGCCCAAGGGCCAGTATCACCCGGACGCCTACTCCGTTCCCGCCAGGCCGGAGCGAGACATACACCGCACGCTTGATATACATCGCTCGCCCGAACAACGGTACCCGACGGCCAGGACCCGCAACGGCGCAGTCCCCTACCATGTATACGCACCCATGCGGATGATGGCGGTTCGTGGCGAACCTCTCGAGGTTGCAGTGGGCGAGTTTAGCAATTCACGCGGTCCTGAGCCGTCGCCTAAACGTCAGGGTCTTCTTGCACGACTATTCGGGTGGAAGCCCAGGAGACGCAGGACCGAGGTGGAAGAGACTGGTAGGAATCCGTACAGCGAGGCGCACTCTACGCCACCGAAACGGCGGGGACTGCTCGGACTCTTATTCAACCCCCACCGGCTATCCAAGACGGAAGACCGGGACACGGACAACGGCACATATCGAAGTCACCAGCTGGAAACGGCGCCCAATCGCCGCGACATCACAGCCAGAACCCTCCAGAAGAAACACAGACCACAGCCCAGCCGGGATGGCTACGCCAACCCCGACCTCCGCGCACCGCACGAAACACCCACCAAGCCACAAGGCTTCCTCGCCTCTGTATTCAGCAGCTTCCGCCCGAAGCGCAACACCCGTCCCCAACCCTCCAACTCCTTTCTCTCCCGCCTTCTCGCCCCCTTCCGCCGCACCACCCGCCAGCCGAGCGACATCGAACTCGGCGCGCTGGACAGCCACCACCATCGCTACCACCACCACAACAACAAGAACAACAACCCTCTCGGCCTAGGCCGTGTACACATCAGCAGCCCGCAATTCATTTACCACAGACCCGGCCTGCCCCAGTATGCTCCCGCTGTTGCTGCTCCCGCTGTTACTACTACTACTACCGCCCCGGGATGGACTGCAGGCCGAGACAACAACAACAGCGTCTGGCCCACCCTCCCCGAGCAGCAGCGAGGGGGCAGGCCTCAAGCTCAAGCTCCGGGGCAGGGCCAGCGGAAAGCTGGTGGGAGTGATCTGCGTCGAGACAGGGAGTCTCGGTCGAGAGTCGGCATGGGGATGGGGATTGGGACGGGCTTGGGCATGGGCTGGTACCGGCAGGGAAGCTTTGGCGATGCCGCTGCGGGGTCGGGTGCCGGTGGTGCAGGTAGGGATGGTGGGGGTGTGAAGAATGGGAAGGGGATGGGGCCTGGCAGGGTGGTGGCCGAGGCGGACGGCAGTGGGAGGGCGGCGGGAGGGGCTGGTGTGGCGCGGCCTAAGGAGGTCAGGCGGGTGCCGGTTGGGAGGGGACAAGGGGCGTCTATGCCCGGCGAAGGCATGCATCGGCTTGCAACCGCGCCGCGGCAGGGGGGAGGGGGAGGGGGTGCAGGACAGGGGGGGCCGGTGCCGGCGGTGAATCCGGGGAACTGGTTCTGGCTGGATGTGTACTGGAAGTGAGATGGTTCCAGCTGGTTGGCCGCTAAGTTAGGCAGCCCGCGTATAGTTTCCTGCTTTTGGGTTTGTAGAGTTGGATGTAAGAGTAGCACTGGATGCTAGGAGCCTCGGATAATGCGATATGGTATGGAGCAGTATGTCATTATGGGGCCACCGTCAGTAATCCCTGACCCCCTTCGCACAGCGATTGGACCATGGACGGATGGCAGCTGGGCTGCCGGTGCAGCAATATAGGTAACGCACCCAGCACAAGGCGAATGGTGTCAGATCCTTTGAACCTGCAGAATTCCGTTTCTGTGCCGTGACGCTTGCTGGCATGGACGCCGTGTCCTCTTGGGTCACACATCACGCTTAGGCAGGCGGTGTCTGCATCTCAGATCGATGTCCCATTTGATGTCAAACTCAAGCCCAGTATCACCCGCCAACCTCGGTCGATTCGCGGCTTGAGAGTGGCATTCGACAGGGGTGAGGCGGGGTAGGCGCATTGGCATCCGACATGATGCAGATTCAGGTCGCGCTCTGGTCGACAGGGAAGCTGGGGAACTGGGGCACGCTGCTGTGGAACCCAAAAGTGCGTTTACCTTCGCTGGGCCCTGAAGGGACTTCAAATGTGGTTGCACGGGAGCCTGTGACGAAAGCGGCATTCTCGACCGGCACCAGTGATCGATCCTTCCGACGCGCCTTTACTTGTACCTAAGATGGCTTGGACAAATTTTACGCCTGACACTAAGCGCGGAATGCCCTTGAACTCATGCCATCATGGACGTATGGGCGTGTGAACAGTTCGAGTGGATGATCTCGCTGTACTTCCGGAAGAGAAAAAGAAGGCGGAATGCGGGCAGGGAATGCCGAAGCCTCGGACGCCTGCACTACGGCGCCATCCTAGCTCCTCCTGCTTTTCGCCTAGAAGAATGGAAGTGGAAGGAAAAGAGGCCTGACGATAACCAGAGCAGAACAGCGCTGGAATACGCAGTCAGACATGACTGCGCCTAAGCGTACGCATGCACGTCCGTCCCGTGCCCGCTCCTATGCCATGTCGCCAACAGAGCATTGCAGCTCCCGCAGTAGTGTCTGACATTCTTCGTGCCGTCGATGAAGAATGGGATGCAGCAGCAGCAGAGGCCAAGGACCGCGAAAGCGATCAGGCTGGAAAACCACAAGCGCGTTAGAGCGTGGCCGGTGCGGTTGAGAAACAGGAAAGTACAGAATAAAGGAACTGAGCCCGCGGCATGTGCAGCAGGAGAGGTATTTGATGTTGCACTCACGCGGTGAACCCTCCCGAAACGTATTCGATCCTGGTCAGGGTTCGGTTGCGGCAGACGGGGCAATCGACCGGTGCGGGGACCTGGAGCAGGTTCGCGAGGGGTGTGGCGTGCTGATACTGTGGTTGGGGAGGTGCGGCTTGCATATACGGTCCTTGGGGAGTGAAGGGCGGCGGCGCACCCTGTTGGACACCTTGCTTCATCTCGATCGGGACTGAGACATATCAGTGTCAGTGGCGGGACAGGGGCGGAGACGGTGTCGTGCGCGGACAGCTTGACATTTGTGACGGCCGAGCTTACCTTGTTGCTGCTGGGAGGCCATTGTCAAGACTTGATTGGGCAAGTTGGAGTTGAAAAGGGGGCTCCGTGGTGATTATTGCGAAAGTATTAGGCCGAAGAATAAGTCGGCGGGGAGGTTGAATGGAGAAGCCAGCCAGGCAAGAGGTGAGGAAGCTCCGAGCACGAACGAAGGGGGAACGGTCGGACGCCCTGTTTTAAACTGCCCGGCAGGCAGTCCGTTATTGCTTTTCACGGCTGCCCGTTATCGTCCAATTCCAATCCAAAATGAACGCCACAAGGCTCTCGAGCAAGTATGGAGCACGATTGAACCGTCTTACACAGTACACCTCCCAGGTGGGCGGAGCTCAGCGGTGCGGCATGGGGTGGGTTACACCGCAGTTGAACCTTATATTTGTGGTCGTTGACCATTGGTGGGAGCTCGTCGTTGAGCAGTGCTTTACCAGAGTCGACGCGCAAGGCTGCGGTTGAAGAGGCTCTGTCAACGGAGCGTCAGGCAATTGAGCGCGGAGACCCAGCCCCGCTCCATGATGTGCCGATTTGGATCCAACGGTTTTCAAGCTGAAAAGCACGCGGATCGTCATTGACACGCCATTCCCGGTGAACAAACAAAGCCCCCAGTGCGCCACCCACCACTGACTGGCTGAGCTGGCTCAGCCCCTTCAGATGGTGTGGCAGACCTCAGTGGCCGTGGATGGCGTGAGGAGGGTGCCGAGCACCATTTACCCAGGCGGGCGATCAGGCCGTGGCCAATCACCTTGATGCCTGCGAGCACCCGTCCCGCGTCTCCTGTGTAGTCAAGGTTTCATTGGAGCTAGGTCACCGCATTGACGGTCGCCGGCCATATGAGCAGGGGGCTAGAGTGTGGTGGAGTGGGGAGATAACGACCTGGGGTTGCCAGGCACTGCCGAGGCCCTCGCGTAGTAGGTGTGCATCCTCACGTGGTTCTTCAGGACCCACATGGAGCCGCATCCGAGGCGAGAGCAGTATCCGCCCTCGACGTTGAAGTGGGAAACTGGTGATATTCTGCTGCCTCTGTATTCTAAGAGGGAGTACTAACGGTTATTCTTAAAGAGGTCCCGCCAAGACTAATTTCGGAACCTACCGCTTACAAGTATTTACAAATTGCTACGAGGGAGCGGGGTCGCTACGACTTCGAGCAACATCAACAACGAAGAATTGCAAAGACTCGTAGCAACAACTTCGCGAAACCTCAACCAAATTAAAAAAAAAAGAAAACGAAGTTAACCCGTACCCTAACCTTGACCCTCACCCTAACTATAACCCTCACCCTAACTAGCGGGGGGCTGGCGCCGCCCCCCGCACCCCCGGCGAACTAACCCCTTGGCGATAGAGCAAACGCCTTGGCGATAGTGGTTGTGTACTGACGCTGTAAAAACATTGCCGACAATTGGCCGAAATTAGTCTTGGCGGGACCTCTTTAAGATCCAGCGTACTAACCCTAACCCGAACCTAGCTAACTTACGACCCTAACCCTCCTATAAAAACAATTGAAAACTAGAAAATAGCTGAAAATATACTTTAAAATTATATTATCTTTGATTATGTACTCGTAAGATATTTGACGCTCAATATCACACTGTGGCTGAAGTCACCACGAACTGCTTCAAGCTCGTCTGTCTGCTGTTCTGAGGGTCACGCTGAACCTGCGCTGACCTCCCGCACATGCGGTTCAATGTTCTTTGGCATTCCACCATCGCGAAGTGAGCTTCGGTAGACCTTTTTTTTTCCAGAAGTTGCGCAATTGCCAATTCTTGCCTTCTCATTCGACGGTATTGCCCTCAAGCAGGGAAGGAGAGAAGGCAAGTGGCAACCTCCAGCAATGCGGCGCCAGAGATTTGTCAGAATGGTGCTTACCATATCCCACCGCCCTAAAATCGGTTTGCCTGCATTTGCCTGCAAGAAGGTCCCGGGCGTGGGGATCGCGCCATAACTTAAAAATTCACCGCGCTAAAACCTGGTGGGGACCCTACCTAACTCGGCATTCGGACACTTGTGGCACATTCCAAGAGCTTCTTTGCATCACCATTACACATCGTTGCTGTGGAGCCCAGTCACAAGGCGAGGCTACCACGATGGGACAACGTTATCGCCGATTGGTTGTGAGTAGCCGGATGAGATTGCATATTCGGTATATAAGCCGGCCACTTGTTCGCCCTCATCGCTCATCCGATGTGCATCTCAGAGCAATCCGAGCGAGGGACCAAGCTATTGCCAGGAGTTATTCCACAGGGAAGAGAGAGCGACGCTAACCAGTAAATCGTCGATTCGCAAGTTTCTGAACCTCCTCTGACTGCCGCCCTCCGGCTCGAACATCATATCCACACTTAGGAGATCTTGCCAACGTAACCGCCAGGCACCGTGCACAATGGCGACCACAAACAAGACCCTCATCTTCAAGAAAGTCCCCACGGCAATGCCGGTTCCGGGCGAGCACCTCGTCATCGAAGACCGCGGCTTCGACGCGTCCGCGCCGCCCCCGCCCGGCGGGCTGACCCTCTCGATCCTGTACGCCTCCTTCGACCCGTACCTGCGCGGCCGCATGCGCCCGGCGGACGTCAAATCGTACAGGGCGGCCTTCGAGCTGGGCGGGCCCGTGACCAACGACACGGTGGCGCGGGTGCTCAAGTCGGACTGCGCGGCGTACGCGCCCGGCGACCTCGTGGTCGCGCACCTGCCGATCGCTGAGTACGCCGTGCTGAGTCGGGAGCAGGTGCCCACCGCGGTGAAGAGCAAGGTGGAGAATCCGCACGGGCTGCGGGATCTTGGCCTGTTCCTCGGCCCGCTCGGCATGCCGGGCCTGACGGCGTGGTCGTCGTTGTACGAGATTGGGAAGCCGAAGGCGGGCGAGACGATTTTCATCAGCAGCGCTGCTGGCGCGGTGGGGCAAGTGGTTGGTCAGGTGGCGAAGCGGTTGGGACTGCGCGTGATTGGGAGCGTCGGGAGCGATGATAAGCTGGAGTTTATCATCAAGGAGCTGGGGTTCGATGGCGGCTTCAATTACAAGAAAGAGGCGACGAGGGAGGCCCTGCAGAGGCTGGCTCCGGACGGGCTGGACATCTATTATGACAACGTGGGCGGGGAGCAGCTTGAGGCGGCACTGGATGCCATGAACGACTTTGGAAGGATCGTCGCTTGCGGAATGGTGAGTCGCTTTCCATGGAAGGTTGGCGCCGCAGGAGACTGACTGACGTCTTTCCAGATCTCGCAGTACAACCTCCCAGACAAGGAGCGCTACGGCATCAAAAACCTGTTCCAGGTGGTTACCAAGCGGCTGACTATGCGCGGATTCATAGTCAGCGATCCCGGCTTCGGGGACAAGTACAAGAAGGACCACCAGGAGAAGATGCAGCAGTGGCTAGCCGAAGGGAGCGTCAAGGCCAAGCTGAGCGTCACGGAGGGCATTGACAATGCCGCTGAAGGTCTGGTTGGCATCTTCGAGGGCAAAAACTTTGGCAAGGCGGTACTCAAAGTTAAGGATGAGTAGGCTGGGGGCCTGGGGTGTCATGGGTATTAGCCTGCAAGGGGGAGGGCACTGATCCGAGCTGCTGGATCCGAGCTGCTGAATCTGAATTGATAAATCGTAGCTGTTGAATCTGAGCTACTGAATCGAACTACTGAATCAGAGCTGTCTTGCAAGTAGCAGAATGAGTTGACAGATACCGGAAGAGTGTGACGCTTATGCCAGGCCGGAAGCGATTTCACTTCCGTGGCAGTCTCAAAGCTTCTTGAACAAGCTATCGCGTATTTGCCAGCCGAACTCACCGCGCTCTCCTCGTGAGATCATCACAGGCGAGCAATTAGCCACTAGATCCATCATTGCAACGATCCCGCAATACACTCGGCGAAGCTGCTAGCGACGCCCATCCGGCCAGACCACTACACGGCTGAAAGGTCTTTCAGCGGACGCAGAACGCATGGCTCCCCGACGGCGAGACGGAGATCACGTCGGTCTACGTCAGGTACATACACCTGACGGAGGGCTTAACTTCTACTGTGCAAACTCGAAAGCGAAAGCTTCTTATCCTACGCGAGTCAATGATATCGTAGCAAAGAATTTATCACTGTTTCCCTCGCTCGGAGACAGGCGCAAAAGTCAGGTTCCGGCCCAATTCTATTCAGGAACCCGTTCAGTCTTGCTACTCCTGCTCGGAGATAATCCAGCACGCAGACCTCTCCTCGCTCCAGTTTGTCGCACAGATCTCGAGTGTGTTTGCCAGGAAGGGTCTTTCGCCATTTGTGGGTCGCTTACGGAGTATTAGAAGTGACATAGCCCTCCTAGGGCGGTGTCCAAGTGCGTGGTGGTGAGAGGGGGTTGGGATGTTGAATACGGCTTCTGGCTTTTGGCTTCAGTGGGGGCTTGGCCCTACTACGCTCCAGATATCTCGATAGGTTCTGACCATAATATCCAGTTGTCCAGGCACGAGTAATCCACGAGCCCCCATCCCTGCTCGAGAGGCACCTTTGGCCGGCTGAACTGCACATCAACCACGCGGCGGCCCTCTCCATCCACTCTTGGAGGCGACACCCCATACCCATGGACCCTCTGACTCTCGGGAACGTCGCCAGCAGTCAGCGGAGCGCCAGGAACCGAAGGCACACAGGCAGACATCTCCAGGGCCGCCAGCCGAGCGCCAATGGCGGCCATGATCCGTCCGTCGGTCGGCCCCTCGCGGCCCTGCTCGCCGAGCATCGTGGTCGCCAGCGCGCGCAGCGGCGGATCCCTGCACTTGGCGCTCACGACGAAGAGCGGGCCGACGATGCCGGGCCGCGTCGAGAAGCGCCGGAGCGCGCTCGGCTGGGCCCGCCGCCTCAGCCGCGCCGACGCGGCGGCGTCGCGCACGATGCTGCGGAAGAGGTCCTCGTGGCCATCATACGCTGTCTGCAACGGCTCGTGCACGCAGAGGAGGAAGATCAGGGCAGCGGTCAGCTGCGCGCTCATGGCGTAGATCTCCGCCATCGTCTCCGAGTCTCGCGCCGTGGATGTTGCCGAGGCCTGCTGGGCTTGCAGCCTGGTGGCAAGCGCCGCGAGGCCGTCGAGGACCGAACGGCACTGGTTCACCGCGTCTGACTGGCCCTGACACAAGATGGGATCGTGCTCTTTCCAGCTTGGATACGTGTACCGAAGACGGGCAGCGGACTCGATAAACTGGTATGATTGGTGAAGGCAGGACATCGCGGTGTTGATCGCAAGCTCCGGGTCGCTGAATGCTTCTCGATCCACGCCAGCGGCTGCTTGGTGTTCCAGGTGCATAACGGCTGGCGTCTGGGCCAAGGCGTAGCTACCAATCGAAAGGTTCATTTTAACCAGTTCGTCTCTGATTCGACCGAGAATGGCAGCAGACGGCGCGCTCGTGTGGGGTTGGTAAGCCTTGGTCAGGATCTGCACGGCGCCGAAGAAGTGTGTGAACGCATTCTGCTCGTGTTGGCTCAGGATCTCCACGCAGGCCAGGATCATGGATGCCAGGGCCAGGGACTCTGGTCCAACAGCACCGCCGTTGAGATCTGATTGAAGCCTTGCCAGCGCCGAGCCGTAGTAACGCCAGGAGGAGGAAGAGGGGCTGTTCACGACAGCGCCGCTGTTGAGCGATGATTCGTATGCAGCCCCGAACGCGGCCGCAGCGGCCTTGACACACTCGACCTGACTCGATAGCTGCAGGAATATGCGTCCCCAGACGCCATCACCCTGCAGAGGACGGCCGTCACTGTCCAGAGACAGCACATGGGCCGCGAGATGGCTGAGCCTCTCCATTTGACGGTCTGCTGCGACGCCGAACTTCAGAGCAGGTTGCAAGGCGGACAAGCTGCTTTCCTGCCTATCCACGTAACCGCGACATAGTCGACCAGCTTGGATGCATCGCCGACATAGAGGCCTTTGCTCGTCGCACTTGACCCGACGAGTTCTGCATCGTCCGGTTAGCAGAATGGGACTGGGCGCCGGAGGATGGAATGGCGAGGACCCATACTTGCAGGTCACGCAGCCTCGCTTCGACTGAGCAACAACGACGCGAGTCCGCTTTGTTGTGGTGGCGGATGTAGACTCCATCACAGCCGCAGAGCTGCCGTAAGCAAAAATCATGGAAGAGCACTGTAGAAACTTCCGTTGGTGTTAGCCATGCATGGGGACGCGGGACGGAGCGTGCTAGCCATGCTCGGATTTACCAAAGTGTCGCCTCGTACAGGAATTCTTGGGCTCCCTTTGTTCTGTGTTTGGGACTTTGGGGGACCCTAGGTACGGCGGCTCTCCCCTTTGGTCTGCTCTCAGATATAGGGTTTTAATTGGGGGACCGCGTGAGTGGTTCCGTCAGCAGCCCCTTTCCAAGTCAAGTTGAAGCTCGAGGTCCCAGCCTGGCAAGGGCCACATCAGCGCCGGTGAAGGGTATTGAATGTGTAAGCTTGGATGGCAGCGTACGCTGACACGGGGCGGAGCAAGATGTACAGCTCTAGGCGCTGCAACTATTAAAGACCGAGATGGCCTCCACAACCTCGCCACTCTCGCTGGGTCCCTTTTGGCGCAGCCCATGCTCGATTTCATGCATGGATGGGTGACCGATGCAGCTTAGCTTACCAAAAGACACCGAGCCAAGCTCCACAAACACCGAGCTGAGCTCCACTGGCAGTTTCTGGCGAATAACAATACACGGAGTCGCCTCAGTGAAGGCATTCCCTTCTATCATGTAACTATGCCCGTACAGGGATCAACACGGATGTCGGCGAGAACGAACTTGAGGAGAAGGCCTGGCAAGATGCGTTGTCAAGACTACGTAAATCATTCAAGGCCTCGCGATGAAGGGCTCCGTCTGGTGTCTTGACTCTCCCCTTCAGTTTTCTCCGTCAGTTGGATCCTGCCGAACCATTACACTTGCAGACATGCAGCCCATACTTGCTATTGGTCTTCTCTTGCTCACCAAGAGGGTGACAGGATACTTGGTTCCCAACCCGCCTGGGAAATACAATGTCACACTGACCACCGGGTCCTTGATCGACTACAGCCGTAACGACCCCTATGCCGCGACGCCCACGCCTCGCGCCTTGATGCTGTCGGTCTTCCAACCTGCCAAGTGCGCCTCCACCGTGCCCGTGCCCATCATGCCCGACGAAGTCGCCGACTACCAGGGGCCGTTTCTCCAAGAGACCTTCAACATCTCCGCCAATTTCACACCCCTCTTCCTCGAGGCACGCCTGCCCGTGTGTTCGTCGGACCATGCCCGCGGCTGCTCAGCCCTCGATGACAGTCCCATCCTGCTCTTCTCCCCGGGCTACAGCATCCCGCGCTTTTACTACAACGTCCTCGCCTCTGCGATCGCCAGCGAGGGCTTCACCGTCATCACCATCGACCACCCGGAGGACACCAACATCATCGTCTACCCCGACGGCCACGCCGTCTACAACAACGCCTCCATCCTAGACAGCCCCACCTGGGACCTCTACCCCCTCGCCGCCGACACCTCCTTCGTGATCGACCAGCTCAGCAACGCAACCGCCATCGCCGCGCTGCTGCCGCGGCGCGGGCCCCGCCCGTTCCGGACCTACCGCGTCGCCGCGCTGGGCCACTCGGTAGGCGGCGCCGCCGCCGTCGTCGCCGCGAGCCGCGACCCCCGCATCCGCGGCGCGATCAACTGGGACGGCACCATCCTCGGCATGTCGCCGCCGGCGGGCGAACCGTCATCGTCGTCGTCCTCCCCTCAGCCGTCCCTGCCGGTGCGGCCCATGGCCCAGCCGGTGCTGTTCATGTCGCACCAGAACTTTCTCGACCCCACCTGGACGGCGACGTGGGAGCGGCTGGCTGGGCCCAAGATGATCGTATACGTGGAGAATACCACGCACTATACCTTCTCGGACGTGCCCACGCTGTTGCAGGCGGCCGGGCAGAGCACGGAGCCGTGGGCGGAGCTGCTGGGCACGATCGCGCCGGCGGAGATGGTGCGCGTCCTGACGGCGTATACGACCGCGTGGATGAGGGCGGTGTTTGCGGGGAACATGGAAGCCGGGGGGCCGCTGCTGAAGGAGACGGCGCCGGGCAGGTTTCCAGGGGTGTCGATCTTGATGAAGGGGAATTTGTGAGGTCGTAGGAGATTAAGGGGAGGGGGCCCGCCGCGAGCGGACCAATGTGCTTTGAGATTATCTGTGATAGCAAAGTGCTGGAACTATTCGGGCAGCTGAGAACATAGGTAGAGATGCAATGTCGGAGTTCCCATTCATTATTTTAGATGTGTGGGGATACAGAGTGCAGGTTTTAATACCTCGACAACGACGCCCTATCCCTCATCAGCTTGTGATGCTCCAAGCCTTGGGCGGTCCCTTCTGTCTGACGGCTTGATGTTATGGAGACTATGCTGGAAAGAATTTAAAGCATTCAAAGGTCATTATCCACGAATCTTGATGTTCATGGTTCCTAGCTCTTACTTAGCCTTGGCGTTCTGTTTGACTCCTAAGATTTGCAGTACGGTACATCGTCCGATCTAATTTTCTACATCGCTATACAAGCTTCAACTCGTAAGCTGGTGTTTGAGAATGGACTTGGGGAAATCTCCGCGAGCGTGGATTATGTCAAGGGACTGCGGAAGACAAACATGCTGACCTACATATATCATTTTCAGCAGTGGCAATGAGATATATCTCGCCGGTCTAGCTGTCCCTTTGCGGTACGGCGTTGGTTAGTGAATGCCCCAGGTTTATGTATTGGAGGAGGAGAGGGCGGCGAAAATCCTCGCTCTACCGTTCGCCCTCGGGTCCTTTCCTTATTTAGCAAACACCCTCCGTAACCTCGGTCCTTAATTCCTCCAAGCTAGAGGTTTTCGAAGAGGGCCTAGGGGGCGAGGGGGTGCCAAAGTCCACTACTCTGGTCCGCCTGCTCCGGACCAAGAAAGGAGAGCTCTAAAGATCGTGAGCATCAATACAGTGAGGTATACATCGCCATAGGCCAGCTACACTAAATTTCCTTGTCCTACTTCTAGGCTATCCGGCAGCAGCGGGCTCCCAGTCCGTGACATCCGCCTCGCAGGGCTTGTGGCGCTCACTTGGTGGAAAATGGGGATTCCGCAGGTACGGACAGGCTCTCTCTTCTTCCCATAAGTGTTCTGTCACTCTTCTTTTCTTCTATTTTTTTTTTCTCTTTCTTTTCTTTCTTTTTTTAGTATCTCTAGCATCTTCGTTCCCGGTCTCCAACTCACACCTCCCGGATTGGACCCTTGAAATAGTGTCTCGCCCGCAGCACCCACCAGGTCACGCTCGCCAGCACCACAAACCCCCAGATGAGCACACTCCAGTTCATCGTGGTCGGCGTGGTCGGGGTATACTGCGGCCATAACGACCAAAAGAGCAAAAACACGCAGTACACGCAGGCAAACACGTTGTTTAGCACGCCGAACGGCTCCGGGAGCTTCCAGGGTCCCCAGGCAAGACTGTCCGCGTCCAGGCTCTCGGCGCCGACGACGTAGGGCTGGATGGCGCCCGTCGTGCGGCGCCAGAGCAGTAGGGTCGTGACGAGCAGGTAGGTGGAGAACAGGGCGGCGATGATCAGCGAGAGCAGGGCGTTGAGGGCGACCGAGGAGCCTAGGGCCACGAGCGAGAGGAGCACCGTGATGGTCAGGGTCGCGAGGATACAGTTGAAGGGGAGGGCGTTTTTGGTGAGCTGCGTGGTTGTGTGACACGGATTAGCTGGCGCTGACGACTACAGAAGGCAGCCAAGGCAGGTGCCAGGTGGGAGTCGTACCTTTACTAGCAGCTTCGAGAAGGGCAGGCCCCGGTCCCGCGAGAACGACCACATCATGCGTGAGGCCGAGGCGTAGACGCCGACGGCGCTCGCCACCGCCAAGACGAGGATGACGCAGGCCATGGCAACGGCACCGGCGGTCGAGTTGACGGCGGTCCGGAAGATCTCCAGGAAAGGGTAGAACATCGTGTTGCTAGCCTCGAGGGCGCTGTCCAGGTCCGTGATCGAGAACATCAGGCCAACGATCATGCCAAAGGCCAGCAGGCCGTTGATGAAGATAGTGTACAGCAGGGCGCGCGGCACGACGACGGAGGCCGACTTGATCTCCTCCGACATATGCACAGCGCAGTCGGCGCCGATCAGGGAGGTACCGACCTGCGGGAAGCCAACGAGAAAGGAGAGCCCCTGCGAGGACCAGCCGCCGGTGTTGAGGAAGGTTCCAAAGACGGTGCGCGCGTCATTGCTACCGGCAATGCCATGCGGCACGAAGTACACCATAGGCACGAGCACGCCGAAGAAGCCGGCCAGGTGAAGCACGAGCACCAGCCCTTCGAACCTGGCTAGCGCCCGCCCCGTCGTCGAGTTCATAACCACGGCGAAGATCACCGAGGCCCACAGTATTAGTACTGTCTGGTAGTTCTCGGGCACGTACGTCGGCTCTGGGCCCTGCGATAGGATGATGATGCCCTGCAGCATGGTGGCAATGATGTATGCCGTCGACACTGCCATGGCCTGCCAGGCAAGCGTCGTAAGCCAGGCCGTCAGGTAGGCCAGGAAATTGCGAGAGGACTTGGGAGCCATCATAGCCACCCAGTGGTCTGTTGTATAGAAAAAGAGATCCCACACCTGCCAGCATGCCGTGGGACAACGCAGGTGTCGGGGGGGGATCCCTACATTGCCCGCCGGCCGTCGGCGCGATGGACGCGAGCTCGGCCATGGTCGCGTACACGGACATCATGCCGACCCAGTTGATCAGGAAACCCCAGATCACGCCGGCAGGACCGCCGTTGAGCAGCCCAGACACCGAGGTCACCAGGACGCCCTCCCAAGACAGCAGCGCCGAGCAGGAGAAGCCTAGCATAGACATGAAGTTGAAGCTGCGCTTCAGAAGAGGCCGCTTGCCCAGGCGCTGCAGTAGCGTGTCATCGTCCAGCTTGGAGACGACAGAGCGGATCTTGACGGCGCCATTGGGGGAAGCGTGAAGCTCAGTCTCTCTGGAGGACATGATCTTGTTGTGCCTGACAGTCGGGCTGTTGATCTCCCTTCCTTTCGCCGCTATATTCGTTGTATTGCTGCTAATGTGCTGACGTGTTTGGTGTTGAGGTAGTTGGTATTAGAGGCAGTTCTCAATGGGAATGGGATGCAATGTAGGGACTCCCCGATTTGCTTGCAGCGTAACCAATGTAGGGAGAAATTAACGGGAAAATGGAGAGAGTTCTCGAGGAGGATGATTGACAAAGCGGGCGGCCAACAAGGAACGGCTTCCCAGTCAGCGTGGAGCTGACTTGTCCTGTTAGGGCCTTTGGGCGGTGGCGACTAGACGGCCTCGGAAGAGCTTTTAAACGGGCCCGGAAATGCAGGCTCTGACACCCGATGCTGCTCACGACAGCGCGCGTGAAGAATGTAACTACCGTAGCGGGGTTCTCAGGTAGGTCAGAACCATTGTAGGCGCTAGAATCATAGCCTAAAAAGTTTTGACAATTGTATCAAGATGCCTTCCAGACCTTTATAAGCATTCCGGTATACAGGAATCATTCAGGCTATACTTAGTTAGCAAGCGCCCCCTATAATACGCTATATTTACAGGGCCCTATATCCTAGGTTTGTACCGCTACCTACACTGTATTATAGTACAATGCGATACATTGTATTGTATTACATTGCAGTACGGTGTAATAGCAGTGATAGCTATAATGGAGGTGTCGGAAGCGGTAGAGGTGTAATGGCAGTGATGGCAGTGATGGCTATAATGGCTATGATAGAGGTGTTGGAAGCGGTAGAGGTGTAATGGCATTGATGGCAGTGATAGCTATAATAGAGGTGTTGGAAGCGGTGGAGGTGTAATAGCAGTGATAGCAGTGATAGCAGTGATGGCAGTGATGGCAGTGATGGCAGTGATAGCTATGATAGCAGTGATAGCTATAATAGAGGTGTTAGAAGCGGTAGAGGTATAATGGCAATAATGGCTATAATAGCTATAATAGAGGTGTTGGAAATAGTAGAGGTATAATAGCATTGATAGCATTGATAGCAATGATAGCAATGATAGCAGTGATAGTAGTAATGGCAATAATAGCATTGATAGCAGTGATAGCAATAATAGTAGTGATAGTAGTAATAGCTATAATAGCTATAATAGTAGTAATAGCTATAATAGAGGTATTGGAAGTAGTAGAGGTATAATAGCAGTGATAGCTATAATAGCTATAATAGAGGTGTTGGAAGCGATAGAGGTATAATAGCATTAATAGCATTAATAGCAGTAATAGCAATGATAGTAGTAATAGCAGTGATAGTAGTAATAGCAGTGATAGCAGTGATAGCAGTGGTAGAGGTGTTGGAAACAGTGGAAGTGTTAGGAAGTGTTGGGAGTAGTTAAGAAAGATGGAAGTTGCAACTGCCTACTATCTATATTAGGAAGGTAGGATACACTTCTTAGTGTTGATGTCTCGATGTTCGAATTTAGCCAATTAAAGAGGTAGGATAAGTGGGGGGGCTTGGAATGATTCCTATGAACGGAATCATTCCTGGATATTGGAATGCATCTTGGCATTCTGGAAGGCAAAGAACAATTACTGGGTGCTACATTTTCCTACTACGGTACTCTACCAATAGGCGAGCCGATGCGACCCTCCGGTCCACTCCTAGCATCCTCGGTCAAAAAGAAGGGGGGGCAGGGGTGCTGGGAAATTGTTGTTGGCGGATGCAAGTAAGACCAGGGTTCAGGATGTAAAATTTCATGTCACGGGACAACCTGTCGGCCGTCTCGCACGGCAGGGCCAAGATGAATATGTCTTCGACTGAGAACTTGTCGTCCTCCTACCGCGACAGGGACCACAGCGACTACATTAATCACGGCGGATTATCAGGTGGATGTGGCTGGAGACATTGTGACGGGGCGGGAGCGGGGGCTGGATCTCAACCGAGACAGGTATGAAGATGCCTAGCGGTAGGGCCTCGCATCTCAGTGAGCCTAGCCTACCTGATTTCGTAGACCAGTGATTCGGAAGTAGTGTGTACAGTAGACCATGGCAAAGTGACAGGTACGGGGGTGGCGGGACAGTCTTAGGCATTGTGTTGAGATGTGTCAGGTGAGGTGCCACTGGTAACGACAGTTCCTGTCACATCAGGGGTAAGGGGTTCAGAGCTTGGCATAACGCACTAGCTATAGTTTCCCCACTCCTAGATATATATATACTACGCTCTATTCGCTCTTTAGCTTTCCTTTATACTAGAACAACGCACTCTCTTTACATTCCAATGCTCTACTACGATCCTACCGTTGCAACTATACCTTGTAGCTCACTATAGTATATCAGTTATAAGCCTAGACGCTCTATAATTGTATATAGTAAGTAACCTATAGTAAGCTCTCTCTCTCTCTCTCTCTTTTTCTTACGCTCTACATCTCAATATAACGACTATTGAGAGCAACTCAACCATTATACTCTAGTCCTATATAGATTAGACTAAATAGTTTATAGAGCTTAAGATCTTAGCTTTAAGCAATAGTATCTAGGATAAATATAATCTAAATGCTCTTAACGAGCTTTAGGATAAACGACCGAAAGTTCCTATAGAGGAAAATGTAATCGAAGAGCTTTATAAAAAGTATACTAAGGCATTAGGCGTTCCTCTAGAGTAAGTTTAGGCTCCTATTGAATAAGAGGTTGCTACTAAGTTTAAAGCTATATATAAAGACTACTTTATAATCTCTATTATCTAGGAGAATAAGGTTAAATCATATTCGTTTATTAACTAGTAGATTATACGCTCTATCTACTAGCCTCTACTTAACGCTATATATATCGTTATCTTAAACATTAGCCTTAGTAGCCTCTAAGCCTTTATCTATAAGCTCTATAAGTAGCTTATACCTACTAATGTTCTTATAGAAGATATAGCTACTTACTAATATATAATAGTCCTATAAGAAGTTTATAGAGCAGATATCAATCTATATAAGTAGTATTATTCTTAGAACGAAGCGTACCTATATATAAAGAGCTTCGATATCCTAGAGGTTATTGGACCTAGAGCTTCTAAGCACTTTATCGAGGCGATTGGCTATTGGATTGCCCTAGACTAGGCTCGCTACTAGCTCTCTAAGATCGAGGTACTTAAAGCTAAAAGGCGCCTAATTCCTACTCTCGATAAGCTAGGTACTCGCCTTAGTATCTAGATCGACAACGCCTATTCTAAAGGGCTTAGCTATAGTATATTTACCTCTTTAAGAGTAGCTTAAAGTAATAGTTCCTCAAATAGTATAGGCTTTTATAGTTTAAAGCTCTACCTATATCTTTATAAAGCTAATAGTAAATATAAGTAGAAGCTAGTCGACTACTAGTTTCTTTAGATAATAATCACTAGGGTAGAGAAGGGCTATTATAAGCTTTTAGAAATATAAATTGCTAAAATTAGAGAACGCTTCAACGAACTAAAGTGGTATTCCCTTTAGAAGAGCCTTTAAAAGCAGTATAGCTCTAGCTCCATAGAGTAGGGGAACTCTAGCTTAGCTCTTTCTAATAAGATCATCTATATTATTATCGACCTAAGCCTCTTTAGTAAAGGAGCTTACTACCTACTTATATTCTTAACTATTGTTATCTACTAGCTCTTTTAAAGTATTCTCCTCGATAACTATACTACTCTATATATTGTTAACGATAAAAAGCTCCTAGTTCCTAGTACCTTTATACTATTGAGAGACGGTGATTATATAGAAGTAGATACTACTACTTTCCCTATTTTAGGAAGAGGAGAGTATATTATAAAGGAGGTACTAGATAAAGAGTAGAGGAAAGGAACTATAGACCTCCATTTAAAGAACGTCGCTATAGTAAAGGGCTTTTATACTAATATCGTATTAAAAACCGCTCTATATATAGCTAGTGTCTAATATTTAGGTCTAGACTACTCTCTATAGTATAGAACGTTTAAGAAAAGTATAAAGGTTAAGTAGTTAGTTCGTAAGTTTAATATAGTTTTCCTAGAATCGAAGAACCTTTCCTTTTACCTTTGTACTCTCTAACCTTTATAGAGCTTTATAGGCTTAGTAATAGTAAATACAATTGTTTATAAAAATAATATAAGGTTATATACGTTATATATACTTTAAGAGAGAGAAGATACTAAGGAGCTCTAGTATAAGAGATCTAGATATCTAGGTTAGAAAGCTCTTTAGGCATTAGTATAGAGCGCTAAGAACGTTAAGATCTAGAGAATATCGATAATCAAATATAAGGTATATACTCTGTTATATACTAGAGAGTATAATACGTTTTATAAAATAAAGTATTACGCTCTACGCCTATTCTAGTGTATCTTTTGAGACCTCTTTTTATTCCCTCCTAGGTTTAACGGATCCTAGTACCTCCTTACAATTAAGGACGAATATAATAGATAGATTTAGGCTTTTACACTCTTTAATAAAGGTTAAACTAAGCTCTTTAATACCGTTAGAGCTTTCGAACGCTAGGTTAAACGGTAGTAGGGACTTAATGTCTATAAGATCCGCTAGGACAACGATATAGGAGTCATTGTATTAGAAGATCGTTAACTAATAGCTTACTAGCTCTAGGTATACAACGAGGGTATCGACTTAGAGCTTACGCTAATATATACTTTATAGCTAAACGGAGCTTTAAAGTAAGTAGAGCAAATCTTATAGCTTAAAAGTATAAAGATATTTACTATTGTAAACCTGCCTATAAAGCTCTAGCTAGAGGGAATAAAGGTAGTAGCCTTCTTATATTCTATTTTGCCTAGCTATACTTATAGTCTTCGAAGCCCTAACGAAGTACTCTACTCCTAGTTTAAGAACTACTTTCGTTAGTAGAAGCTAACCTTCTACTAAACGTTAATAGTAAATCTATACCCCAACTAGTCTAGGATCTTTGTATATAGCTATAGAGTATACCCTTTAGATAAAGAGTATAAAGCTAGGTATTAGAAAAGAGAATTCAAAGTACAACTATATAGGCAAATTAGGTACTTAGTTAGGTATAGAGTATCTAACATTTACTATATTTAAGTACCTAAGCTCAATAAGGTCATTGTAATAAGGAATATAATATTCGATAAGAAGACCTTTTATTATCTAGGTAAAGAAAAGCTTTTAATTTAAGAAGTTACTATTATTAAAGAGGTAATAGAGTACCTAGACAAAGGGGTTAAAGAGACCTAGGACACTAGGTCGATTCTTCGAACGTTCTATAAACTCGAATATAGAGGACTAACGTTTAAGTCTATTACTATTATAGTTCTCAAGTATAAAAGTATACTACTAGGTCAAGACTTAGAGGTAGGGGAAGCGTATATATAGGGTAGACTCTTAACCCTTAAGATGTTACTAAAATTGTAGACTTAGCTATAGAAAGAGCTTATAGATAGAGGTGATAACGGAAATAGGGGTCCGGTCGATGATTCTAATGCTCTTCTAGAGACTAGTAGAGTATCTAAGGATCTTAGGCCGGCTATAGCTATCCTATAAGGCGTTGCCCCTAGGAGCGAATATAGGGCTTCTCCGCCTATAGAGCCCCTAGCTCTATAAAGTAAGTATAAGGAGGCGTCTCTATCTATAGAGCCTATAGCTTTATAAAGTAAGGAAAAGGATATGTTCTACAATACAATAGAATATATAATGGAATAAGATGCTTAGCCTATAGGGCCTAAAGCTCTATAAACGCAACCTTCGACTAATAAGCTAGGAACAAGTATATTAAAACTATAATATAAGCCTAGGGAGTATCTTATACCTATAAAGAGGAGTATATAGATTTAGAAGCCTTCTATAAAAGCGTATAAGAATATAGCTCTGAATATAGCTTTAGAGTATATATATATTTTCTTTATTAGGTTATTAGAAATGTAGGAGAACCTAGGGCTAAGGTTCTAGATTGATTACCTAGATCTTACTTCCTAGGAACACTACGATAGTAATAAAACGCTCTTTCCTATATCTTAGGAGGGTATTAAGACGCTTTCCCTAGAGTTGTTTTAGACCCTATATATAGTGTTTATTACCGCTATTAGCTAGATACTAACGATATATTACAATATTAAGCTCCTCCCTCTTTCGAAGAGCTAGAGAGACTTAGAGAACTACCTATATAGGAAGGAGTTTAAGGTAGCTACGTATAAGGAGATCTATAATCTTATAAGCAAAGGAACGTAGCAAGAGATTAAGCGAGAGTATACGAAAATACGTCCTTTGCCCTTAAAATAGATGTTCAATTATAAGCTTGACAAGGATAGCAACCTTAAGAAGTATAAGGCGTATATCTATATATAAGGCGATCTATAAGATACTACTAATATCGCGAATATATATATAGCTACCTTCGCTATATACTCTTTTTATATTATTATAGCGTTTACAATGTACTTTGACCTTAAGGTAAAGTAGTTCAATATTAAGTAGACGTTCCTAAATACAAGGAAGCTAGATATAGAGTAGATGACTTATAAGCTTCTAGAGGGATTTAAGAAACTAAGGATCTATATAGAGCTTCTAAAGGCTCTCTATAGGCTAAAGGACTTACTACTCCTATAGTACAATAAGTTCTATAATACTCTTAAAGAGCTTAGTATATAGCCTTCTATAGAAGAACCCTACCTATTCCTCGACCCTAAGAAGAAGATAATCCTTATCTTCTATATCGATAACTTCTTAGTAGTTTACTATCGAGATAACGCTATAGCTATAGAGTATATTATAAAAGGTATTAAAGCAAAGTATAAGGTATATAAGTAGAGTAATATTAAATACTTCCTTAGGATTAAGGTTATCTATAACTATAGAGTATATAAAATTTAGCTTATATACAACTAGTATATTAAGAAGATTGTAAAGAAGTATAGTCTCTTTAATATTATAAATACTTTAGCTATTCCTCTCTTTATAGAGGAGCTTTGTAAGTTCGAGGGAGAAGCGACTTCTAAGTAGATTAAACTGTACTAAGAGCTTATAGGCTCGATCCTCTACTCTATAGTTATAATCTAGCCCAACGTTATATTTATAGCTACAAAGCTCTCTTAGTTCCTAACGAATCTAGGACTAGAGTATATTAAAATAGCGAAATAAGTTATCTAGTACCTATATACTATATACTTCCTTAATATATAGTATAGGGGTAGGGTCGTTTATTAGGTACTCTAGATTATATCCAACGTATTATATACTAACGATCTAGATATATAATACTCTTTATAGGGCTATATTATAATGCTCTTTAGTAGGTTAATCTCTTAGAAGGCTATATAGTAAGATACTGTTACTATATCTTCTACTAAGGTAGAGTTGAAAGCTCTATCGATTACTATAGCTAAGACGATCGCTTTAAAGCGCTTATTTAAGGACCTTGTGTTCGAGACTAGAGAGCTCTAGAAGATCTTCTATAACAATTGGCAGACGATTCGCCTTATAGTAGGAGAGTATACAAAGATTAATACTTATCTATATTATATAGATATTTACAATATATAGCTTTGTTAAAAGTATTAGAATAAATAGTTCAATATACTCTATCTTCCTATAGTATAGATACCTATAAACGGTTTAACGAAGTAGCTCTTGAGGTAGAAGTTCAAGCACTTCTATATTCTATTAAACCTTTAAAATATACGTTAGGCAAGAAAAGAGCAAGGGAGTTAACTATCTTCTTTTTAAAGACTATCTACTATTGCTATTCTATACTCTCGCCTTATATATTCTAACGATTAATAAGCTCTATTATTACTACCTTTCCCTAAAGCTAAAGGATCTTAGCTCGTATTTTTAACCGCTTTACTAGCTCTATTGTATATATAACAACCTACTCTAGCTCTCGATTATCAACTAGTTTATCGCTCTCTACCTACTTAGAGAGTATCTCCTATACCTTACTTTCTATCAACGTTGTAGGTATAAAACCGAGGGGGTTATCTAGGGCTCTACCCTAGACGACTATAAGACCCTCCTATATCTACTCCTATATCTACTACTAAAGCTGCTACTCCTTTAGCTCTATTATCTTTATATCTTACTACTCTCTTTTTTCTTTAACCTCCTAGGGATCGTTTAAGAGTGTACGAAGTATAGGGTGAATCTTCTTTGCTACTTACTTAGCTATTAGAAGGAGGTTATAGAGTAATAGATAATTAGGACTCACCTTTTAGTTAAAGTCGTTAATAGCTATAGTTAGAGCTTATACCTTCTCTATAGTAATAGGTAGGATCAGCTTATAGCTATAGTTAAAGCGTTTATAGTACTAGCAATATATACTATAGCTATTATAGTTGTAATAGATTTTATTGTAGAAGCCTATAAAAGTAATGTATATATAACTTAAGTATAAGATCTTATACTCTATAGTTATTTATAGAGTATAACTAGGGGGTATATTAGGGCGATATAGTAGTGAACTAGAAGGAAGAGCATATAACTTACTCGACTAGAGGACTATAATGCCGATTAGAAGAAGGCGTAGTAGGCTCTTTAGAAGCGGTATATAGGGTAGTAGGCTCTACTATAAGCTCTTCGGCGCTATTACCCTACTCTAAAGGAGTAGGCGAAGGTATAAGCGATTCATTTAAAAAGATATCAAAGTATAGAGGTATAGTAGTTTTATATACTCTAGGGAGCTAGGAATAGTGATAATAGTAGTAGCTACTATATATACAAATAAGAGGATATATATAGGAAGAAGGAAGTTTAAGCTCCTATAGGTAGGAATTTATACCTCTCTTAGATCTAAGCGCTCTAATTAGCTAGAATCGCACTTTAGAATTTCTTATAGCTTTATACAACCTACTTCTATATAACCTACTATTTATAAGGATTTCCTATATTATAGTTTTTTATAGTATAGTTGTTCAATTGTATATACTTAGGCGCTCTGTTGAACAACTGGGGGGTATGTCACGTCAGGGGTAAGGGGTTTAGAGCTTGGTATAACGCACTGGCCATAGTTTCCCTACTCTTGGATATATATATACTATGCTCTGTTCGCTCTTTAGCTTTCCTTTGTACTGGAACAACGCACTCTCTTTGTATTCCGATGCTCTGCTACGATCCTACCGTTGCAACCACACCTTGCAGCTCGCTGTAGCGTGTCAGTTCCTTTGCCAGCTGATGTCTCTTGCCTCGAACATTTCCGGGCCGTCTTCCTCCAAATACCTAATCCTCCATCGCTCCACAAGAGCCACAATCGCATGCGGGGAAAGACTTAGAGTGCCACCGTAACTAGAGCGTGCGCTCACTCCTCAGACACCGCGGGCGCCGATTCTTCCGCAACAACTGGGGCGTCGTTAAAGACGATCTCGAGGGCCGATCCCACATTGCGATTCGCTGCGGTAAGCACAGGTGAGCAAAGGGTCTTGGAACAGTCGCGAGGGTCAGAGCGGCGGCTGAGCCCCAAGGACGAAGGGCATACCTGAGATCGGAGACGCCAGTGTGCCGCATCCCAGAACAGCGAAGACGAGAATGCTGAGGAGCATTTTGGAAGCGGTGGAGAAGCGGGCAAGATTGAGGGAACGCAGGCAACAGAAGAAGATAATCAGGGGGGCTCAGGAGATTGGAGCAGGTCCGCGGGGCAAGAAAGCAGGGAGTCTGGGAGAGGGTATGCTTGAAGTGAGCGTTATATAGGCGCCAGAAACCTCAGAACCGGCAGTGATGCTGGATATTCACGCCTCCGGGCCAAAGACAGAACATGTACGGAGAGGTCCGACTTCTGCGCCTGATCCTTCATGCAAGACCTTGGCCTTATGGGCATCTGGTGGTCTGGTTCCGTCTTGAGAACAGAGCAGCACCGGCAGTCCCGGCAAGGTCATGTTCACACAAGAGTCAACTGCATACCTGCCGCTTTGAGAGGGCATCTCCATTGGACTCGCAACCGATCACCTCCCTGCTGCCCACCAGCACAATCACACCGCCTCTGGTATCAATTATTGATTTATGGATGTAGGATTGCAATACGGTGCAGTCGTGCTGGATCATGCCGTTGTCATCACACTGTCAGCTATTAGACGGCGCCCGGGGACACAGGAGGATCGTGATGAGCGTCTCCGCCGGCCAGTCACGAGCCTTGTTTGGACGTGTGGCCGGCTCAGACCCATGGTTAGGAGGTGCTCCTGCGCGGCTGACCCAAACGCGAGAAGTCCCTCGGACTGGTGTGATGTGTGGGACGAGAGAAACAACAGTCTACAGCCAAGTCCCTCCCTGAGTCCTAGGGAGGCAGACTTGCATCAAACGCCTACCCTACATGCGCTTATCATCGAGCCGTTGCGCGCCGACCGAACACCTTTGACTCAGCTTTCTCCTCCGTGGCATCTGCATTTCGAGACTTCTCGCCTGTGCTCCCCGTCCATGCTAACCATGGAGAAGTTGTCGCAAGATTAACGAGAGCTCTTGCTCGATACGGCGAGTTGCTCCGACGACTGCGATAGCGCCTCGGACCTGCAATCGCGCGGTCATCCGAGGCGCGGCCACGGCCAGCGGGCTCGTCTGTGGTTGCGCACCAACGCTGTCTCTCTGATCGCCGTCGCTCTCCTGCTGTACATTGCCGGTGTGCTGACCGCGCACGTCGCGGTGGGCAGAACGTCTTGCAAGCCAGCTAGGCATGAGGAACACTTCAGCACGTGAGGAACACCCGATAGCGTCTACCGAATGCTGAAAAACAGAAGCCCTGCCGGACAGGATCTTGGAGTACGAGGAGAGACCGGAATGGGGTGAGATGCAGCACCCGTGGAATCTGGGTCTATCTGAGGAGGTGGATGCGGCCTGGGAGGACTTGTTGTACGGTGAGAAGAAGCCTCTCCTGTCAATACTGGTTGGCGTGGCTGCGCTCTCTGACGCAGTCTTTCTCCATCTCCCTACAGCTCTGAATATCCGCATCTCGGAGGACGAGATGAGCATCCTGCACGAGAACCGCACCCACAGAGTCAGGGTCAACGGCGGCGACTACGTCGGTGTTCTCGGCGTGTATCACCACATGCACTGCCTTTACAACCTTCGGCGGGTGGTGCACTGGGACTACTACGGTCCGCTCTTAGGAGACGCCAAGGACTCGGAGGGGTTCTCCAAGGCGCATTCAGGCAAGGCATCACGCACCTCCGTCAGAGCCAGGCAGGCAGGCAGACTACGCGGAGACTAACTTAGCGCATCTTACAGACCATTGCATTGATTCTATTCGCCAAGCTCTCATGTGCCACACCAACACCGCGTTGTACACGGCGGAGTGGGTGAAGGACTCTCACGACCCCTTCAACAAGGAGCTGAGATCGAGCGCGGTAACAACGTGTATAAAGTGGGATAGCTTGAGTAACTGGGCCAGGAAGAGGGCACTCGTTCCAGGAACTTACACGTATCTGCCGGGGCCCTATGAGGGGAAGGAAGAGGCTTGAGCTTCAAGATGACTCGCGCGGGAGAAGTGAGTGATTGAACACCGGAGCCGGTTGTCAATGCTGTTCACCATAACAGGGTCCGGCTTTACTCTGCTAAGAGGGATGTCAGGGGTTGCTAGTGTATCTCATCGGGTTGGACAAGGACAAGGGAGATGCAGATACACTATGGGCAAGGAGGAGCTGAAGATCGCGCTCGGCCCGGCAGCTGCGGCCGAGAAAACCTGGAAGCGAGGCGGGTGAACCCTAGCGCGGAACAAGTCGATCAATTAAACCCGAATCAGTCAAAGCCACATACAGTTGCTACATACGTATACTATTGCAACGGAAGCATCATTACAGTACTACATAGATGCAGCACCCCCCGGTTCTCAATTATTACGCGGAGCCGTTAGGGCGTTGAGCATGCAAGCCGTCGGAGGAAGTCTTCAGGTTAGCCGCCCATGCCTCCTGAATGGCCTCCTCGAACCTCGAGTGTGGTGGATTGGTTGCAATGGCGGATCGAACGCAAGTGTGGTGGTTTGAATGCAGTTGGTGGTTTGGATTCGACCCGTTCCATGGATTTGCGATATCGACCATGAGAAGAGATGACAGGTGGGCTAAAGGGCCGATTTTTGTTGTGGTTCTCAAACACCAGGTCAAAGTGGGTCCAAGAGAGGTCTGCTACGTACACACTTTTTCCATAGAAGCCCAAGATGATATTCCACAACAGTAGCCTATATAGCGCTTGCGCGTAGAGTAGAGGGCTCTAGCTATATATATTCAATGCTGTAGAATCCGAATCTATAGTCAGATTGATGGCGTGTGCAAGACGCGCCGAGATCTAGATGGACCTAGATATCTGTAAAATTACATGTATTTTACGCAAAATCTAATGTAAAGAAGGTATTTTACACTAATATTACATCTATCTAGATCTTAGCGCGTCTTGCGCGCACTATTAATCTGACTGCCGATTCGGACTCTACGGCACTGAATATCTATATCTAGAGCCTTCTACTATTTGCGTAAGCACTATGTGGGCTACTGTTGTAGAATATGTTTGGGGCTTCTATAGAAAAAGTGTGTGCGTAGCAGACCTCTCTTGGACCCACTTTGACCTGGTGTTTGAGAACCACAATGGTTGGTTGTGAAGTCCTTGTCAGAAAGTGGCGCAAGCACCAAACTGCGGAATCCAGACCGGGAGTAACATGGAAACAAACCAGGGTTGAACTGTAGGATTCCATACCCTGGAGGAGGTGTATGACATGCATGGGAACATTCTTGAAAAGCAAATTGGGAGGCGTTCTCTTCATCCCAAGGATTTCGAATCACGCATGTTGCATCCGGCTAGTGTAGTGTACTGTACTAAGGTAGTGTAGGTACTTCACAATGCCCTGCATGCGACTCTGACAGACCCGTCAGCCAAAGTCAGCAGAACCAACACCTGCGGGACACACGGCACACACGGACCCCAACGACGTGAGCTGCCATCCAAGTTGGACGGGCACAGAGGGGCGCGACCCGCCTTTTTTTTCTAGGCTGAGAATACCTTCAGGACCCCTCTCTCATTCACTTCCAGGTTCCTTTGTCTCAAACCATCAGCACAGGCAATCGCAAAGCAGAAATCTGGTTCACGGTTGCAAAAGAAAAGTCAGCATGGCGGCGGCGACCCCTTCAACCGAGGGCAGAATCCCGTTCGACGCGCCCAATGCCGGCAAGCCGGCTGAGACCTGGTACAAGGCACGTCGTTCATCTCCCATTTTGGCAATCCCTCTCTCGTGCTCCCTTTTGCTTCAGATGCTATCATCATCAAAGTCGTGCTGGCAGAACTGACGTCCGTCCAGATCGTGGGTAGCCTGGACTCCCTGACGCCCCCGCTCATCGCCCTGCATGGCGGACCCGGCGCCGGCCACCGCTACCTCACCTCGCTGGTAGACCTGTACGACAAGTACAAGATCCCCATCATCTTCTACGATCAGATCGGCTGCGGCAACTCGACGCACTTCCGCGAGAAGCCGGGCGACACGACCTTCTGGACCTTCGAGCTGTTCTGCGCCGAGCTCGACAACCTCGTCGACCACTTCGGTCTGCGCGAGAAGGGCTTCTACCTCCTGGGCCAGAGCTGGGGCGGCATGCTGGCGGGCGCGTACGCGGCCCGCTCGGGCGCCGTGGGCCTGAAGAAGCTGGTCATCTCCAGCGGCCCCGCCAGCATGCCGCTGTTCGCCAAGGGCCTGCGCAGGCTGCTGGCCCAGCTGCCCGAGGACGTGCGCACGGTGATCGAGGACTGCGAGCGCCGCGGCGACTACGAGAGTCCGGAGTTCGAGAAGGCCGCGGCCGTCTTCTACGCCCGCCACGTCTGCCGCCTGGATCCCTACCCCGACGCTGTCGCGAATGCGTTTGAGAACCTCAAGGACGACCCGACGGTGTACCACACTATGTGAGTATCATTGAGATGCCCTCGCAATTCTACTTGCGTGTGTCTATCAACTATCAACATACGCATTGGCTCCCTCTTGCTGAAGCGATCTGACGCACCAACGCAATGCAACAGGCAAGGCCCGTCCGAATTCATCGTCGTCGGCTCCTTCAAGGACTGGGAGGGCTGGAAGGATGCGCACAAGATCCAGGTGGAGACGCTACTGCTGAACGGACGGTACGACGAGGTGACGGATCTCACAGTGGACCCATGGTTCCAAACAATTCCTCGCGTCCGCTGGGTTACGCTGGAGAACTCGAGCCACATGAGCCACTGGGAGGACCGGGAACGGTTTATGGAGGTGGTTGGAAGCTTCCTTGCAGGCCCTGCGCTCGAGGGATAAGAAACCGAGCTGCAATCTCAGTCTCGGCGTAAGACGGCAACCGGTGCGCGCCAACATTGGGCAGTTTTCGCTTCCTGCACAGGTCGGACACCAGGTTCTATCGCCTGGTCGTTGAGATACTTCTAGCTCACTAGGTCAGCGGCATGAGTATCTATTCCCCTCAGAGAATGCGCGCCGGTGAGAGGTCTTCAGGGAAATGTTTGCCTGACCCCCTGAGATGTACCTACTTCGTTGGGTTCTGGCCTCTTCATCCGGCTGGGCTCAACTCGGACAAATGTCAGCGAGCCGCATCCTTCGTAGGCCCCCGCCTGAACTCATCTTACCCCCTTTACCGGCGTCTAGTTCCGGCCGGAGGTTCTTTGCAGGACCGATTCCGTCTTCCTCACGCATGAGATTGGCCAACAAACCGACGCCGATGGCGGGCTGACGGGGGATTCGGTGCAACGAAGGGCGACCAACAGTTGGTTACCATTAACTCCATCAGGTGTTTAGTGTAGATGCGCTTGGGGGCCGAGTTGCAGCCGCTGGGTTACACCGGGTAAGATCACCTGCCCAACCTCAACTTGGAACCGCTGCAGGATCCGATTTTTGAGCTGATGGTCCCATCCCGCGGTCACCTTATCCCACCTGATTGACTGGGAGACAACTTTCGAGCTCCTTGAAGCCCACTAAAATCTCCAGGGGACAGGCTGCCCAGTACTTTAGGTGCCCTACCACTCAGAGGCCGGCCAGAAAGCATTGATTGTGAATTCCACTGCACCTAGCGGGATGTAAACCCGGTAGAATTAATTGCACGATAGCCCCAGACCGTATACATACCCCCCCCCCCCCCTTTTTTTTTTTTTGTTCCTTTTTTTTTTTTGTTCCTTTTTTTTTGTTCCTTTTTTTTTTTTTTTTTTTTTTTTTTTTTTTTTTTTTTTTTTTTTTTTTTACCTCTGCCCAGAGATAACCCATCGTTATTGGACTTCTTGACATGTGACATCTAGCGGTGTGAGGATACGCGAGATTGACAAAAGAGGGCGTTCAATCGCTGGGCGATGACGCCTGGGCTAACACCACAGATGCAAAGCTTAGCCCTGGTCCGGGACTCGAAGCTTTCCGGCAGCTTCACGCCCCCCTGGCTCCCCAACTGGAATGCTGGCAATCCAATGGAACGCTAACGCAAACTGCCTCTGTGACAGAGAGCATGATTGGTAGAGGGCACAAACAATCGAAAAGAGCCGCGCCACACCTGCTGCGTGAGTTACCAGGTACCTTTGACCAACAATGGTGGACATTAAAGTGTCCTGCTCAGTGAAACTCCATTCCCTGCCCGTCGCGCCGCCCTCCCGCAACGAATCGCCGGGAGCCAAGAAGAGCAGGGCGGGAGGGCGATGCCACGGGTACAGGAACCGGGCGACATCCGCCACTGCCGAGGAGGAATGAAGAGGAAACATAGGTAGCTCTCGACTTCTTCTGCGCTGCTCTCGAGTGCTTAAACTCCAACTGCAATAAGCTCTGTTAGTGAGATAACCGTGGAATGGTGCCTGTTGGTTTTCCAACAACCGGGCACGTTCACCGAATATTCACAAAAGGATTCAGGCCAATGAAGCAAAAATTGGCAAATTTTTATTACAGCTTATGCAAGGGACACAGCACATGCCAGTCGCGCGCTAATTTCCAGCGCAGCGGCAGGGCGAAGATCAGGCGAGGTTAGGTACCTAAGGAAAGGACTCGGGGGAGCGTAGCGCAGAACGAAAACCACGTCTCAGTGCTCGCCCGAGACAAGGTCTGCAGGTAGTCATCGGGCACCAAGAGCGTCGGACGCCGGGCACGATGGCGTCTGGAGTGTTGTCTGATGCGGTAGTACATAGTAACGTGCGGCGACGCCGGTGACGGGGGTCGCGGCCACAAGGGGTTTTCGTGAAAGAGGTCCCGGCCAAGGCGACACTACCTGAACTTCGGAGGCTGCCGGCGCTAAGAGCATCAACAGCAAAAAAAAATCGCAAGACTCGCAACAACAACTTCACGAAACCCCCCTCTTTTTTTTTTTTTTTTTTTTTTTTTTTTTTTTTTTTTTTTTTTTTTTTGGAGCATCCTAACCATGATCCGAGCCCTTAACCAGGGGGGCTGGCGCCGACCCCCGCACCCTCGGCGCACTACCCGACGACCCTCTTAAAAAAACATCCCAGATTTCTTAGAAAAACGACCCAGCCAGAGGTGGCCCGTGCGCTCCCACCAAAACCTCGCAGCGAACATCGCCTTATGCCCTGGATGACATGTCACCATAGGAATCGCGATAGGAATTGATAAGCGATCTAAACGGTCAATTGAGACGTTATCTCCTAAAGGAGAGAGCATCTGCAAAGACGGATGAAGCTAGCTACCTCTATTCAGCGTTAACTACCGAAGCTTCTTATCGATAAGAGGCCGCTTATCAATAAGACAAAATCACGTGACTTACGAAGTGATTTTAGCTTTTTAGCCAATTCGACGCTTTTAGTCAAATCTGTATTTTCCAGCTTCTTCGCATCGTCGATTTGTCGCGATTCCTTTCGTGACATGCTATCCGGGGCGTGTGCCCGGTGATGTTCGCTACGAGGTTTTGGTGGGAGCGCACGGGCCACCTCTGGCTGGGTCGTTTTTCTAAGAAATCTAGGATGTTTTTTTAAGAGGGTCAACTACCCGAGGGCTGAAGGAAAAGTGGAGATTTTCGCAGCCCTCTCTCCTTCCGGGAGAGAGGGGCACAAAATTGGCGGACACCCCAATAAAAAACGGACACCTACCTCTGCCTACCAATAACCCTAACCCCAAGAAAATAAGCCTCCTATAATCCTAACCCTAAGATAGAAAAACTAAAATTTCAAAATAAAGAGCTATTCTATTAAAAATTATAATTTTAAAATTCTATTGAGTTTGGTTAAATGGTTGTTGAGATGTTTAAAGTTTTGTTTTGTACTAACAAAGTTTGGTGTAGAATAGGCGTATCGGTGATTGTCCGCCAATGAGATGACGTCCGCCAATTTTATGCCTCTCTCTCCTGGAAGGAGAGAGGGCTGCGAAAATCTCCACTTTTCCTTCAGCCCTCGGGTATCCCTTGGGGCCTGGGGATGGTGCAAACGCCCTGGCGATAGTCTTGGCGGGACCTCTTGAACGTCCAGCCCACGGCCCGGGGGTTCATGGAGGCCGTCCACGTTGGGGTGACGGCAGGCAATTCGCCGAGTGCAAAAGTCCAAATCTTCCCAGAACAGGCAGGGAGCCGCGCCCACTCGCCACCTCATGTAGTGTAACGACCAAGGCGCCCACCTAGCGCTTTCTGCATAGCCTTGTGGACAGATTGGACTTTTGTTTGCAGCCAATGGAGACACTTCGGATTTCCTGGGAGCTTACCAAAAGTGCATTCTCCGCAGTCATGCGAATTGCGGCTGGAGATGCGGTTCTCGTCCGCTTGTTGCCTCACTCTCTTGTGGTGGCCGACTCCTGAAAATTATAAGTACAAGCTTGAAACCCCATCTGCTGTTCTACCTTCGATCCGTGTCCTGGCCGTCAACGTGGACAACTTTCGACCTTCCCAGGCGCATCTGCTTCCCGATGGATCGTCCTTTTGCTCAAGAGTTCCCTGTGACGGATTCCCTCCATTTCTCCCAAGTTCCTCCGAGCGCCATTTCAATGTCCTCGATGCCTCCTCAACCGACTGGCTCCGATCGGAGCAAAACATCGGTTTATTCAACCCACGTCGCGGGCGTTGATGACACTGGGCGGTATAGCCTCCGAGCTTCAGGTTCCAATGAACCAACGACGGTTCCGGCGGCCGCCAGCATGCCGACGGCCAACCGAAAGCCCCGCGATCCCAACCTTCCAGCAGAGGCGTGGGAACCCTTCAAGGAACATATCAAACAGCATCTCAGGGCCGGTGGAACAGTGAAACAATTGATGGAGTTTATGGAGCGGACTTTTGGTTTCAAAGCCAGGTGTGTCCCAATCGTCTCTTCAACTTCTTTCGCGTACCTTTACCTACGTTCCGCCATAATGGGTCATCCTTCTCATACAATGCACAGCCTGAGGCAATATCGACATCGCATCAGCCAGTGGGGCTTGGACACGAAGGTAAAGAAGCATGAGATGGAGGCAATAGTTCGAGTGCAGCACAGGCGGCGTCTAAAAGAGCCTGGCAAGAATGAGCTCGCATTCTGGGTGAGGGACCGGCTGGTTCCTAAACACAAAATCGACAGGTTTCAGAAGGCGAACGGGATCCCAAATGACGTTCCGTACTCCCCACCATCTCACGGACGTAAGCTGCAACTCGATCAATATTCTCAATCGCTCAGGGCAGTTGGGTGCTGACTGATAAATCATCACAGCAACACCACCGTCCGTCAGGTACCAAACCGTTTCCCCTCCGGGGACGCCTCAACCAACGACCTCTCAGCCAGTCGTTTTTCAAAATTCGGAACCCCCTGCTCAGGTCTCGGTGCCCACAGATGCAACCATCGAGGAAGGTGCAGGGACATTAAGATCACCAGACTGGCCTGAGGGGGCAACTCGGCGTCACCAGGGTTTAGCCAGCTCTTCCCACTCACAAGACCCGAGGCCCTCGCAACCGTTTTGGGACTTCATGGATGTTGAGATGGAACTGCGGCAGGATCGCCCGATCCATCCTGAGCCTCAAGGGACCGTCCCCAGCCGGCTCACGCCAGGTGAGACCGGCGTGATGTCGCATGTGTCTGGCTCAGGCCCAGACCAGAACAGCACCATTGCCTCCGACCTCATTTCCGCTGATGCCACCACCTTCGGCTTGTCTTTGCCTGACATTTCTGATCTCTCGATGCCCATGTCCGACCTTAACTTCCGCGAGGACCATGTTGAGTCGACCTCCCTAGCACCTCTAGCGCAGGACGGTGCAGCTGGGCCATTGATGGACATACCCCCAACTCCCGGCCCGGTGGCAGAAGTGGGAGAGCGGTACAATCATCAAGCGCGGCAGCACGGCTCCGAAGGCGACGGCAATTCACGCTCGGATGACTTGTTCGATCAGATAATCCGGATTGATGAGGCTTCAGGCGATCTCGGACCATGCGCCACAGCCTCCAGCGCTCTCGGCGATGAACACACTCCATCACCTGCTCGAGCTCCCACAGAAGCCGAGGAGGGGCCAGGTCGAGACCCAACACCAACACCCAAGGAGCCACAGCAGGCCGGTCGCCGGTCTCCCAAAGGCAAAGGTCCCGACCTCCCATCGCGCACCACAGCCGCGGGAGAAACGTCAGACACACTGGGACGGGATTCGCCGTCCCCATCAGACTCTGCGTCCGATTTGGCTCTCAAGCGGGACTTGGCATCCGACCTGGCACGCATCAAAAGCTACCTGGATTCCAGAAATACGAAAGCCGCGATGTCACTCTTTCACAAGCTCTTAGAGCGACTTTCCGAGCCAGTGGAACACGGATTCCTCCCGCGCACACGCACACTCATCATGGCGTTTGACAACCGGCCCCGTTTTGTGGAGCTCCGAGAGCTGATAACGGGCTTTGAGGCCGCCATCCGGCGTGAGAGCACTCAGCTCGGTCGCCACCATCCTCGGACGCTGCATCTTCGAGTTGCCTTTGTCCATCTCATCCTGAAAATGCTCCGTGACTCGAAAGAGAAAGAGGAGCGACTGGGCGAGGACGAAGTCGAGGAGATCATGCGCATCTCGCACTCACAACTGAGAGAAATCTATGGATGTTGCTTTACCGGCGACGCCCTGGAACGTTTTGTTCCATCTCTCGACGACGACACGACGGACGACAAAGAGAAGCTCGACCACCTGGTTCCAGATTACTCTTTTCTGAAGACTTTTGTGACGGCTTGTGCAAAGCCACCCTCCCTGGTCGTCGTAAGGATGTGACGGCTTGTGCAAAGCAACCCTCCCTGGTCGTCGCCTTACTCAGTTTGGAGACGTACCGATCGCAACTTGTGGAGTACCAGATGACCAAAGCGATGTGGCGGCTGGTTGAGTTGGGACTCATAGAAGAGACCAGGGTATCTATCTTCAACTCTTCAACTCCTCTTACCTCAGTCAGCGGGCTAATTCTATTTCTAGGATGGCAGCGGCAACAGATACGTGAGATTGAATCCCAACGTTCATGTGGTGAGGAGGACTTAAGAAAACTGTTTTCTCTCCTTCGGCGAGCGGAACAGAAACCTGCAACGTCTTAGGTCGTTTCTGTTGGAGGGGGGGGGGGAGCATGGGTCCTACTTGATCAAGGTGCACAGGTTACCAGTACAAGATTGAACTTCGTATTGATAGCAAAGGATGGACTCACAACCTTGTCGCAGTGTGAGTCGACAGCTGGAAATGGGTGGAGTTCCCCAGCTAACGGCAAGGTTTTCAGCAGGAACTCACGTATGACATGACAAGCTCCGCATTGTCCGTCTCAGGACTGTCTTGCGCAGTGTTCCACAGTCTCTCGGACACGGAAAGGACACCGGGTGCTCTGCAAATGCAATCGGCGGTGGTTTTGGTGCGGATACAAAACAGTAGAACATCGATTTCTAGGAACGCCCTTGAATGATCTCCCGTCCTCACCTTGTCAAGTTTTAAGTCTCGTCCTCCTCCTCCTCTGGCTCCAGCGCTTCGTGCTCATCGTGTTCGTCCCCTTTTTCTTCCTCTTCACTCCCCTCCTCTTCATTCTCTTGCCTCATCCTCCCTGTCATCCCCCCCCTCATCCCCCCCCTCCTCCTCTTCACCCTCCTCTTCATCCTCATCTTCTTCCTCCCTTTCATCTCCATCTTCTTCTTCATTCCCCTCCTCTTCACCCTCTTCCTCTTCATTCTCTTTCTCATCCTTCCCCTCATCGCCCCCCTCCTTTTCTTCATCCTCCTCATCACCTTCCTCATCCGTTTTCCCATCTCCTCCCTCATCCTCCTCATCACTCTCCTCATCACCCTCCTCAACCCCTCCCAGCCCCTGACCGCCCTCCTCCTCCCCCTTATTATCATCCTCCTCCTCATCACTCGCCTCATCATCGGACAGCTTCATCCTCCTACTCGCCGGCAGCCGCTTATTCACCAGCTCCTTGATCCGCCGCAGCGTCGCCGCCCGCTGCTGCGCGCGGTGCCGGGCCCGCACGCGCGCGTAGGCGCGCTCCAGCGTGTCGTCGTTGTGGTACCGCGTTGCTGCTGTTGCTGCTCCTGAGGGTGTTTTTCCCTGCGCACCGCCGCCTTGTTCTGCGAGAGGTTGCGTGGCGCGCGGGGATGTCTGCGCGACGGTTCGGACGGCTGTGATGGTGTTTTGCTGCGGTTGGGGCTGCGGTTGCGGGCTGTGGGGGGGTATGTCGACGACGGTGCGGATAGCCGTCTGGGCCAGGACGAGCGGCGCCTTGGGCTGGCCGCCGTCTGCTGGCGCCTGCTCTGTCCCTGGTTCTGGGGCCTGCGCCGCCGGCTGCTTCGGCGGCCGGCCGCGGCGACGCTTGGGTGGAGCGGGTGGTGGAGCGGGTTGGTTGGCGCGCGCTGCGGCGATTCGCGCCGAGCGGCGAAGTTGAGGCTGCGGTGCCGGGGCTGCTGCCGGGGGCGGTGCCGCTGGCGCTGGCGCCGGTGCTGCTCCCGGAGGCCCAGTAGTGCTTTGCGTCGCTTGGTTAGACGCTACTGCTCCGACGTCTGCGGCCTTGGAAGGCTCCGGACTTCCTTCCTCCCTATAATCCCACTTGCGCCAGGGATAGCACCGATCCGGTGTCCAATCTTCCTCGTATTTAGAGTCGAATGGGTTGTGGAGCCAGTACTCGACTCGCGAGCGAACACGGAATGGGTTTGGTGGCTCCTTGAGGAGATCCTCGTCCGCCAGTGGCTTGAATTCCGGGAGGGCGAGTGCTTTGTCGCGGTATTTCCGCATTATCTTGATGCCGTCGATGATATCGTCGTGGGCACATCGGAGGGCTTGATTGCACTTGTCGATTTCGTCGACGATCCGAGTGTTCAGCTCGCGGATGCAGTTGCTGCAGCCACATTTTCCCTCGTCCATTTCCAGGATGCACAGTTCCATGTCCTCCCGAGCACCTGCCATCGTGGAGTTGTACAGATCCTCCACATCCTTCTGGAGCTTCGCCTCAGAGATGTCAAATCTTGGCTTAACGACCGGCTTGGAGCTGCTTGTAAGGCTGGCGTCGCCGCTGGGCCAGACGCGAATGAGCGTCTGCTTGGCGTTCTGGCAGAACTGGCGTTTCCTGATATTGGCGATGTGAGCAGCGTCAAGCTTCTCAGGCGGTTGCCCTCGATTGTTTTGCTCCTCTTCCCCACCCTCCTCTTCCCTGCGCTCTTCTTCCATGCCATCCGCCATGCACTCGTCCTCCTCCCTTTCTCCATCCTCGTCTTCCTCTTCCTCCTCCTCTGCCTCCGGGGGTTTGAAGTCAGAGTCAGAAACATCCGTGACTTCATGAGCTTTCCCTCCATCCGTTGCCGCGTCATGAACCACACTGACATCTGCCGGACCCTCCGCGGCTCGAACGGCATAAAGCGTTGCTGCTTCTGGGGGCAGCTGCGATGCGTCCACGCCGTCGTAGGTGTACCAAACGGGGATGAAAGGACCGAACAGCCTTGCCAACTCGACCCTCAGTGCGCTAAGCGAGTGTTCCACGCTTCCCCTGTTGTTCGAATATGGGATCCTTTCAAATGCCGGGTCCGGCATGACCCATGAGACGTCCGCGCTCCAACCCCCATTGTCCGCGTCGGATGCCAGCTTGTCAAACCCCAATGCGCGATACTCCTTGACTTTCTTCACCGCCAGCGGCAAGACTTCATCGAGCAGGAACTTGGTGTCGGGAATGCTCTTCCGAATATCCTCATCCGCGAAGAAGCTCTCAAGGTTCTGCTGCAGGGCGGGTATTTCCCACTTCATCAGCAACTTGATGAGCTCATCCGAGTATGCTAGTGCTTTGCCGCCCCCCAGTTGAAGATTCCGTGACAGGTGCCTGTCCAGCCGGCCATCCCCCTCGACATCGAACCGGAGGCTAAAGGGTTCTTCGTCTGGCTGAACAGACACCACTTGCCGCCGTGCATCCTGCATCCTCGCGCAGTCATGCACCGTGACCAGGCGACGAAACAGCTCCCCGACGAGGTGCACATCCTCCCAGCACTCGGGCCGCTGCGGCTTTTGACTCGCATAACTGGCCAGCGCCCGCGGGCACCACCACTCCTCGGCGTCATTCGTGAAGTTGGCCTGGTCAAATCCCTCCAGAACGACCCGTGGGAAGCACCTGTCCAGCGGATCCCCACCCCCATCCCCGCCATCCAGGCTGTCAAAATGCAGCAAGACATTATCCGCCTTGATCGTCCGATGCACAATCGGCACCCACCCATCCTTCGCGCGCCGCGCGCCCGCATCCAGCTCCGCGCGCGTCAGCCCCGTGTGCAGGAAGACCACGGCGCGCGTCAGCTGCTCGATGACGTGCCAGACGAAGGGCTCGGGCACGGGCGCGCCGACGGCCGCGTCCGCGTACATCTCCATCAGGTTGCTCAGGGAGCCGCCGTTGCAGCGGCGGAAGTACAGCGAGAACAGGTCGGCCTGGGAGCCGTGGGCATTTGCGGCGAAGGTGCGCGGCCACGCGGGGAAGCCGTACGCGAGCAGCTCCGGGAAGTACGGCTCGTCGGGCAGGCGCGCCTCCACGAGCGGGTCGTCCAGCCGCGCGAAGCGCACCTCGCCCGGCGCCCGCGTCGCGTACTCGGTCTGCCAGGCGGCCTCGCCCGACGCTCGCGGGTACCGCCGGGAGTAGCGGTACAGGCGCTTGTTGACCACCAGCTCGCCCGTGTCGAGGCTCTCGAGGAGCATGCACTTGCCCATCGGCTGAGACTCGTGCATGTTGTGCAGCAGCAGGAAGCCCCGCGGATGGGCGGCGAGCCAGGCATTGCTGGGTGTGGTCGAGTCGGACGGCCGCGGCCAGTGAGGCGGGAGCTGGGCGGGAGGGGTTTCAGTGGGTAGTTTGACGTGGAGCTGTCGGAACTTGGCCGGCGTGGCAGTTCTGCCAGACTTTTCTTCTGCGGACGACGACATCTTGGGCTAGTGGGCGGTCTGGCACGGAGAACTGTCTGATGAGCTGCTAAGGATGAGGCGGATACTTGGGACAGCAACCCGCAAGCCGCAGTTTAGTCGTCGGTGAAATGTAGTCCATAGAGGGCTTTTCGAAAACCTCTGCTAATGTGGAGAGAACGACGCGCTAAGTATGGGATGAACTATGAAATGGGAGCCAGGCTCTCATTGTTTGCTATTCACATCTGTATTCACATCGGTGCGGCTGGTTCTTTATTGTCCCAACTTCCGCTTCCGGCACAGCGGCGGAGCAGATCTGGAAACAAAGAAACTGGGAATGGGCTCAATGGCTCTAGAAACAAAGGTTCGGACCACAAATCCGTCATTGACAAGTCGTTCCCAGAATGCACGTTTCTTGGGGCGTGTACACAAGCCTAGCAATTCGCGTTGCTCTAGTTACCCTGAAAGATGGCTGGGTGTCTGATACCGGATGCTCCTATATATATAAATAGATGATGACCCCATCTAGGTCAGGCTCTGGGTTAGGGTTACGCCATACAGGGTTAGCCCTGCATGGCTTATACACCCTATACACTGCCAAGAATATCTTGGCAGTGGTAGGAGCCTCCCCACTTTGAATCTATAATCACTTATTCCACCACTGTATCTATATACTACTTTTACGTGCCACCGCATCAAATAGTAGCTGCGACTCTCGCATCGCGTTGACTACCATCTTATTCAATCTATTTGATCGATCGCAATCGATCGAACTATTTGAGTATCCGCAAATTGCGACGGCTCACCTACAGGAGGCCTCTATATACCATAGAAGTCTACTACAACTATCAACTCTACTAAGCAGTTGGGTCTAACAAGGATCTCGATAGCCACTACACCCTCCCCTCTCGCCAAGCGCTATAGCCCCTATGTTCCTACGGTCAAGAAGGCTATATCTTGGCACTATTATACCCTCCTGATCCGAGGCTCGTTAAAGCTTGTGTCCTATAAGTACCTAGCGATACCCTCGACGCTATAGAGTCCCCTAACTAGCTATATAGCTAGTATCTAGAGTCGTTACTATACTCTACGGTTGGTGACTACCCTTTCTAATCTATATCTGCTTATACTACACTGTATACTTGGTTGGCTAGTTGGTTACGTTGGTTAACGTAAATATGCCTCCTAAGGCAACAAAGGGTCTAGAGAAGCCCTCTAGGCCGTAGAACCCTTTGAAAGATACGCTAAGTATACTAGGCGACTTTCCTAAACTAACCCTACTAGTAATAGCCCGATCTTCTATAGCTCTAACTATACCCCTAATAGAGCAAGTCAAAGAACGTGACCTAGGCCAAGAATATTAGATAGCTAAAGCCTATAATACCTAATGTACCTAGGCTAAATATCCGATCTTTCTCGCTAATTTAAATCGTAGCCCTCGTAATATATAAGACTCTATAACCTTCGATCGTAACCTATAGAATGCTAATATGTCCTTTGTTATTAGGCAGGATTTGTAGCTAGGCGACGATAATATAGAAGAAGACCTTTATAGTGCTGAAAGATTATTCTCGAAGCTAGCTAATTTTAGCTATAATAAGTAGACGATTATATATATTGATCGACGTCTTAATCGCCTAGAATATAATTAAATCAATCTAGTAGATACGCTAATAATGTAAGTAGCTAAAGTGATTTAGTTAAATATAAAGGATCTAAACTAGAATATACATTGGATAGAAGCCTATATTACGTATCTAGAAGGACAATCTATAGCTCGCTCTACGAGGACCTGCTCCTAGGCATCTTAGTAAGCTTATTAGGAAGCTATCGATCATCTATAAGCTAGAATTTCGCTGCTATAGCGTCAACCTCAGCCTACCGTTCTAGGCCTCAACAATTTGACGTTGAATAGCCTGTAATATATACCGAGATAGCGTATAGTAACGGAGGACTACTATAGGTAGGCCTAGCCGACCTAGGCTTTGCCGATCGACCGTCTTCTACTAACGCCTCTAGCGTAGCTAGCTACGGCTATACCGGGTATATCGTATATCGGCCTAGATCTGCGTCAGTAGGCACCTGCGTATCTAGTATAGCCTTACTAGCTAGTATAGCCTTACCCGCTAGCGTAGCTAAACCTACCAACTTAGGCCGTATAGCCTACGCTTGTCTAAACTATATACCTAATTCCTGAAAAAGGTGTGGCTATCAGCTTACAATATAACCTCGCCTACAATAGCCTACATTATACAGATCTATATCGCTGTCGACCAAACCCTCGGAGTAATAGCCCGACTGTTACACGCAGTTGTGGGTCACCTGTGGCCACCTGTAGCCAACTGCGTAAGTGTGGGTCCACTGGGCCCACTAGGCCCCACAACAGCACTGGGCCCCGCAACAATGCACAGGCCACCTTACGCATAGGCCACCACACTCCTGTATTTAGGCAGGCACTTGCCCACATTCCACACTCTTGCAATACATCCATCTTGCACTCCTCCGAAGCTCCTGCTTGGTTTGAGTGCTCCGCTACCTTGGCTGACGAGGTCGGGTAGCACCTACTTTGTTCGTGTAACACCGACACCTAATAGCCGCTAATACTATGACGGCACCTTCGACTCTGGCTATATAGTAGGCCAGTTGGATTTCAAGATCAAGTGTAAAGACATTGGAGTGTTCAATCTGTTCTACCTAGACCCTGATAGCCTAGGAGTTATTTACAAAGGTAAGACAATCACTTATATTAACGTCCATTGTTTCTAAGCCTATATTAAGACCTTTATTGAGGATAACGATAGGTCTATTAAATAATAGATTGTTAAGATGTTCCTAACGCTCTTTAAAGGTAGAGCTAAGAACTAGTAGTCCAACGGTATCTCAGATAGCTATCGTCGCTTTCTTAAGGAGTAAGGCCTTAAAGCTATACTAGATACTTTAAAGTAACGTTTTAAGCTTGACTCGCTAGTAGCTACTAAGAAGTTCAATACTACTTTCTTATACCTTAAAGATATCGCTATCGACGAAGAAGCCTTTATAGAGTTCGTAGAGTATAAGTTGCGCTAGGCTCACGCTATAAGTAACAACGGCGACGGAAGTATCAATTGGTAAGGCACTATATATCAGATCTAAGAGTATATAGATCTAAGTATCCAGCGATATATCCGTTACCCCTAGTTTTTTACCTCTCTCGACTAATACTTATATAAGTAGGAGCAATCGTAGGCAATGCTTAAGTCTATAGCTATAGCGAAGTTCTCTAACGGATAGAAGAAGCTGAATAGCAAAGATAAGAGTAAAGAGGAAGAAAAGGTTAAATAGGCGCCTCGATATTAGGCTAATAAATCTCGAAGCTCCTATAAGGATCGGTACCGCTATAGCGGCGACTACTACCGCCTAGCCGACTACAACTAAGATTGGGATAAGCGCTAGGCCTAGGACTATGACCGCCACGATTGTGATGACCGCTATTGTAACGACTGCTGCTATAACGATCGATATAATGATTAGAGGGACCAACACGACGATCGGAAGGACTACTATAACGACTATAAGTGCGATCGACCCTATGACTATATATATTTTATAGGCGACCCTAAATCTAGGAACGAAGCTGATACGTTGGATATAGTATTAGAGAGCTCGTCCACCGTTTCTATATCGTCTTCCAAATTAGAGATCGCTTATATAGTTGTTGATTTAAAGCTTATATACTGTAAGTGCTATAAGACCTTCCAAGCTAAGCAGGAGGTGTAGTAGCACGTTAAGACTTATAAAGGCACTAGGCTAAGGCGTGCCTGGAAGAACTATATAGCTAATCAAGCTGTATCTAAACGCTATACTTGTAGCTACTACACTACTATACTAGGTTCCTACAACACCTTGTTTCAGTATTTAAAGTATTGCAAGGATGCGAAGAACAGTATTTTCTACTACTTAGTAGACCTTAGAGAGAAATCCGTTGCTAAGGCAATAGATGCTATAACTGAGACTACCTTTGAATATAAGCCTAAGGCTACTAATGTTGTCTACTAAGTTAAGGAAGCCTCTGCCCTAGAGGCGAACGACGGCATTGATAGCCCCCTAGGCAACTATACACACCTCTATATCGCCGTCTACACGAAGGAGGATAGTAATAAGCTAGAAGTGTACCTTGATCTAGGGGCTAGCCGCTCGATCATTGGCTACAACCTATTGAACCTACTCGACCACTCTATCGAGCGCTATAAGGGCAAGGTAACAGGTATTGGTAACAAGAAGCTAGCCCTCTCGTAGTAGGCTACTTTTACTATCTTCCTAGCTAGTATAGAAGATAGTAAGCCTACCCTATACAAGTTCACCTACTCCGCCTAGGTAGTAGATTCCCTAGGACCTAATCTTCTACTTAGCAACGACTTCCTAAATAGCTACCGAGCCTTGATCGACTATAACGTAAAGAAGGTTGACCTCTAAGCCTTTAAATTTACTATCCTATTCGCCATTAATGTGTATTCTACGCCGTATATATGTAAGGTCAAAACTATATATATCATTATACTCCTACCTAACTAGGAAGCGGAGATTCTAGTCGAATATAAGCTATTCCTAAAAGGCCGATCCTTTATATTCTACTCAGAGCACCTAGCTATATATTATATAATAGTTATAGCTAAGACCGCCAAGGTAGCCACTATCAAGAATACCTTATATAGTATTATTAAGATCCTAAAGCAGTACCTAGTAGGTAAGATATATAAATGCGAGGATAGCAGTTTCCTAGCGTGTTCTTGGACCTCTGCCCTAACCGCGCTAGTAGCTAGTATAGCGATGGCTATAGTAGCCACCTCGACGGTAGCTACAGATATTGAACCCCCTTCTTTAGTAGTATAGTCTACTACAGTTATACCTATCAATAGCAAATTCGTTTTCGATAACTGTATCGCTACTATAGCTCGATATAGTTATAGCAAGTTATCGATACCCTTAGCTATTAACCTTGCGAAGGCCGTCTCTAACGACGAATTCAACGACACTGATTCTACTACGCCGATAAGCGACTACGTCTTCTAACTAGTATAGGCCAACGACCCTAAACTGGCTAGCAAGCCTTTTATACTAGAAAAGCAATCTACTCTAGGCCTTCGTATAGACCTAACCCTCTCTAAAATCGTTACTAAGGACGGTATATATATATACGCTAAGGATCCTAATATCGCTAACTGTTTTATCGAGGTCATTGAGCGATATCCTAGCCTCTAGAAGGATAAAAGTCTTATATAGTAGAGCCTAGACGAGCTAATGTATATACCTCTGGTAGAGGGCTAGCAAAACTAGAAGGTCAACGCCTAATCCTATCTACTAAGTAAGAAGGACTAGGAGGTCCTCGACAAGACCTTCGATAGCTTATACGTATAAGGCTATATAATTTAGGCAAACTGAGCTACGCCTTTTACGTACCTAGTATTTGTCGTTTAGAGGCTAGGGCGCGACAGAGAGCTTAAAGGCCACATTGTTATCAATCTATAAAGTCTAAACTACGTGACAATACTTGATAACTACCCTCTACCTCTATAGTCAGAGATTATCGCCAAGTTATATAGTAAACGCTTCATTATAGTGATTAATACTACTTCGTTTTTCTACTAATTCGGTGTATATCTACTATATCGCGATCGATTCACTCTAATCAGCCTGTATAGCCTCGAGTAGCCTATAGTTTGCCTAATAGGCTACTGCAATTCGCCTATATATATATAGTGTATTATAGATCGGCTACTTAAACCGCACTTAGTATATATATAAGCTTTTATTAACGACATTGTAATCTACTTGGACAATGCTAAGGATTATACGTACTACCTAGATATAATATTCAACGTCTTCGCTAAAAAGAATATCGCCTTCTCACTAGCTAAGTTATATATAAGCTATCTAAGTATAGAGCTACTTAGGTTCTATATCGATAGCCTAAGCCTTATAACAATTGTATAGTGTATTAAGGCATTTAGGTAGCTCGCCTTTCTATATACCCTTAAGGCGTTTAAGCAATATATTAGTGCTATAGGCTTTCTATAACACTTGATCCTGTACTATATATAGCTAGTAGAGCCTCTATAGGCTTGTAAGACTACGTTGCTAAAAAAAGGCTATAAGGAAGGCTATATTGAGACTAGCAATACCTCTAAGAGGACTATATACTATGTAAAAACGACCTTTGAGCCTACACTAGCCAAAAAGTTCTTATTTAAAGCGATCTAAGCTACGATTTATAAGGAAGACCCGACTATCCTTCACTACTTCGATCCTAATAAGCAGCTCTTTATATAAATCAATGGCTGTTTAGAGTATAGATTTGGTGTAATAGTGTTCCACCTACGCAATAGCTACAAATAGGAGCCTAGTACGCCAATTCCTTCGAATCAAATGCTCCCGATTATATTCCTTAGCCGTTGCCTAACAAAGGCCGAGATACGCTATAGACCTTTAGAACAGGAGGTTATATACCTAGTGTAGGTAGTTAAAAAGCTCTATACTATAATTCACTTAGCTAGACTTCCGGTCAATGTACTTATAGACTACACTGCTATATATAGCATTGTTGTATAGACCTAGCTCAATACCTTATCTATAGATCGGGCCAACTAGCGACTAATCACCGCCTCCGTTTACCTCTTGGAGTACAACCTTCGGCTATATTACCTGCCTAGCCGCCTAAACTTTGTACTAGACGCTCTAAGCTAGCTAAAAGCGATATAAGACCCTATTAAATATCTAGAAGGCTACGTAGTACTTGATAATATGATGTTCACCTTTGCTAAAGTGTATATAAAAGATTCGCTTCGCTAGAAATTTATTATAGCTTATAAAGAAGACTTTAAATATAAAGCTATTATCGACGATCTTACCTATAGCGACGCTATATCCACTAAGGGTAGCGGTATTTTCTTATGTCCTAGGCTACCTTTTACAATGATCGATAGCCTAATCTACAATATCTAGCTATATAGTGTATACCTTCTTTATATACTATTCGGCATAATCAAGGAGGTTCTTAGCTTAGTTTATAATGCTAAGTACCATTTCGGCGTAGAGCGTATATTATATAACTTATATAGTATCTCTATCGTCAATAAAACTTATAAAGTCAAAAAGTATATAGCATATTGCCTAGCATACCGACTTAATACTATAGACTGCTAGAAGCTGATTAGCGAGTACTAACCGATCTAGCTAAGCGATATACTCCCGATATAAGTTATTACGATCGACTTTATTATAAGCTTGCCGAGCGTACTATCAAAAGGCTTTTCCTAGCAACTAGATAGCTATAATAGCTTTAACGCCTTAATAACTATATTGTATAAGAGTAGTAAACAGACCCTCCTATTGCTAGGTAACGGCAAATACTCTACAAAGGATTAGGGCTACGTTCTTATACACCAACTGCTTCTATTAGACTAGGGTATACTATTAGCTATTATTTCTAATCGCGATTATAAGTTTATATTGGACCTCTAGACTAGTATATAGGAGTATTAGAGCACTAAGCTACTAATAACAACTATATATTATCTATAAACGGATAGCCTAGTAGAGTATAAGAATTAAACTATAGAGATCGCCCTACGATTTTACACCTTCAAATTCCTAACTAGCAACTAGGTCGACATCATCCCTCTGTTACAGTAGAACCTCAACAACGCCTATTCAGCTCCTATCTGTTCAACGCTTTACAAATAGTTATATAGCTTCAAGCTACAGGGCCTACTCAACGTACTTACAGCTAATCCAAATATAGCTACGTTAGCAGACCTGCCTACCCTACAAGAGGACTTGCGCTATAAGGTACAACTAGCAATAGACTTTGCAACTATACGAGCCAAGCGTTGTTACAATAGCTACTACCGCTAGGTCGAATTTAAGGTCGATAACAAGGTCTATCTTTAGCTCTATTATAGCTACTATCTACCTAGCAACCCACCTTGGAAATTGTTACAATAGCGGGCTAGACCATTTCCTATCAAGCGCTATATTAGCCGACTTGTATACAAGCTTAATCTTCTAAGTTATATAGGAATCTACCTAGTCATCTCTATAGAACATCTCTTGCCTATACTACTAGGAGAGGATCTATATAGCTACATCGAACCGGAGGTAGGCCTAGTTGAAGATTCCTAGGCCTCCGATTAGTCGGAAGATTATAAGTTTAGCAATAACTACAAAGTAGAGTATATTCTTAAGTACTTGGTTATAGGTATATAGATCAAGTATTTAATCTAATAGAAGAACCTCGACGTATACTACAACACCTAGAAATCGCTATATAAAATGCGGTATATAGCCAAGGTTATAGAAGAATATTAGATGCGCCTAGGCATCGACCTGCCTATAGACGTAATATAGAAGAAGGAGGAAGCCAAAGTCCTAGCCAAACGCCTATATAGCAAGGCTATAGATAAGGCTATAGACAAAGTCGTAGACAAGGCTACGGAGAAGGCTATAGGCGCTATAGTACCTGCTAAGCGTTCGCACAGCCGTCCTTAGAACATAGCGCTAGCTATACCGTAGCTTCTAGCGACTATAGGTAAGGCTCCGTAGCCGGAAGCACCTACGGTAGGTCCATCGACGAGGACCTTATAGAAGGCGTCTATACTAGCTAGCCTATCGATAAAGACCTCCTTACAAGAGGCGCCTATACTAGCCACTCTATCGACAAGGACCTCCTTGTAGAAGGCGTCTACACTAGCTAGCCTATCGATAAAGACCTCCTTACAAGAGGCGTCCGTGCTAGCCACTCTATCAACGAGGAACTCTTTATAGGAGGTGCCTACACCGGTGGCCCCGATTAAGCATATAATAGCGCCGTAGCCTATAGCGCTACAACCTATACCGCCTAAGAAGACACCTATGCTAGTTAAGCACATTACAGAGCCACCTTCGCCTACGGCTTTAACCATTGTAGTGGCTAGCCCAGCCCCGAATCCACGGTGTAGTATACACGCTAGCAAAGGCGCTAAACCAGCGCGATACTACGAGGAGGAGGATATTTAAAAGGAATAAAGTACCAGATTGGGAAGGAGGATCAATTCGAGGATCGACGTAGTAAGGGCATTGCCTTTTTTCTTATAGCCTAGCACTTGATACCAGATACTCCTATATATATAAATAGATGATGACCCTATCTAGGTCAGGCTCTAGGTTAGGGTTGCGCCATGTAGGGTTAGCCCTGCATAGCCTATGCACCCTATACACTGCCAAGAATATCTTGGCAGTGGTAGGAGCCTCCCTACTTTGAATCCATGATCACTTATTCCACCACTGTATCTGTATACTACTTTTGCGTGCCACCGCATCAGTGTCACTTGAGGGAGCTTTCAATCATTTCTAGGAGAGTATCTCAGTTAGAATCTCCCCCAAGCCTGCTTGCCCCGCCTGCCGTAGATAAAATAATTGCAATCATGTAGTACTAGGTATAATCGCACGTTTATCCAACAAGGCTTTAATAAACAACAACCATGCTCAAGCAGAAGCCGCGGCAAGTGCCTGCTCAGCTTCGACAAACTGGACAAACGAATCCCTCATTGACCGCTCCAGCGGGATATAGCGGATACCCAGCACCCTTTCCGCCTTGCTCCCGTCCAGCTCGTACATCTCCGGAACCTTCCCCGGCTTGCCGACCGGCAGCCGATCCCTCAGCTCCGGCACCTCCCGCCGCACCGAGTCCACCACACTCTGATAATCAAAGTGCAGCCCCACGATGAACCGCTGTCCGCCCGCCTCCGGCTTCTCGAACGCGGCAAGGTGCGCATCCGCAACGTTCCGCACATCCGCGAACCCCGCGTAATCCGGCGGCGGCACCTCCGCGGCACCGATCAGCGCATGCAGCGCGGCGGTGGACTCGTTCAGCCGCGCCAAGTCTCGGAGGCCGCCCACGTGCGGCCCAAAAATCCACGGCGGGTTGATGGACACGAGGTCGAACGGCGGCTTGTGCTCGGCGGCCCAGTCCCACATGGCCTTCTCGGCGAGCGCCTTGGACGCGCAGTAGGCCGTGGCGCCGTCGACTCCCGGCGCGGCCGCCTGTTCGTACGTCACCGGGTTCCAGTCTGCTTCCGTGTAGGTGTACCCGGCCCGGGCGCCCTTGGACAGGTCGATGTTGGCGGCGAAGGAGGAGGTCAGCACCACGCGCCGCACGTCGCGCCCGTAGCGGGCGGTGGCCTCGAGGATGCCCCGTGCGCCGCCGATGGCTGGGTCGAGGAGGTCGCGGCGGTTGTCGTCGACCTTGAGGGTGAAGTTCGCGGCGACGTGGAGGACGCCGGTGATGGGCTTGGCCGTGCCGGCAAATGCGGGCGCGTACAGCTCCGGCTTCGTCAGGTCCGGGCCGACCGCCAGGGAGAGTTTGTCGCTGTGCTCGGGAAACTTGGCGCGGACGCTAGCTGCTGACGACTCGGACCGCACGGTGCCGCGGACGTGATAGCCCTTCTCCAGGGCCAGCTTGAGGATGTGGCTGGCGACGAAGCCGTTCGCGCCGGTTACCAGCAGGGTCTGTTCTGCAGGCGAAGCCATGGCGCGGTTCCAGGTTTTGAAGTAGTGGCAGCGCGGTCGTTGGCAATTCCTCGGACTTAATTCCTCGGACTTAATTCCTCGGACTCAATAATTACCTAGTGTTTTGGGGTGAAAAACCAAGCAGTGGCTGCGTTGATTGTCGTATTGGTTGTTGATGACGATCGCTCGAGGGGCCTGAAGTACGGGGAACCACGGACCCTAAAAAGGAGACTCCTTTGGGCTCAAGCTTGTATCGGAGATATGTATTTGAGTTGGATTATCTCGAGCTCCGTCTACGCTGCGCTGACTGAGACGATGTGACAATGATTGAGCTATGTATTCGATCCGCTCCCAACATCGTGGAAGCCGGATTACAAAGACAAAAGCTCTTCAATGATGCGTGCGCCGGATATAGGACGTCAGCGCAATGCCGAAGTGCCGAGCATGGTGAGTAAGCGAGGTGGTGACGTTCACCTCCGCTGCAATTGGTGCCTGCGGAGCCCAGAGCAGGGAGCATGGCAATGGTTCCATGTTCGATCCTCGTATTTCCAGCAAACCGGGGATGAGATGTTCCGTAGAAAAATCGCTGCGGGCCCAGGGCAGTCTTGCTGAGCGCCTCCAGGGGCTTCGCGAACACGACGTCACCAGACTCCTCTTTACGAAGCAAATTCTCAGTGGCGTCTATACATAGTACCAGGAGTTCTATAGCTGCTTGAAGCAGCAAGGGGGTGATGGTCAGGAAGTCCACTCCGTGATTGGCCGAGTCTTTGAAGTTGACTTTGTGAAGATTGTCTGGCATCTGGTAACCTGGTTTGATGGGTTCTCTGTTTGACCCGCACGGAGTTAGCAGCGGTGTTTGCGCGTAGTACCGACCCACCTTCGCGGCGTTTCCACGATCCCTGCGCAGCAAGGAACGTGTAGGACGTGACCTGTGGTCGCCGCCAATCCTGAGTCGGCGTTGAGGGCGTGCGCGTGTCGCGCGGAAGCTGTGTGGAACCCCAATGTTTTGTGAAGCCGTTGCTCGTCACGGCTGCTATGTTTGGCCGCGGCTGAGCTTCGGTCGGTCGGTAAGGCTGGCTGGTGACGACGATATCGCGAACGCTGACGGGTCGGCGGTTGGGCTTGAGCCGTATTCCGATATTGACTACGGGGTCGTTTTCGTCAACTGGGTTTTCGGACGGTCGGTCTGGTGGGCTGGATCTTGGCTGATCTGCGAGGCGTTGCGGACTTAAACGCTCAGGATTACCGGAACACACACGGACATATGTCTGCCCCTATGTTCGTCACCCTCGGCGTAGAACAAGACTTTCATACAACATAACCCGTTCTCGGGAGCCGGGCCGGTAAAGGCCGGCCGGTAATCCGGCCATCCCCTGGTTCCAAGCGGGCGTCCGTCAGCCGAGTCTCAAGGCCAGGGATCACCCTGATGATAATGCGGCTTCGTGAACCCTCCTCATACCGACCAGTTGCTCTTGAGTTGTCCTCGAGTTTGTACCACTACTCGGTGTTCAGCTTGGTTGGGCAAGTGAGCCTCGATTCCAGTACTGGATTGATTGGCCGATTGAGTGGCGCTTGTTTGGCCAGGCCGATGCCTTCTTCGCATCTTTTTCGTCCTGGTTGTTCAAGGCCCCTGAGATTTCGGCCGCCGCAGGGGCCCCAAGAGCCACAGGGACCCTGAAGTTCTGGAAAACTTCAGAGGCCCCGAGCCGCCTACCAGAAGGAGTGAAGCCGAGAGTACGTTGTCGGGAAAGAGTGCCTAACAATTAGAAGCCGACGGTATGAAGAAATCGGGCCCCAGAGGGATCATGCAGGGTACAATGAGGAGGGAATTTAGGTGGCGATTACCCAAATCAAGCTCGTGCACCTCAATGAACTGGTCAGGTATGCCGACGCCATGATCGATGTAGACTGCTAAGGCTGGATCAAATCATGCGGGCACCGGAGGATGCATCGTTGATAGCGCAAAACAGTGCTCAATGATGGGACGAGGCGCTGAGGAAACTGCTTCGATCCGGGACCGTATGCTAGGCGTTGGTCAGGCGAGAAGCGCCAGATCCAACGGCAGGTAAGCTATCAATGTGCCTTGTTTCGAGCATTTATGGCAGAGTGACAGCAAAGCCTCAAGACGCGAGGGTGTCGGCATCAGAGGCCCCAGAGCACACCAGCAGGCGCCTCACAGCCGGGTCAGACACGGGAAAGTGGGAGCCGCCGCTCTCAGATCTGACAAGGTCTTTGGCTGGGCAAAGGAGAGATTAGACGAACACTCCGGCTGTGCTCCTGCCTGCTCTGATTCCATCCGGACTGCCCCTCCCCCCCCAGCCGCACGCACCTCGATGATACGATGCAGAAGAAAAGAGATCGGAACAACGACGAGAACCTGAATCTCTTCGGTGCTAGTCCATCTAACTAGGTGCTTTTAATTTAAATTAATTAATCCACCCCTTCGGCCCGCCCCAGGTGCCCTTGACCATCGATTTGTAATACACCCACGGGAAGAAGTCTTTCTTCAGGTGGTAGAAGGCGCGCCTGGGCGTGGCCTGGTCCCAGCCGAACCTGGCGAACGTCTCCTGCGGCACGCCGCCGTACTTGAACTCGGCCAGCATCACCTTCCCGTACTCGGTCAGCAGCGGGCACGACGTGTAGCCGTCGTAGCCCGGGTGCGGCTCGGCGCCGCCCTCCAGCGCACGCAGCAGGTTCCGCACCAGCACCGGCGCCTGCGCCGTGATGGCCGCCGCCGTCTTGGACGTGGGCAGGCTGCTGGCGTCGCCGGCCGACCACACGTTCGCGTACCGCTTGTGCCGCAGCGTGGCGTCGTCCACGTCCACGAACCCGGCCTCGTTCGCCAGCGGGCTCTGCTTGACGAAGGCGTGCGCGCCCATCTTGGGCACGACGTGCAGCAGGTCGAACCGGCGGCGCACCGGGCCGTCCGGGCCCGCGAACACGGCCGTCTCGCCGTCGACCTCGACCAGGTCGTGCGAGAACAGGCCCTCGACGCCGCGCGCCTGCCGCAGCGCCTCCAGCGCCGCGCTGTACTTGGGCACGCCGAACATGACGGGCAGGCCCGTCGCGAACGCGATCTGTATGGGCGACGACGAGCTGCCGCCCTGCTGCGGTTGGTACAGCCCCGCGCGCTTCCAGTGGTCTAGCGCCAGCCACATGATCTTCTGCGGCGCGCCCGCGCACTTGATCACGCCGGCCGGCTGCGTGAAGATGGCCTGTCCGCCGCGCAGGCGCTGGATGGTCTTGAACGTCTTGTCGACCGTCTCGTAGGTGTAGATGCAGGATACGTTGGAGTCCGGGTTGGACACGGCTTCCGGCAGGCCCTTGATGCTATTCAGGTCGACCTTGATGCCCGGCACCACGACCAGCTGGTCGTACGTGAGCGTGGAGCCGTTGCCGAGCAGCACGCTGTTGTCGTCAGGCGAGAAACTAGAAACGGGCTCGGAGTAGAGCTTGAGCTTAGGGTCGACCAGAGACGCCAGCGGGCGCCTGAGCTGCTCTTTGTCCTTGAGGCCGCCGCCGACGAGCGTCCAGCCGGGCTGGTAGTGGTGCCATTCTGCCGGGTCGACGATGGCGATGTCGTCCTGGGCAAACCTGCCAGACCGCAGGAGCTGGTGGCTGATGGCGAGACCAGCGGAGCCACCACCGACGACAACAACCCTGTGGTTCCTTGCCGGGCTGACCGGGGACTGTGAGATAGATGCGAAGCTCCGGTATGAGGCCGGGGTATGTTTGGTAAGTGAATGTCGGCCAGCCGCCGCAGCACCGGCCGCTTGCCTGGCGAGAACTCGACCGGGAGCCATGGTGGGTTGTGAAGTGAGCGAGTGTGGTGAGAACTGCAACCCCGGCGCTCGTTGTAACGGTTGAGTGACTTGTGGTCTTTGAAAGTGAAGACAACGGCCTGAAACGGACGCTCGGCGCAGAGAGAGAACCGTGCGGCAGCACGTCATTCGCTAGTCCGCAAAGATTTGACTTTGCCGTCCCACGGGTGGGCCTCGCTGCTTCAGCTGCTACGCGGAATCAAGAAGCGTCGGCGTCACCTTCGCCTGACGACCATCATGGAGACCAGCTTCCTGTGTGAAATATCGCGGTCGGGGACCTTCAGCCCTACAAATTATGTGCCCCTCGCAGTTGCCTCGACCAAACATGATGCCGATACGCAGCGGGTGTACGGAGTATTCGGTCTGATGGACCCGGCCGGATCTCGGAGCGGGTGTCGGCGCGGCTATCGGTGACCCCCCCCCCGGTATCCCGGCCGGTGCCCCAGGACGCGGGTTCTCAGGCCGGTATGGCGGATCCGGTACGCCCATGGATTGCTTAAGAATACAGTTGCCCAACCACAGGACTTCGCAGCTGCATCTACAAGAGTGGCCCGAAGCCTTGTCATCTCCGGCGAACCTCCGGGCACGACATCATGGAACGGTGTTTGCCACAGCAATGTTCACGGCCGAAATGGCCGTGGATGGCCCGTCTTGCCCCAGCACCTGTCTGTGCGCCTATCCTGTTCTCTGCGGCGAAAACAACAGTATCACTGCGACAGCCCGCCATCACCATCACTAAACCTGCACCTGCACCCGCACCCGCAGCCGCCTCGCGTCACCACCCTGGCACCCACCTGCCAAACCAGCCCCGTCGCCCATCACTGTTCTACTCAAAGCCACCCCTCCCCGCGGCTACACCACCCCTATTCCCCTTGGGCTCATCCTGAACCGCGGATTCAACCGCGCAGACAAGAAAACACCCCCGCCGCCTCAACTAACGCCACACCACAGCAATAACACGCCTTATGCAGAGGTTGAGGACCAGTGCGAGGATGAAAAAGAGGAGGAAGTGGATGATTATGGGGGTGTAGGCAAGGGAGTCGGGATGTCCCCCAACAGCGCTACGTGACGGGATAGGGGGCCACGGGTCCGGACAGGTTAACAAGTGTCAAGGGGGCTGGGGAGATTTGATGCCTAGTCGCTGTGCTTACTGGTGGAGAGTTGTTCCACATCTCCACCTACCTGGTACTGGTCTGGCGGATAGATAACCTGGAGAACGCACTAGAAAGATGATAATATTCCTGCTGTAAGGTTGAGCGTCCCATCTACTTCCCTCGATGCGGGTTTACGTCATGGCCCCTTGCAAAACTGGTGCCTCGTTGATAACACGTCTGCTACAGTGGCACCTCTCTGTCCGCGTCTAGCGGTAACACCATGATGTTGCCTTGCTGATGTTTGCTTCAGTTCGTAATGCACCAGTGAGAGCAGGGGGGAATCTAGGAGCTTCTTATGGGTTGTGTTCACTCTGAGTGTGCTGTGCCTTGAGATGATGCGCAATCTAGGTGTATGGGGCCTGTATCACTTTCACTGTACCTCCCCCATCCAGGTCTGCCAATCTGTTCATCACCGTCTCGTAACCAGAAAAAGATTGAAAAAGAATGAGAAACGAAAACGCGAGAGAGGGAGAGTGAGAGAGACAGAAAGAGAGGAACGTCGGGGAGAAAGAAAGAAAGGAAAAGAAAAGAATCGAAAATAGAAAAAAAAAAATCGAGGACTCAAAACAGCAAACACCAAGTGTGAACACAGATTCCCGTAGACCGCACATTGGAATATTCCGCCGAGCCCGTCCATCAATATCGCGGTACTTGCACCTAGACCAGCACCCTCCGCCGCCATCCAACCTCAGCCAGCCAGAACAATCATCCCCCCCTGAACAAGCAAGATGCCAGAAATTGCCCTCAGCGATCCTCCCGCCATCCACAATCACACACCCAGCGCTCCCTTTCCACCATCCCCCTCCTCAGTCCACCGGGCCCAATCACCGGGACACGGAACCGAATCAGCTCCATCTGCCCGGGGCACCTCGGACAGGGCCGAACGGGCCTCCGGCGGGCGGGGGGCCTGACCACCTGGCGGCGGGAGCCGCAGTCGGGCTGCCCGCAGTCGAGTCCGATGGGCACGATGCCGGGCACGATGCGGAAGGGCTCGCACGGGTGCCGCGTCGCCGACCCGCGCGCTCGGGACGCGCGGGTGCAGTACTCGTGCACGCGCAGCTCGTGGCCGCACCGGCTGTACAGAGCGCGGTATTCGCGGCACATTTCGGGTGTTGTTGTGTTGGGTTTTGCGTTGGTTTTCGTTCGCGCTCGGAAAAGGGGAGTTGGCGCGGGATAGGGAGTGGCTGCTTAGAGCTGACGACTGGCGGCTGCGGAAACGGTGTTGAGAGCTGGACGGGCGGAGGTTAGTACGACAGTCGTCGGGGACCGAAGAGAATGCGATTGTTGACGGGCAACGCTACTTGAACTGAGAGAATCCCGAGCTTTACGGGGGCTCGAAAGCTTGATATCCGTCTCCTGCTTGCGGGAGGAGGCACGGCGTGGGTAGTTGATCGCCCTGGCAGAGCGGTCAAGATTGGAGTAGAGGATGCAAGCTTGCGAACGATCAGAAGGCTCCGACGTTGTTTGATCATGATCAAGAAAAGAATGAGTACTTTCTCTGGCTTTAAATATTTCTCGTAGGTACGCATCTCTCGATGCTGCTAACCATCTCCATCTCGCGGTGCGCCATCTTGCGTTCGCCATCTTGCCTTGCGTTTTGCCCGACAATCCGCCTTGATCGATGACTCCCCAGTATACGCGCTAGCCAGCTTTGTCGGGCCACCTCTGGAGACTGGATGGCCATCCGCCGCGAATGAACGCGTCTCGTTCTCACGACCGTGTCGGGCCCTGCTCCCCGACACCCTGCACTGCGCCTCGGTCAACCTAGTCTACTCAAGGGACAGACGGGCACTTGGAGCGACACGTAGGATATCGTGACTCAGTTGCCATCCGATCCTCCATTGTTCCTGATGTTCATCGCCCGTCGGTCGGGAGAGAGTCCGGCGTGGAGCGGGCGGCCCTCGAGCCGGCCCGCACCATGAAACCAACAACCCACGCTACTTTGGGCTCCAGGCCCCTCCCGGCGTGGTCTGTTTGGCCACACCGTCAAGTTTTCACGTGAGCAAGGTTGTCCGTGGTTGAAAACTTCTGTTCGAGCTGGGATTTTAAGAAACGGTCCACGCGCCGGAATGAGAGCTTGAAGAAGCAGGAATTTCTCAGCCCATTGTACTACCCGGCCACGTCGTAGTAGCCAGGCAGCGATGGATTAAAAATGAGGCTGGTGTGAATTGCTTGACAATGGCGCCAGCCTCCGATAAAGCTCAAATGGCGGGAAAGTGACCGAGAGTTTTCCACGGCAACAGCGTGACGGGGATATGGTTACACTACTCAGCGCGAACAGGGAGCATCACGGTCAGATTTACCGGTCATGCGCCTTGCTACGTGTTCCCATATGTGATTGAGTCTTCAGGCTTTCCGAATGAACTTTCGCATGAACGTAGACGAGGCAGACTCATGTACAACCTCCCTTGCTTTGGGTGAGAGTAGTTTCCATGGCAAGTGCCAGCGGAACTTAACAAGCCAGGAAACACGGGCTACCCTACGTGTATGACGCCCATGGGCTATGACACATCATCAGCCCTGTTCCCGACGACTGAGAATGTGAAATGGCCGATGACGGTTGTTGCAACTGAGGCGTGACAAGGACGTCTTGGTGGTAACTCCTCCGGCGTATTAAAGGCCTGCTTGCAATGCCTTTCTACTTAAACCCCGAGAGAGAGACCGCTTCGTCTTGGACACGTTGATTACAAATTACGGCATTTCCGGAGAGTTCGTTATCGAGAGCGCCATCGCCTGGGAGGATGTCGCACAAAACATCACCCTTACACCTGCAGGCCACTGCGAGATGCATGGCACAGTCTCTCCCGGCGAGACTCATTGCGGCTGTCGCTGGCGGTTTTGGAACGGACTTCAAGTACCAATACGACGAACCGGACAATTCCTACCACGAGATAATGATGCTGCTGCCGGTCGTCCACGGGGCTGGGGCAGTCAGCAAGGCCACGACGCAAGCTGCATTACGGCGGGTTGTCCTCCACGATCACGGATCGGTGGTTCGGTTCTTCATGACCAGTGTTCGATATCCGGCTTGCGTGTCCTCTGTGGAAGAGCTGCATTGCCATGTCAACCTCGGCTGCCACAGTTCCAAGGAGCGACTCGACTACGACGTAGAATGTGTGGAAAGCCTCTCAACACACTTGGACTACTGCCGGGTTAGCCTCGGCATCCTGAAGAGCATCCATCAGCTCATGGCCAGCGAACTCGCGGACGAATCCTACCGGGCGGCCCTCGACCTTCGCTTCCGCCAGTCCGTCTTCTTCTCCCTGCTCGGCCACCTCCGCAGCATCCACACCCTCCGCATGACTGTCTACCCGGGAGCTAGCCAAGGGCTGCGTTGGCTGAGTTCCGAGCTCCAGCACCGCTATCCAGAATATATCGCGTCCGTCGCGCCGTGCCTCAGCCCCTGTCCATCGCTGCGAAAAGTCGCCCTATGCGCCACAGCCGCCTATCCCGCGACTGACCCGTGGCCGCCACTGAGCCTATGGCCGCTGATCAACCTCCCGACCGTCGAGGAGCTAGAGCTCGAAACCTGCCCAGGGAGCCAGATCGCCGTGGACACCCTTCCCTGTGCCCCCAGCAACGCCACGAACAACGCCGCCGCGAACGAGAACATCTCTCCACCCATCCTAGCACACCTGCAGGTGGTCAGGATCAAAGGAACACTCGCAACCGTCCTCCCCACGCTCCGCCGCCTGCTCCCCTCCACCCCTAACATCCACACCCTGGAGATATACCTCACCACCCCTGTCCCTTTCAACCCTCCTTCCACGGCCACAACGCCGAACCAACCCACCACTTTCAATCTCAACACCCTCCTCCAACCGGCTATGCTCCTCCCTCGATCCCTCCGGTACCTCTCCCTGACGACCACCACCACCACCAGCGCTACTCCCTCCAACCAACCCAACCAACCCACCCCGCCTGCGCACTCCCAGCCAGCCAAAGCGATATCCGGTCCCGCGCCCGACACGCTGGCGCGCCTCGCCTCGCTAAGGGCGCTGCATATCCCGATCTGGGCCCTCTTTGACGCCAGCCCGCTCTCACACGGCGGTAGCGGCGGTAGCGGCGCTAGCGACGGGGGTGTAGGGGGTGTAGGGGTCGGGAGAGGGGGAGAGTGTCTAGACGGGCCGGGCGCCGGCGCCAGGTCAGCTGCTCCACGGTTGCAGGCGGCAGGCGGTGATGGGGATGGGGTGAGTCCAGGGCATCGGGTGCGGTTGCCGAGTGGGTTGGAGCGGTTGGAGGTGGTGGTGGATGGGTGGTGGGGATCTGGGGAGGGCGGGAATATGGGGGAGGGGGGCAGAGTGGGTGCTGGGGAGGCGATGAGGGCGTTGGCAGAGTGGTGTGCCCGGGAGGAGAGGAGGGCGCTGAGGCGGGTTGTGGTGTGGTGTGGGAAGGGGGCGGACGGGGGGCGTTGGTGGTCGGTCGCAGAGGAGGAGGAACTTGGAAAACGGTTTCGACTGATGGGCGTGGAGGTTGAGTTTCGCGTCTACGAACCGTGGCCGGAGGGAAAGGTTGGCGGGTGGCGGATGCTTGGGGCGGAGAATGACGACCAAGCGAAGGAATAGCAAGGGGCTGCCGTCCTCGTCACCAGGCTTGGTTTGTTGGATACAGCATCCACCAGGGGGGAGAGGGGAGAGGTAGGTTATGACTTCGCGGATCGGTCGCGATGTTGTAGGCGGTCCTGTCGCGGCGAGGTCCCTTGGCTGGGTGCATGCCAGCGGGTCGCTGTCCAGAATTACGTCGCGGACACCCGCGTGGGATTCTGAGGGGACACCGTTGTCAGAATGGATAGGCAGGAGGTTTGGATAGCAGGATTATAACAAGTCATGTCGGTTTGTGTTGGCAAAAGAGGTCAAGGATGCCTCCCAGGTGAGGAGTTGAGAAAGCGGATCGCATGGGCATTGCAAGGGAGGGACGACTTTGCAATAGGGAGTTTGTATCACGCCGCCGGAGCAACTTTTCATTAACCTAAGGCGAATATGAAGACCAAAAGACACAGACCGCGGCATAGCACACGGCTGTCCACGATCCTGGTATGAGTGAGAATCTCCGCCAGTAAAAGTATATAGCAACGCAAATAGCCACCCAGCTCATACAGCCATCATCACCCGTCCGACCCGGGCACAACCGACCTTAACGTCCAAGCCGGCACCCGCCAACCCGCGCCCTCCCGCCCACTACGTCAAGGCAAATTCATAAACCCGCCGCCCTGCAAAAACCTCACCTGGTAATCCCTCAAATCCGCCCAGCTCCTCAACTCAACCTCCTCGTCATCCCCATTGCCAACGGCGACGCCGGCGCCCCCACCAGGCCCGCCTCCAGGCGGGACGCGCTCCAGACGCATGAGGATCTCGACGAAGCGGCTGAGGGACTCCTGGTTCTTGACGGCGACGGGGCCCTTGCGCTTGGGGTCGTCGTTGACGAGGGTGCTGGCGACCTGGCGGATCTTGTTGATCAGCGACGCGCCGTTGGGCTCCATGCTGCGCTGCGAGATGGAAGTCAGCACGGTCAGCAGGTGCTGGACGATGAGCTCGCGCTCGGCCGTCATGCTTGCGTCGACGGGGTCGGCCGGGTGGTTGGGGTGGTGGGGGTGCTGCTTGGCGGCCGCGTGCTGTCGGGCGGCTGCGGCTACCGATTTGGTGGAGGTGTCGACTGCGGCCGTGGTGGTGGTGGAGGAAGAGGAGGAGGCCTGGGCGGCTTGGGCGGCTTGGGCGGCTTGGGCGCGGGCGTGCTCGCGGTGGGCGTCGCGCAGGTTGAGGTAGCGCTCGACGTAGTAGGAGCGGGTGGCGAGCTGCGACGCGTAGATGTTGGCTTTCTGAATCTCGTACTGCAGCAGGCGGCGCCGTTGGAGCTGGGGGCTCGGTTTGTGACGAAGGTTGGGCGGTTGCATGCCTGCGAAGCCGATGGGGTAGTAGTGCAGCCCGCCGTTGCTGTCGTCGAAACCGCCGGCTTGGGGACCGGCGGGATGTAGGCCGGACGGGCCGTGAGCCTGGCTGTTTCCGGCCCCGCCATTCAGCTCAATGGTCAGCTCTCGCGGCAGGCCGTCCATCACCTGCTTGACCGCTTGGAGGCTCTCCTCTAGCATTGCCTTTTGGTCATTGAACGGCAGCGTGGATATCCCATATGACACCTCAACGCTGACAAGGCCGTTCATGGTCATGTAGATCTTGATGCCCTGGTTGAAGCCTGTGAGAAGGGAGACAACGCCTTCTGGCTGGCCCAAGATTTGGTGGGGCAGGATGTACTGATCGTCCACCTCCACAGGGAGCTCTGGGTACGGCTCAGTGGGCGTCGGCGGCGGAAGGACGACGTCGCTGTGGTGGCTTCCGAGCTGGTGCATGGAGCTGGGATGTGTTAGCGAGAAAGTCGCGAGGGGATCTTGTTCGACAACTAAGCAGACTCACCGAAGGCCGACAAACATGCACCAGAAGATGCGCTTGCCGAGCTGGTCCTCGACGTGGTTGAAGGACGGTCCCCGGTAGGTCACACCGAACATGGAGGAGCCCAAGTCGCGGGGCTTGTGGTACCCTAGCTCCCGGATGAAGGCCATGCACTCGGCCATGAAGCGGCGGCACACCTTCCACTGCATGGTGTACGCGGCTGCCAGACCCAGGAAATAGCTAGTCGCGGCATCGTAGACCGTGATGTCGTCTCTGCTGTAGAAGGTCGGACCGCGGGCTTCAAGCGCGACGGTGCGGCAGCGGTCGATCAGGGTGATGGCCTTGGGGTACATCTTCATCCCATGCTGCTGCGTCTTGAGGTGCAGGCGCGCGGTCCGGGGAAACGAAGCTACCAGGCAGCCGATCATGCTGGCCAGCAGCGCCAGGAATCCCCGGTTTGTCCTGTCCTGCCGCGCTGTGAAGGACATCCTGAAGGTCGGTTCGTGGGGGAAGGGCGCGAGCGGGTGGATGTAGGTGAAGAAGTCGTCGATCAGCAGCGTCAGCACCGGCCAGGGCGCAATGGACTCGGCGTCGAGAACCTGCTGGGCGTCCTGGCCGCCGGCGATGGAAATGAGGGTCTCGGCTGCGTTGTGCGGGCCCGGGCTGATGTTAGGCTCGAGCCGCTGTTGCTTGGCGGCCCGGGCGGCCTCTGCGTGTTTGTTTGGCGGGCCACGACGCTTCATTACGCGGTTGAAGGTGCAATCGACGCTGAGGTCGACGCACGGCCGGCATGGCTGCGTCTCGTTGCACTGCAAGCCACACAGCCTGAGGATTAGTTCATGCCGCATCTGCTGAAGTAGCGAAAGTACACTGGACGGATGGGGGAGGGGGGACGCACCTTGACTTTCCGCTGGCTGCACATGTCGCAGGCGCGGCGAAGCCGGGTTGCTTTCGGGGTAGGAGAGACGCCGACGGGCGCACCGCCAGCCGGCGCAGCGGCGATCAACGAGGCATCGCCCGGAGACGACACGGAAGCAGGAGCTGCAACGGCAGCCTGGAGAGCCTGGAGGCCATGGTTTGCCGCGGCCACAGCTGCAGCGGCGTCGGCCGAGTATTGCGCTTGAGCGTTCGCGGGTTGGCTGTCGGCATCCGCGACCTGCGGGGCGTTGTCCGAGTTCGGCGCTGTCGCCGTCGCCGTCGCCGTTGAGGCGTCGGTGGGTGCGGGCGGCGGCGGCGGATAGCTGGACGACATGCTTGTTCTGATTCGACGCGTCTGCCTCTCACGGCTGCTCTCCGGGTGAACCCGCGCTGGCGACTTCTCGGCGAAGATCCGGTAGAATCGCGGATGTCTGAAGAACAAAGGAAGGCTTGGCGCACAGGCAAGGTTGCGGGGCAAAATTTTGGCCAGCGTGGTTTACCTAACGTGGTAGTTAAGTGGGTCCGCAGCATTCACAAGCAAGTTCCAGGTTGTTTCCCGTTTCGTGAGTTTCGCTCTGCCTCTCCTCAACGCTGTTGCGCACAGTCATGTTGGGAACTCTCTCGATCCAAACTTCGAATGTGTGTCGAATTGAGAACAGCTATGCTCGTTGATTCTAACTGCAGACTCCATCGGGGATTCTTTTTGACAGATACCTAGCCAAGCAAACACCGAATACTTCGTCACTCGCAATTTCACCGACACCCACGCTCCGATTGAGTCGGGGATGCGAAGGAGCAGCTCAAGCCTTGGGGCTCTCCAGCTGCCACCCGTCAATCAGCACATAGCCGTTCCCCGTCGTCAGAATGCCAACCGCGACAATATTGTTGAGCCAATAGTACTTGGCGCTACCCGTCTCGAACTCCATGCGCAGGTGCAGATGCCCGTCTGGCTGCGCCGGCCCGCTCGTGCGGATGAAGATGTTCGCGCCGTCGTCCGTTTGCAGCTGATACCGCGTGTCGGCCGAGAAGGTGCCGTTCCGGTCGACCAGCCCCCAGTCCGCGCCCAGGTCGAGGACCTTGCCTGGGACCGCAGTCAGATTGCTTACGCTGCTGCGAGTCGGAAGCCGGCGGGGGGAGGGAAGGGATCGTGTCCATACCTGACAGTCTCGGGCCGGAGAAGGTTCCGCCGGTGATGGGAATCACGGTACGCGTGCCATGCGGGCCACTGCCCACCGCGATGGACGGTCCCAACGTGCAATTGAGAGAATACAAGTACGTCAGGCCGGGTGCGGCAGGCGTCTTTGCGTGTTTGGCGGCCGAGGCCGCCGACGCGAAAAAACAAAGCAGTGTTGTGAAGAAGGGCTTCATGATCAACATCCCCGGCGAGCGGATGGCGCGATTCCAATCGTTCGCTGCCGGGAAGCTCCTCGCCAGAGCCCTCGGTCGCTGGCCTCCTTTATCCATTCACCACTCTCTCGGCGATCCGGGCTTGAAGCCCAGTTGCCGAGATTGTATCCCGGACCGTGGGACTAACGCAGCCGCATGTAACCTCATTTGGTTGACCTCCTTCTGGGGATTTGGCCCGGGTGAATACCCAGGTCATACCGGCGGCACAAACACAGTGAGCCTCGCAAAATCGCCCAGGCGGGGGTGATCGCCATTGACCAGTGAAACCCCGATCGAGTCCCGAGCCATCAACCGGCCGTGAGGGACACGGAGTTATCGGCCAACCCCAACTTCAGGCAGCTCCAACTTTCTCGCTGTTGCCGTGCTTCCATTACACCAAGGGGCAACACAGCGCCCGAGGTTAACTTCGCTTCCATCACCTGAAGCGTTTCATGCCTGCAATAAACCAAGATGCAAATTATTACCACGAAGCTGAATAATTCAGCCACGGCTAAAGCATGCTGAACCTGCCTGACGCATTGGGTCTACTCAAGCATCTCGCTGCACAAAAGCAACGACATGAAAACATGACGTCACCACCAGCATCACTTCACGCGTCACAGCCCGGGGGTTTGAGTCTTTCATGATCTGAACTTGCCCTTCTACACACTATGTCCAACGGTGCACATTCAAGCGGGCCACGCTCCGGACCACGGCCAGCTCATTCACACACACACTGACTGGACACAATGTCCTTCACCCCCCTCCTCCTCGCCGGCGGCAAGTCCACCCGCATGGGCTCGCCAAAGCATCTCCTGCCCATGCCCGACGGCCGCCCGCTCTACCAGCACCAGCTCGACCTCCTCGCCCGCGCCTGCCCCGACGCACCAACCATCTACATCTCCCTCGCCCAGGACTCGCCGCTCGACCGCTTCCTGCAATCCCTCACCCCAAGCCAAGACCCACCCTCACCGCCCACTTCTCCCCGTCCCACCACCGCCCCGCCGGCGCCGGCATCAGCACCAAACCCCAACCCAAACAAACCAAGCATAGCCCTCCTCCGCGACGCGCGCCCCAACCCCGCCGCCCGCTCCGCCGGCCCCGCCGCGGGCCTGCTCGCCGCCTTCCGCGCCCGCCCGGCGGCCACCTGGCTCGTGCTGGCCGTCGACTACCCGCTGCTGACGCCGGGCATGCTACGGGCGCTATGCGCGGCATACGCGCCGCCCGTGACGTGTCTCCGGAACGCGGACGGGTTCTGCGAGCCGCTTGTTGCTGTGTGGGGGCCGGCGGCGCTGGGGGAGCTGCGGCGCCGGGTGGAGAACCAGGAAGGGGAGGAGGGGGAGGAGGAAGGACGGGGGTTGGTGGGGAGGGGGAAGGGGAAGGGCAAGGGCGTCGGGCCGGTGAGGGTGGTGAGGGATTTGGGCGGCAGAGTGGTGGGTGTGGATGGGGATGAGGTGGGGAGGTTGCGAGGGGCGAATACGCCTGCGGAGTGGCGCGCGGTGTGGAGGGTGTTGGAGGAGGAGAGATCAGTTGGGGAGGCAGGGTGCGAGGCGGATGGCGCCTGTCGGCGAGATGGGGTAGCATTCGACGAGCGGGAGGCTGTCGGTCCCGGGGGGTATTGAGTCGGGCTCGGGCCGGAACCGAATCCAGCAGTTGGCGGCTCGGAAGGGGCCCAGTTTCGCGGGGCTCTGCTCGTTGCTGGCTTCGGCGAACAGGCCCCCGCTGGGTGACGTCGAGAGGACGCCGTGGCGGAAAATGTCCCTGTTCTGCTTGGAGGCACAGCTGTGCGCGTCCTGCCGCTTGTCGGTTCTCTGCCGTAAGCTCGCCCAAATAGGCTGCTCCTGAGGCTGTCCTTGAAGTGCTCGGAGATACGGCACAGTCAGAAGCCTGAAGCACGCAGCGGCGGCCCCAGGGTTTCCCGGCAGGCCGAAGAATGCTGCCTTGCTTTCCTTGCTGGGGACCAAGCCGAAAAGCACAGGATGCCCCGGCCGGATGTACAACCCGTGAAACATGATCTCAGTCCCCATCTCGTCCAGGGCGGCCCGAATGTAGTCGAACCTGCCCTTCGACACTGCGCCGCTCGTCAGGAGCAGGTCGTACCGTTCAGCGTCTGCTGCCTTGCGGATGTGGCTGCGTAAAGTGGCCAGGTCGTCATCCAGCACGCCCAGGAACTCGGCCTCCAACCCCATCTCTTTGATTGCCGCCGTGAGATACGGGCCGTTCGCATCCTTGGTGCCAGCCTTTCCGTTCGTCATCTCCTTCCCCGTCGACCATACGCCCACGCGAGCTCTCCGAACTAACGGAACTTCGGCGACGCCAAGAGATGCCAGGGGCAGGATGTGGGCTGGTTGGACGGTGTCCCCTTGCTTCAGCACGGCGTGTCCCTGACGGATATCGCTTCCAGCGAAGCGTTTGTTTTCGCCTGATAAAATTCGTCTCGTGACGGCAATGCAGCCAGCACAGCGGCCATCAGGTCCTCGCACGGCGACCGTGTCTTCCACTTTCACACAGGCGTCGTAGCCCTCGGGGAATATCGCGCCCGTCATGATCTCCACGCAAGGGGGTACCCCGTCTTCTGGCCCGGCGTCTAAGCCATTTTCGGGCTCGTCTCCCGCCGCCACGGTGCCCATTACCCTAAATACCACCGGCGTGTCTGGAGACGCCGTGGTCGTGTCATGGGAGCGGATGGCGTACCCGTCCATGGCCGAAGTATCGTACTCCGGAATCGACCTGGGGCTGAGAACGGCTCTTGCCGGCACGCCACCGATAGCGTCCTGTAACGGCACATTCTCTTCAGGCTTCTGACGGGTGTTGTGTTGTTGGCGAGCAACCTCAAGGACTTTTGCAAGTCCAGCTGCGTAGGACAGTGTCATCTTAGGCCAACGGTTGAGGAGGCTGAGGTGTGACTCTGGTCTAGTGGCTGTCAGGTGGGAGACAATTCAAGGACTGTTGGGAAGGCCCACCAAAACGGCAGCGCAGCAGGTATCGACTTTCTCGACCGAGTTGAATCGTAATCACCGTCCGCTCACTTGAATCACCACAGAGCCGCAATTCCGGTTTCCCAGACGCGTCCGGATTCGGACCGGACGCGAGTCTGCTCGTCGATTCTCGTACGTAATCATGACGCAACTGCCTTGGTTCGAATATGTCTCTCAAACCCTGCTTTTTAGCGTGCCTAAATCGCGTTCAGGCGTGGTGATCCGCTGCTGGCTGGTAGAGGCATAGCTAGGGTCCTTGGTTGGCGGGGACAGAGCACCGCAAGCAAGCATGCAACTCATAGCTAGTCGGGCTGTGATACGAGCGGGTGACTATGTGGAAGATCAACCTTCTAGCTTCTCATCATGGGTGCGTTCGAGCAAGATCAGTAATAATTCGATAGCGTAGCGGTTTGGCTGGCTCAGGCCTGCTTTAAGTCGTCTTCGACAAAACAGCGGAGCATCAGAAACGGCAGACAATAACAACGAGCCCAACTACATTCAGACACCAATCGCCCCATCAACAACCCCATTTCCATCTCCCATCACCTATTCCTCCTTCCTGACCGGCACCACCAGCGTCTGCGGACTGCGCACCTTCACCTGGTGCCGCACCCAGCCCTGCATGCGGTCGAGACAGCCCTGCGCCTTGATCACCGCCTCAACAAACGCCTCGTCCCACAGCGCCTGCGCGGCCGGCAGCAGCGCCGTCAGCCCGACTTCGATGTGCGCCAGGTACACGGCCAGCGCCTGCAGGGCGCGGAGAACCTCGAGGGGCGAGCGCCGGGCGGTCGTCTCGCTCTCCCGATCGGGCGGGAACAGCGCGTCGCGCAGCGCCTGCGCCGCTCGCCGCCTGCTACTGCCGCTGCGCAGGCGGTCCTCCACATCGTAGCCGTGACGCCGCGCGTGCGGCGCAAGCGCGGCCCGCATATCCTCGCCGATGCGCCGCAGCACGCGCAGGCCGGCCTCCACCTCGAGGTCGTCGATCAGCGACGGCAGCAGTGTCGTGTAGATTTGCTCCAGCTGCGCGGCTGTCTCGTACGTCTCGCCCAGCCAATGCTCGAGCTGCCGCTCGCGGCCGGCGGCCAGGTCGCTCGCGCTCGCGCTGGCGGTGGTGGCGGCCGCGGATTTGGCGGCGGCTTTGCGGATGGCGTCGGAGTGCTGCTCGCGGATGTGCGGCGCGCCGGTGCTCGTGTTGGTGCTGGTTGGCGAGGGGATTTTCTCGAGCCGCACGGCGCCGGACTTGAAGTAGGGTTGCTTGGAGATGGGGTCCCAGCGGTCTGCGCGGAGGGTGAGTGAGCGCTGAAACCAAAGTGCACGCTGGGCGGTGGTGTAGCCTTGGGTGCTTACCGAAGGTGAGCTCGTTCGCCGCTCTGGCACGCCCGTCTTGCGAATCCCAGTACCCGAAGTGGAAAGGGACGAAGACCTGCCCCTCGGCGATGCCCCCGACGCTGCACTTCAGCTCCACTGCCCCGCGCCTTGACCGCACAATCACCATCTCGCCGTCCGAGACTCCGGCACTGGCGGCGTCCTTCTCCGACACCCTGACCTCGGGCTCCGGGCACGCTTTCTGCAGTGCCGTCCGGCCCGTCTTGGTTCTGGTGTGGAATTGGTGGACCTTCCGGCCCGTCGAGAGTCTCAGCGGGAATTCTTCGTCCGGCTCCTCGAGCGGCGGCGAGTAGTGGCACGCTTTGAGGATGGCTCGGCCCGCTGGGTTCATGGACATGTACTGCTGCTTTGTGTACGGCGCCCCGGTCTCGGGGTCGTGGCCGAAGCTCTCGCAGTAGTCAATGTCAGTGGGGAAGACGCCGTCCGTGTACAGCCGCTCCGTGCCCTGCGGATTCTTCTCGTTGCAGGGCCACTGGATGCCCGACCCCCCCGTGAGGCGCTCGTAGCTCAGTCCGGTGTAGTCGCACGGCCGCCCGGCCGACACCTTTTTCCAGGCCTCGAACACCTCCTCTGGCGTCGTCCAGGGGATCAGGTCGTTTCCGTCCTTGTCCTTGAAACCCATTCTCTTGGCGTAGTCGAGGAAGATGTCCAAGTCCGACTTGCACTCGCCCGGCGGTTCGACGGCCTTGTGCGAGATGTGGACGGTGCGGTCCGCGTTGGTGAAGCAGCCCGTCTTCTCGCCCCACTGCGCCGCGGGGAGCACGACGTCGGCGATCGCGGCGGTTTCCGTCATGTAGATGTCCTGGCACACGACAAACAAGCCGGGCTGCGTCAACAGGTTGCGGATGCGGGTCAAGTTCGGCAGACTGACGAGCGGGTTGGTCCCGCTGATCCAGAACATCCTGACCGAGCCGCTTTCGATGTAGTTGAGCAGGTTTTGCACATGCGTCGGCTCATTCCAGTGTGGCACGTGGATTGGGTCGATGTTCCACAGTTCTGCCAGCTCCTTCATATGGGTTGGGTTCTGATGGTTGCGGAAGCCAGGAAACTCGCCGTCGCATCCGGCCTCGCGGTTGTTCTGGGCCGTCGGCTGGCCGTTCATCTGCAGGATCCCACAGCCAGGCTTGCCAATCATGCCCCGCAGGAGGTTGATGTTGTTGATCTGGCATGCGCTGGCGGTCGCCTGGTTGGACTGGTACACGCCTTGGAGCGCCGTCGACACCAAGCTCTTCGCCGTCCCGATGATGCGCGCCGCCTCTTCCAGTTGCTTGACCGGCACGCCGGTGACTTTCTCGACGGTGTCGGGGTCGTACTCACCGACCACCTTCTCCGATTCGCTTCGACCGATGACGTGCTTGGACACGTAATCCTCGTCGATCCATCCATTCTTGAACATGAGGTGCTGGATTCCGTTCAGCAACGCGAGGTTGGTGCCCACCCGCGGCGCCAGGTGCAGAGTCGCTTTGCGGGCCGTCTCGGACAGTCTAGGGTCCACCACGACGAGCTTTGGGGGGAGTGGCCCTTCCAGACGGTCCAGGATCCTCGACCACAGAACGGTTTGCGTCGTTGCGGTGTTGTGTCCCACCATGAAGAGGCAATCAGTGTAGTCAATGTCAGCATAGGAGCCCGGCTGCCCGTCAGAGCCGAAAGATTCCCGCATCGAGGCGGCGGCCGTGGCCGTGCATAGTCGCGTGTTTCCGTCCCTGGAACCGGTTCACAGTGTCAGGCCGCCTGTTCCAGTCTCATAGTAGGTGAACGGGGATCCTCTCACATGTGGAGAGTGTGAAGCCCGGCCTTACCCACGAGCGCCAGGGCATAGTACTCCTCCAGGAACAGCTGGCCGCTGGTGTAGAAAGCGATGCTGTGGTTAGTGAGGTGTTTCTGCAACTCCTTTGACTTGGCCACGATGAGGCCCATCGCCTCATCCCACGTCGCCCGTTCCAGCCGGCCGTTCTTCCGCACCATGGGATAGGTCAAGCGGTCCTTGCTGTGAATTGCCTTCCACCTGTGTCGTGCGCGGGTCGTGAGCAACAGCCAGCGCCGGGGCCAGTAGCAAGCTGCTTACCCAGTCAGGCCCTTCGGCCCCAAGCGGCCCTTGTTTACACGGTCGGTAGCCCTGCCCCTGACCCCAACAACCCTGCCATCCTTGACGCCGATGTCCAGGCCGCAGCCATTGCTTCACGGGTTCCGGCCATTTGTCAGCCACGCTCCACGAACTGCAGGAACAGAGAGCTCGGTCCAAACGCACCTGCACAGCACACATGCGCTCTGGACCCAAGCTTCGGGCTCCTCATCTAGAGCATAATCGACCCGGGTGGGCCATTCGTCTTTGTACGGTGTCCGGGGACCCCAGATGTCCTCGATTGCATCCCGGGTCCGAATCGCAGGGGCTGCGAAACAATCCATGAGCTCGAGGTTCGCGGGCGGTTTACGCAGAGCAGACCGGCCAACTGCCCGGGTGGACGGGGTTTGGAGACTACACGGTATAGTGCGCCATGTATTTGGCTTTCAAATTGCACGAACAGCTGGCTCGTGTCGATGGATCCCACGGCCGGCACGGTGTCATTGACGTCACAGGTCCATCATATGGCGAGTGTCCAAAAAAGGGAAAAACAAGGCGAGGAGAGGATCAGTAGCGGCCACAACACGACAGGCTCACATGGTTTTAATTCCGGGACGAAACATGGAACAGACTGATGAATACCAAGCAGATTAGTAGCAGTTCGCAGCCTGCGGCCCTCCTCGCCGGGATCGTCGATGGAATACCTAACTGGAGCAATGGCACCTATGCGGCTGGCGGAGAATACTTTGCCTTTACAGAAGAGAACTCGTGGTATCTCGGTCCTCAGAATGGCGACTTCCCGCTCAGTGCCGACTATTCCGTTTCTTTGCCGTCTTATGATGCACACTGTTTCTGCTGCATTGTTTTATCATAAACGGAGCGCAGGGTGATTAATCTTCGCGAGGGTGCATTTAAGTGCCCTGCTGCTGTTAGCACATTGGACGTGATGGGGTCGTTAAGTGAGTGTGCAAAACCGCAGTTTGAGTGCTGTGAATAATTTAGCTTCTTGCCATGTTTTCATCCAAAAATGACGACCTTTCCATCAAGGGCAAGGGGGACCCTATACGCCATGTGAAACGCGACTCCTTGCCGTTCCCTCCATTGTCGCGTTACATATTGCAGTTATTGTGACATTCGAATGCTGGTAAATGCTGGCCGTCAGAGTGGAAGCGGGGCATTCAATAACTTCCAGTGAACAAAAGCAGCTCCTACCCTTGTGCAGTAAGAGCGAGCTTTCTCAAATGAAGGTTTCACGAGGCTCAGTTGCCCAACCGGTTCTGAGTTGCCCAATGCGGTTCCATCTGACTCAACTGCAGGTGGCCTGCCCGTTCCTGTTCAATGGAAGTAAGGCTGCAGTGGGCGGTTGGGCGGCTGCCTGCTGACCTCCGCTGCCCAAAACCTCGAGACCCAGTCAACTTAGGCAGGAACAGCACATGACGGGTGACAACAACGTGGCGCTGTCGCCCCACATGAACTTAAATCGGCAGCGAACTCGTGCACCCGTCTCTGGTATTTAACTGCGAAGCGTTCCCGATTTCCGGAGACCCGACATTAGCTCGAGATAAATTCACCTTCACCTTCGCACAGCGACCATGCCGATTCCAAGTTCTCCCGCCCTCCCACAGAGCGCAATGCTGAACGTCTCTTGCGTCCCGGGCTTGACGATTCGCAGCAGGAGCTGCCGCCATCCGCGCAAACGGCAGCCGGCCCGGTCCGCGCCGCCAGGAACCCACCCACCACCGCCCGTTGTCTCGCCAATTGTCTGGCCAGCAGATCTCACAGGACACAATCCGGCCCGCCGGAGAATCGAGATCGGCTGCTCTGCGCCGGCCGATGTCCCGCTGTTCTTCTCCCTCCCCTTTGATATCCGGCACATCATCTACTCCCTGATACTGCAGGATGCCGGCACCAGGCACCACATCTTCTGCCCGGCCGTGTCACGCCGGAAGATGCCGAGCGAGCTGCAGTCTCGACGTCTACTGAGCAAGAAGCGCACCGATGGCAACTGCCAGCCGACTTGTGGGCATTACGAATGCGAAGACGCCACATATCGCCGGAACCCGGACGCTGGCGGTCACGCGTCGAGTGGTTCCAGACTGGCGGACTTGACATCTTTGATGAGGACCAGCAAGTTTGCGTATGAGCGAGCGCCTCGTTGTCTCGCACCGAGAGGCCGGCAACACTGACGAGGACGGTTGTAGGTACCAAGAAGTTGCCCACTTTCTCTACAGCTCTACCACCTTCTCCTTCGCCAGCTTTGCCGAACTTGGCGCCTTCTTGGATTGGATCAACCCAGAAAACATCGCGTCCATCCGGTCCATCAACCTGATCGCACACATGGTCCCCGACAGCGCCGAGTACTGCACGCAGCTGATGAGGGGGAACTACTTCCGCGGCGACGGCTGGGACCACGTTGCGCTCCTGAAGCGCATGCCGGGCCTCACAACGCTCGAGATCGACTTTTTCCCGAGCGCGATGCTGTCATTTACCACACGATTCAACGAGATCATGAAGCCACTCGAAGAACTGTCCGCGGAGACCGACATCCGAGTGAGGCTGCCAAGGATCTTCTACAACAAGGACAAGCGCGGACAGGGGCTGCCGATCCTGCAGCATGTCGAGGACAGGCCGGCGTTCTATACGCTGCGACGCCCAGAGGCCGTGGGCGGAAATCAGCTGGGGCGTTGCAAGGCATACTGCGTGTTGTTTTAGAGATAGGGTTCCTGAGTGGAACAGGTTGATTCGGTCAGCTTGTTGTGCGTGTTTAGATCTTCCAGCCTGTAATGATCCAGGAATCTCTAGGTGGAACAGGCGGAAACGATACGTCAGTCGATGGTCCAATGCCGACCACCCACACCCAGGGGGGAGGAAGAACAGCACTATGGCAGGATTTCCTCACATCTAACCACTCCAGCGTTTATGGCTCGTATCGCGGGGCCCCCTGACCACCGGTGTCCTTCCTTTGCATCCATTCCCACTTCACTCCACCGCGGGAACACACCTTTGGTTTGCGGCTAGGATGCCGCTACTCCCGGCGATGCTGGGACTCTGGGACTTCACTGCATCTGGCTTCAGTGGAGACCCCGAGAGATTGAGCTGGAAAAGGGCGGAAATGGTGGGCGAGCCGTCGATCTTGAGCAATGTGCCCAAGCGGAGAGTTCTACATAGGACAAAATCTGATTTACGAGAATCTTTACGGGTGGAAGGCTTCGTGTGAGAATCTCAATCATGGGTGATTGATTGTGTGACTGCCTGATACGGCAGCCAGATACCGGTGGAGCACAGGAAGTAGAGGAGAGAGTGTGACTGCACAGAGCACAGGGCCTAGGAGAGTATGTTTTGGCATCTGACGGGGGAACGGAGGATGATGAAAGGGGTGCACAAAGTGAAACGAAACTGGAATGCGGGGAAGACAGGGAGGAAAGTCAAAAGAGTGGAGGAAACATAGGAGAAAAGAAGAAAAATGTCGGGTTGAGGGCGAGAAAGAAAACAAAAGTGGATGCTTGAGAAGGGCGAGGAGGTGGGGAGGGGGGCTCCTCAAGCGTCTATCTTCCTCCTGGCCTTTACTTGCGCCGCCGTCGTCCCGCTCCTTTCCTGGCTCGACCACGAGCCGTCTTCGGCAATTGCCTCCTCATCTTCTTCTTCACCCCTGCCATTTCTTTATCTCGGCCGCTTCCTCTGCCCGGCTCCCGGCCGCCTCCTGGCCCTCCTCGATCTGCTGTGGCTGGCCGTGAACAGGTCCCCGTGGCCAGCGCGCAAGACTTGAGCAGGGTGTCAGCAATTTTCCTCTGGTCGGAAAGGCGCATGTAGAGCCCACCCAGCACGTACCACTCAGGTGGTGGCGGAGGGCCCGCACGTGGTCCCAGACAGGCGAGGCGAACCGGACGAGGTCCGCTGAAGCTGCAAATGAGAACAGGTTGTCGTCCAGATAGTGCCAGATCCAGGCGCGGATGGATGAGGGCATCGTGGTGCTCTTGGAGCTCTGACTCCCACAGCTGTCTTGCAACGGGGGGCCACTGGTTGAACCGTTCGCGGACCGCAGGCTGTAGGTCATCCCATGGGAGGCGGCCAAGAGCCCGAACTTGCTCTGCGAGATTGCCATTGGAGCCGCAGACGGGGACCCAGGCGTATGTGTCCAATTCGCTTGTTGTTGGCCTGGTTCAGGTAACCTGTCGACCATCCTGTAGTGCGAGAGCCAGTCATCACCCAGTTTCAACCGGCGGAAACTGACCTGGCACCCCTCGTCGTCGGTGGGCATTTGGGGGCGCTAAATCGGAGACTGGATTAACCGGAGTTGCAGCCAGTTCGCTGCTGGCACCGGCCTCGCGTGGTTCCGGCGTCGTCGTCTTTCGAGGCATGATTGATGGTGTGTAGTGTGCGGCCGCCTGTCGAAAGGGTGAGGCAAGCAAGTGAAGCTCAAAAGGTCAAGAGTAGAGAGCAACGCTTCTGCCAGAATGCGAAGTGTCACTGGGCTTGTGATCTGGTTGGTTCTCTCGCCTTCTTTTTCGACGCGGGGGTGCAAACGACCTGTCAGAACAAAGCACCAAACACAGGGCTTGAGTTGAGGGGAGAGCGCTTTGACTGTTCGCCAGTGGCAGCCGGGCCTGTAATTAATCCACAAGCAGTTAGCAGTGGCTAGCAAAGGTTGAGATTACCTTCCATTTGTGCTTGTGTGGACTTGTGTGGACTTGGGTGGACGCTCACCGGAACGGTTGCAGGCATCGCCTTCTGCACTCTTACCTGCTGACTGACTACGAGCTAGAGGAAATCCTTCCACAGCACCTCATTTCCGTTCTTGCCGCGCCTTCTTCCGCAACATTAGGCAAGATGTTATTCGAGCTTTTGAAGCCCTCACCGCCGAAAATGTCACCCTCACTCGGCAGCAGGTTAACGCCGTTCGGGTGAAGAAAGGCCGCAACCCCAACGTACGTGCATTTTCTCAGATTTGTTACCTCGGTTGTGGCATTCAATCTGCTCTCCTGTTCAGCTGGCGTTGGGCGAGATGGCTTGACCTTTAGCTCATCGCCGTTGTTGGCAGTTTCGGACGGAACAGGTTCCTCCAGTCAGAGCTCGGCGACAACTTCAACAACACAGCCATTGAGTTTACATGCCGCCGCTGGCATGCCATCATCGACCAATCAGGGAGCCCATGTCCCAACAGCTTCACGGCCGCGCTCTGGTTACCGAGAGCGGCTTTTACCAAGAGGAGAGAGCACTGTCCTTACGCCCCAATCTACCGATACAAGCATCCGGCAGCAGCTGTACCTGGCACCAAACTGGTTTTCGGTCCTGTCGGGATCCTGTGCAAGGGGCCTCTTGTCCTTGGCCAGGTGAAGGGCGGGCGGTGTGATCTTCGACTTTGGGGGAGGGGCATACAGTTTTTGGCGCAGCAAGACTGGCCGCTCATCGTTTCTGGGTTAGGATAGCAAAAGGGCGTCAAGAGTGGGTTCCTCTCTTCGCAAGACTGAAGAGCCCACCACGATGTGCGGACTCTAGGCTTCGTACTCGGGTTTGAGAGCCGCGGGTACAACTGTCTGCTACCAATATCGCTCAAGAAGACCTCGGATACCGAACTGGCTATTGTGTAACTCCAACATGCCATTGTGTCGCCCCAAAAAGCCTTGCACAACAGTGTGATTTGCCAGCGCAGAATTCGCTGATCTGCCACGCGCACAGCAACGTCCGTGGTTGGCTACTGCTGGAGTAATTAAGTAACACCTGGACGACCCTGAGGCGAACCATAACCTAACTCAATGCCCACTGCGCATTACGACGGGTTTCCAAGGCACAGTGTTGTGATTCAGGGATGTTGATCTTTCTTCACAAGCTTGGAGTGAGAACCATGGTCCAGTTGCGGTGACTGAGGGTGCAGGGATGTGCTGGTGATATTGATTCGTCTTTGAATACAAGATGGCGATGTTCTTAGGCACTTCCCAGCCGCCTTTAGGAGAGACGGTTCCTCCTGAGTGCTGGAAGAGAGGGAAGCAGCTATGTAAATGTAGAACTGGATCCTACATGCAGTTCATCGGATTACTCTGTATGTGTTGATCCGGACAGCATCCCCCCGAGTTTCGTAGGCTGCATCCCCGGTGTCCCTATGCCGGGGTTGGAACTGTCACTTGAGCACACTGCCATTTTGCTGCCGGACAATGGCAGCCGCCGTCGATGCACTGCCCTGTGAGCGCCGAAACTGGCGGACCCGCGTATAATTATATATTTTGAACTTCCATCGCGACAAAGGCTTTGACCTCTTCCGCAACGACGACAAGTTTCCAAGCCGGCGACGACGAGGTCGCCAGCAAAGAGCCAAGAGATGTGCAGCCACAAGGGGCGCACCCGCGCCGGTTCTGACGAGAGTAAGTACCATTTATTCTCTTTTTTCTCAATCCAAAATCGCGTCAGATCGACGAGCCAGCTTGGCAAGAAAGCTCCAGTTTCGGTGGCCCGCCTGGCGGAGGCCCAGCCAGCGCCGCGTCGCGAAGACGGCTCCACGGCAACCCTTTCGGCCCCTCGTTGAGGCCAAATGGCAACGAGGGGCCGAAAGGGAAAGCCGGGCAAGGTGTACACCTTCCGAGTCGAGGACTTAAGCCGCGACGGTGCTGTGGCCCAGAACGTGCAGGCCCTGGAGGCCTGACGCTGGCGGCGGTGACGGCCAAGGCAAAGCTCGCGTTGACGCCGGATATCCCACGGATCTATAAGACAGTGCAGTCTCTTCCTCGTTCGCCGATGGCTAATTGTATCTCTGCATCTCAGACTCCCCAGCCCGCCCCGACGAAGCAGCCATCAAGAAAGCGTTGGAAGCCGCAGCCTACCAGTCGACAGCACAGGACATCCGACTGGCGATATTCTGCGACGCCTCATTTAAGTCGCCCTCAGCTGTCGGAGGTTACGGTGTTTCTTTCCGCCGCTACGCCCCAGGCGAACCTTGGCACGGCGAGGAAATGGGACTGGGTTGGCCGATTGAGGTTGCCGCCGACAACAGCTTATGCGAAATGGTGGCCATCATCGAGTCCCTAGTCGTGGCCAGAAGGGAGGTGTCCAGCATAGCCGTGTCGCGAAGACCGCACAGCCTCCCGCTCTCCGTCTCGGTAACAGTCTTCAGCGATTCGAAGGTGTGCCTGGACGGAATCTCTAGGAGCCGCACCAGGCCGCGGCAGCATGGCGGCGCGTTCGAACAACTCTTCTGCCGCCTTGAGGAGGAGGAGGCAAAGCTGAAGCTTCTGAGGGACATGTCGGGCATCTTCGTGTCGGTCGAGTACGCCTGGGTCCCGGGCCACTGCATCGAACCGCACGACCGGGCCGACTTGCTTGCCAAGACCGCCCGGAAGACCAACAAGCCGGTGTGGCAGCGCGGCGACAACGCTATCCGGCCTGACCACCCCTTCACCAGCCCCTTCCCTTTCACCAGCGTCTTCCCCAGCCTCAGGCCGCTCTTCGTCGCCCACCGGGCTCGCGTTCTCGCCAAGAGGGCCCGGAGACAGCCACATGCTCTCTCGCCGCGAAAGCATGGCCAGCAACAGCTTGAAGGAGAGCAACGAGAGGACCAAGACGGAGAGCAGCCAATGGGGCGCCGGGGGTTACGGCGCATGAGGCTGAAAGAGTTCGCCAAGAGGGTGGAAGCCCAGATTCAGCGACGGGGTGCGGCGACGGGGTGCCAGGCCGCCATTGCTGGCTCTCAAGAGGAGGGACAAAAAAATCTGAGCCACGGTGAATCAGGCGATACACCCGTATGGGCTAGGAGGAAAGGGAGGACACCGGACAAAAAGGTTCAAAGAAAGGGTTATGGCACTTGAGGTTTCGAAGAATTCCCAGTTCGCTCGGAGGGCAAAGACGGATGGAAGCACGGAGCTGAGTGATTAATACGAATGGCTTGAACGCAACTTGTGCCATTGCCAAGAGTGTCGTGCAAAATGCGGTGCTTCCGTCATCCGGTGGTGTGTCGGTCGGTTCCACGATGGGGCGATCCCAGCTCTTGGGCGCCAAATAGCAGCCCCTGCCCGTTCCGTGGACCTAAGCCCCTAACGAGACGTTGAACAGCAATACAGGAAGGCGAAGGATCAAACACGGAATGCACGGCTACTGCGGCACAGACGAGCGACATTGAGGCGCAGCAGTTAGCCGAAGAAAACTACGAGCTAGGGACTGAAGTGTATATAGGTGAAGCGAAGATGGCCTCAGCGCCGTTCTTTTCGGATAGTCCCATGTCGCACTTCGTGATTTATGTAATGTCACAAGCCATGCTCTTGTTGAGGCCAACAGGTTCAACTGACTTACCATTGAAGGGCTCTGGTGTCTTCCAAGGTTGGCAGAGATGGATAGGATATGGTAAAGTACCCAACGGTGACTGTCTACCTCTGTAAGTTTAAAACAAAGCCTTGCGGTAACTTTGAGAGAAATTAACACTGGACAAACCGCGCTCAGTCATATGGCTTGGGCCTCTCGACCAGTTCCTGCACAAAAACTTTGGAGGAAAAGCCTGGAAAATGAAGCGAAGATTAGCTTCTCTCCTACAGTGTATGCACTACTTGTATGCGACCACTGTCATGGAGCTGATCTTGAAGCTTCGCTTCAATGAACGTGACAAATTTAACGTTGTGGCACACTAGTTTTTCTCGCAAACGGAGAGAGGAACTAACCAACGAAAACAGAATCTTCATTTTCGGGCTACTTACCGTATATCTATCATCAGAAGCAAGACATTCTACCGTGGTTCCAGCGAATTCCGAGAAACAACGTACCCAAGGCTCGTGCTTGCTGGCTTCGGCCTTGAAGTACTATGCATCACCGCCTGACTCATTCCTATGGTGCAACCTACTTAACGGTTGGTCGCTCTCGGGCGCGGTCTGGAATCGACTTGATCTCTCCGTGCTTCCTGGAAAGCATCGTTCAACCAATCGAGCTTCTTCGCCGCGGCCGCCAGGATGATGTCCACGAGCTCCGACGCAGAGCGTTTGCCTTCAACGGGAAAGGAACTGCTGCTCGTTCGCACAAGCAGGCGCTCTGCATCGTCGAACAGGATGCACACCTCAGCCAGCCCCGTGATGATGCTTTCGAACCTGGCCCGGGAGGACCGCTCAGTGATGGTGGTGGCATGGTCCTGAACCAGAACTAGGGCCTGCCGGACGCGTTCTCTGCTCTTCACGGCCTGGTATGCTAAGCAGCAAGAACACACCGGGGCGTGGGACACAGCAGGGGAACGGGGGGATCTGTTTGCGGCAGGCACCGCAGAATCGCGCGGGCTTGCCGCTCTTCCTTCGCGCATGTTGAGCGCCTGAGGTTCCGAGGACAAGATACTAAAATTCCCGTCTTTGGTGATGCTTACAGAACACCACGGCGGATGCGGCAACGCGCTGGTGGTGTTGCCCGTGACAGTTGTGTTCGAGAGGGGGAGATGAATCGCTTTTTTATAGGCAATCTGGCACGGAGAAGCTTTGTGTCGCCGTCGGCCCACTGGAACATAATGCTTTTGTCCCGCCCTCAAAGGAATATGTCGCACCTTGTGCAAGAAAAGAGTTCTCCGGATATCTTTGTTTGCATGGAACTGGCTTGAGACAAAGGAGCCATTTTCTCAGTACCTCACACACACACACTGACGAAGACTGGGGCAAGAAAGGTGAAGTTTGACTCGACGATTTTCGAAGCACCAGCAACACAGAACACTGCCCGTAGGAGCCTAGAGACCGTCATGACACAGTCAAGTGGCACCACAACAACAACAACCGCCACCTGACCCAGGCGCGTTTTAGCTGAACCACGACGCCGGCAGCTGGCTTCTCTGACCCGTTCCCCAACCGTCTACGCAAGCAACCCTTCATCATATCGGAGCTGGGGGCCGAGCCCGTGACATTCTGCCCAGACATGAGGCGCACCATTCGTCTTCCGTAACAAGAGAACAGTTGGAAGGCCGAGACGGTAAGAGACAAGCATAGGCACTTACTGCAGTGGAGTTGCAGTGCAAAGGGTTAGGCGGGACGGAGCGTTCAGGTGAGGGCTACAATCGTTGCATTGCTATCCAGAACCAGGTATCCTAGACGGCGGTTGTGTCCCACTCCGGTCACCACCGTCTCCAGTGCTCGGGTACATCGGCTCGAAAGAGACGATCACGGCCCGGGAACGTCGCACTTCTAAACAGTGACCATCGATCGGGCCCCAATGAGACAGCGCCTTCCCCGCTCACCGGCATCGTGCTGTGGCTGGTGGCGATCGGCGGGGCCGGCCGGACTTGGATTAACCCATTAGCTCCCGCTCCACGTGGGGAAGGGGGAAGTGTGCCGCAGGTCTTTTTCCGGCAGCTACTCCGCACCGGACGGCCAAACCTGCTTCCCACATGGCCATGGTAGACAGCTATCGAGACATTTGCCGGCGGCACAATGTCAGCATGGGCATGCTGCATAGATTTTCCCCGCGCCAGACTTGGACCCTTATGGACTGCGACGCTTCGTCAACAGGCCGCTTCCCCGCTTTCATCATCCCCTCCGCGGCCTTATTAGTCCTCGTCATTGCGCGTGCGTCGTAAGGGTTACATTTCTTCCGAGAGCCATCTCGACACTCGGGGCGCCTTGAACACTTCGACCGCACAGCAAACATAGCAATCATGGAGCAGGAACTTGCCGAACTCAAGAAGCAGGTGCAGGCTTTGCAGAAGGAGCTCTCGCGCGTGGCAGGCAGGTCGTGTTCTCTCTAGACCCGAAGACCCTCGCTGACGCGTTGGACACAGACGAGGCCGAGGTCCGCAAGACGCACTTCAAGTATGGCTACTACCTCGACAAGTGCCTGTACGACGAGGTGAGATAGCAAGCATGGCCCGGTATCAGGGTGCCCTGCCTCCTGGCAGCGGGCTGACTCCGGCTGGCCACCACAGGTGGTCGACATGTTCTCGGATCACCCCGACGCCTACGTCGAGTTCCTCGGCGCGCGGTACCGCGGCAAGGCGGGCATCAAGCGCCTCTACAAGGGTCGCTTCCAGGCGACCTTCGTCAACGGCCGCAACGGACCCGTGTACGGCTGGCTGCTGGACCACATCATGATGCAGGACATCGTCGACGTCGACGCGACGGGCACGCACGCCTGGTGCCGCATGCGCGCGCTCATGCAGGCCGGCACCCACCAGAGCATCGAGGAGTACTACCCGGGCGGGCACCGCCAGTGGTGGGAGGGCGGCCTGTACGAGAACGAGTACATCAAGGAGAACGGCGTGTGGAAGCTGTTCCGGTACCGCTACTTCCCCTTCTGGCACGCCAACTTCGAGAGCGGCTGGAGCCACACCAAGAAGAACTACGTGCCCTGGCCGACCGTCACCTACCCGGAGGACCCGCTGGGCCCGGACGAGATCTTCGAGCAGAAGATGCTGTGGCCCGACACCCGCGTCGTGCCCTTCCACTATCCCCACCCGGTCACCGGCAAGCCGACGGCGCCCGATGCGCTGCGCGCCCCGGTGTACGGCGCCGATGTCAGCACGAGCGACCCGCCGCTCACCCTCGCCCTGCCCGAGGGCCAGAGCCGGCCGGGTGCCAGCTCGCGCGAGTCCAAGCCCGGGGACAAGGTGCTCCCGGAGCTGGTTCAGAACAAGGCGGAGTAGCGTGGGGTGCCAGTTTGAGGGGTTCAAAGGGCGGCAGGCTGAGGAGGCATGGGCCAACTTGCAGTCTCTTTGATGCCATTGGAATTATCACAGAATAGGGTGAATTGGCGTTTGAAAACCGCAAACCTGCGCAACTAGATACTCTATGCTTCGCCAGGCGAGTGTCAGCGTGCTCCTTCTTGCCAAGGCCTTCACCCTGCCACTCTCCCACCCCCATGAGCAGCCTCATCATCGACCTGTGACCATCCCACGGGTCGCCCGGCGAGCAGTTTCGTCGTTTAGCCGAACTCCGAGCTTGCCTCACTTCCACAGCCAACGAAGGCCCTTGCTCTTCATTGCCGAAAGTTGGAGAAACACGGCCTGCCCCGCACTCACTTACCCGGTTCATCCCAGCTCAGACACCCCTATCAAAGCAGTATATCCATATACTGGGTACGTACAGTACATCATGGTGTGTTTGCCATCGTACTCCACTGCCATCCGCCGGCCCGCATCCGATTATCCGAATCCACAATGCCGTGCGCCGGGCTGCGGGGTCCACCCGACGATCCGGGGTAGCCACATGGCTCTCGGTAGATTGTTCCGAGGCTCAACGTTTCGCCTCGAGCTTGAGCACCCACACTACAAGCAACCTACTTAGCCCCCAAGTCTCCCTTCTCCGTCACCAAGACCACATCACAGCGCTATCATCATCATCTCACCCGTGCAGCCATCCAAACCCATCCCCGTTACACCCCCGTCTCCCTCTCCGCCACCCTCCTAGTCCTATCTATCTATCCCCAGTAACCACCGGCCCCGCGCGGCCCCCCCAACCCAACCATGGCGCACATCCACGAGCTCGCAGCCGAGATCTCCAACTATGCCAACAACCGGCTGACCGACCCATCCAAAGTCCGCTTCCCGCGCACGCCGGTGTTCGCGTCGATGAACAAGCCGTCCCGGTTCGAGGGCGACGTGTTCGACCTGGAGATCAGCGGGACGATCCCGGCGGACATCGACGGGACCTTCTTCCGGGTGCAGCCGGACCACCGGTTCCCGCCGCTGTTCGAGGACGACATCCACTTCAACGGCGACGGCTCCGTCACGGCGGTGCGCATCTCCGGCGGCCACGCCGACCTCAAGCAGCGCTACGTGCACACGGACCGCTACGTGCACGAGACGCGCGCCCGCCGCAGCCTGTTCGGCCGGTACCGCAACCCGTGGACGGACAACGAGAGCGTCAAGGGCGTCATCCGCACCGCCAGCAACACCAACGTCGTCTTCTGGCGCGGCGTGCTGCTCGCCCTGAAGGAGGACGGCCCGCCCTTCGCGATGGACCCCGTCACGCTCGAGACGCTGGGGCGGTACGATTTCGAGGGCCAGATCCTCAGCCCGACCTTCACGGCGCACCCCAAGTTTGATCCAGACACCGGGGAGATGGTGTGCTTTGCCTACGAGGCGGGCGGCGACGGCTCGGACTGCAGCGTCGACGTGGCGGTGTGGACGATCGATCGGGACGGCAAGAAGACGGAGGAGTGCTGGTACAAGGCGCCGTTTGCGGGCATGATCCACGACTGCGGCATCAGCAAGAACTGGCTGGTGCTGGCGCTGACGCCCATCAAGATGGATCTTGAGAGGATGAAGCGCGGCGGGAACAAGTTTGCTTGGGACCCCAACGAGGACCAGTGGTACGCCGTGGTGCCGAGACGCGGCGGAAAGAGCGAGGATATCACCTGGTTCAGGGCGGACAATGGTAGGTGGCAACACAGCAAGTTGTGACAGTTTTGGCTCGGCTGGTACCGGTGCTGACGGAGGGCGCAGGTTTCCATGGCCATGTAGCAGGGTGCTATGAGCTCCCGTCGGGCGAGGTGGTCTTCGACCTGACCGTGGCCGACGGCAACGTGTTCTTCTGGTTCCCGCCCGACGAGAACGTCACACCGCCCGACGGCTTCGCCAAGCGCAACCGTTTGACCTCGCCGACGGTGCGTTGGGTGTTTGACCCCAAGGCGAAGAAATCAGCCATTCGCACCCCCGGCGCCGGAGACGCCGACGTGTGGGTGGCCGACGAGCGCGTGAAGCCGGCGCTGACCTGGCTCACCAACGGCGAGTTCTCGCGCATCGACGACCGCTTCGTCACCAAGCCGTACCGCCACTTCTGGCAGGCCGTCGTAGACCCGTCGCGGCCGTACGACTTCGAGAAGTGCGGCCCGCCTGCGGGGGGCCTGTTCAACTGCCTGGGCCACTACACCTGGTCCGAGGAGCACTACCACGCCGGCGGGTCGGTGCAGAACGGCGCGGCCGAGCAGCGCGACCTGAAGGGCAAGTTCGGCCTGGAGGACGTCTACTTCGCCGGGCCGACCATGACCTTCCAGGAGCCGACCTTCATCCCGCGCGAGGGCGGCGCCGAGGGCGAGGGCTACCTGATCGCGCTGCTGAACCACCTCGACGAGCTGCGCAACGACGTGGTCATCTTCGACGCGCAGCACCTGGCCAAGGGCCCGCTGGCGGTGATCCATCTGCCGCTGAAGCTGAAGTTGGGCCTGCACGGCAACTGGGTCGACCACCGCGATATCGACGCGTGGAAGCAGCGGCGGGCAGAGGGCGGCGACGTTGGCCCGCTGAAGGTTGCCACCGAGCCGCTGCCGTGGCAGAAGAAGCTGGCGCAGCAGAATGGTACGAACGGTACGAGGGCTTGAGATTATTGTACATAGAGGAGGGTGAGGGTCAATGTGCAAGGGACTTGCTGTGAACCACTGAGCTAGAAACTTTGGTTACCCCATTTCCCGTCATTGGGACTTTAGGTCATGGCCGTTATATTCCGACACTTGTCCGTGTTGCCGAGGCGTGTGCAGAAGTTGCTACTGTCGAAAAAAAAAAAAAAAAAAAAAAAAAAAAAAAAAAAAGAGGATGTTTAACTATGCGAGGTAAAACCGTCAACGGGTAGCACGTCAAGCGCCTTGTTGAGGAGACAGCTAGCGAACAATAAACGGTTAACTCATCACGAAGGATTGTGAGTCTCTCAGTTGGGAAGGGATGGGCATCGAAATTTCAACATCCCACTACCCAGCGTTGAATGTTCTAAACTGTCGTCTGGCTTTCATGAACGGTGCTTAGGCCTCCCAGCCATATTGATCGCGCGGAACGGCAAACGGCCTTGCATGATTAACAAAATCCGGATACGTGCCAAGAATCTGCCAAACGGCTGGACCGGTGAAATCATTGCATCTGCTGGTCGTCTCTCCTTGCTCACATCTGAGGCCGATTCCGAGGGAAGGCTGGTCCAAAGTGGCAGGGTGCGCGGATTAGGATCCCGCCACAGATAGGCCAAGACGTCGGACAGTCGCTCATCCATGAGCGCGATTGTGACGAGCAGGTTCGTCAAGTCCATGTCGCCTCAAGAATCTTGGCTGCCCGGGAACATGACTGTTAGCAGCGTGGTGAACGGACTCGCCGGTGCCCGCACGAGGGTACAGCGACCTGGCCAGTCCTCCCATGCCCCTACAAGGGGGCTTCGTTCCTCTTGCCCTCCACAATTGGTCCAAGCTCCTAGGCACATCATCATAGAGGTCAATAGACAAGGGAGGGAGTTAAGCATGATCTGGATTCAAGACCTTTGGCCCAAACTATCTGACACACTACAGCGAGCTGCAAGGTGTGGATGCAACAGTAGGATCGTAGCAGAGCATCGGAATATAAAGAGAGTACGTTGTTCTAGTACAAAGGAAAGCTAAGGACTGAACAGAGCGTAGTATATATATATCTAGAAGTAGGGAAATTATAGCCAGTACGCTCTACCAAGCTCTAAACCCCTTACCCCTAACGTAATATACTCCCTAGTTGTTCAATAGAGCGCCTAAGTACATATAGTTGAATAACTATACTATAAAAAACTAAAATATAGGAAATCTTTGCGAATAGTAGAATATATAGGAGTAGGTTATATAAGGCTATAAGAAATTCTAAAGCGTAGTCTTAACTAATTAGAGCGCCTAGATCTAAAGGGAGGTATAAATTCCTACCTATAGGAGCTTAAGCTTCCTTCTTCCTATATATATCCTCTTGTTTATATATAGCAACTACTATCACTATTACTATTCTTAGCTCCCTAGAGCGTATAAGACTACTATACCTTTATACTTCAATATCTTCTTAGACAAATCGCCTATACCTTCGCCTACTCCTTTAGAGGAGGGTAATAGCGTTAAAGAGCTTATAGTAGAGCCTACTACCCTATATACCGCTTCTAAAGAGCCTACTATACCTTCTTCTAATCAGCGCTACAGTCCCTTAGTCAAGTAAGTTATATGCTCTTCCTTCTAGCTTACCGCTATATTACCCTAATATACCCTCTAATTACGCCCTATAAATAACTATAGAGTGTAAGATCCTATACCTAGGTTGTATATATACTACTCTTATAGGCTTCTACAATAGAATCTACTATAACTATAATAGCTATAGTATATATTGCTAGTACTATAAACGCTTTAACTATAGCTATAAACCAATCTTACCCTCTACTATAAAGAAGGTATAAACTCTAATTATAGCTATCAACAACTTTGACTAAAAGGTGAGTCCTAATTATCTACTACTCTATAACCTCCTTTTAATAGCTAAGTAGACTATAAAGAAGATTCGCCTTATACTTTATACGCTTTTAAACGATCTCTAGGAGGTTAAGGAAGAAGGAGAGCAATAGGATATAGAGATAGTAGAGCTAGAGGAGCAATAGCCTTAGCAATAGGTATAGATATAGGAGTAGATGTAAAAGGTTCCTATAGTCGCCTAGGGTAGAGCCCTAGATAACCCCCTTGGTTTTACACCTATAGCGTTAATAGAAAGTAAAGTGTAGGAGGTACTCTCTAAGTAGATAGAGAGCAATAAACAAGTTAATAATTAGGAGCTAGAGTAGATCGTTGTATAGACAATAAAGCTAGTAGAGTAGTTAGAGATATAAGCTAAGATCCTTTAGCTTCGGAGAAAGGTAGTAATAATAAAGCTTATTAATCGTTAAAATATATAAAGCGAGAGTATAAAATAGTAGGAGTAGATAGTCCTTAAAAAGAAGATAGTTGACTCCTCTACTCTTTTCTTATCTAATATATATCTTAAAGGTTTAATAAAGTATAAAAGTATTTAAACTTCTATCTCGAGAGCTACTTCGTTAAACCGTCTATAGGTATCTATACTATAGGAAGGTAGAGTATATCGAACTACTTGTTCTAATACTTTTAACAAAGCTATATATTATAAATATCTATATAGTATAGGTAAGTATTAATCTTTGTATACTCTCCTACTATAAGGCGAATCGTCTACTAGTTGTTATAAAAGATCTTCTAAAGCTCTCTAGTCTTAAATGCAAGGTCCCTAAATAAGCGCTTTAGAGCAATTGTCTTAGCTATAATAACTAATAGAGCTTTTAACTCTACTTTAATAGAAGATATAGTGATAGTATCTTACTATATAGCCTTCTAGGAGATTAATCTACTAAAGAGCATTATAATATAGCTCTATAAAGAGCGTTATATATCTAGATCGTTAGTATATAATATATTGGATATAATCTAGAGCACCTAGTAAACGACCCTACCCCTATACTATATACTAAGGAAATATATAGTATATAGATACTAGATAACTCGCTTCGCTACTTTAATATATTTTAGTCCTAGATTTGTTAAGAACTAAGAGAGCTTTATAGCTATAAATATAACGTTAGGCTAGATTATAACTATAGAGTAGAGGATTAAGCTTATAAACTCTTAGTATAGTTTAACCTATTTAGGGGTCGCCTCTCCTTTAAATTTACAAAGCTCCTCTATAAAGAGAGGAATAGCTAGAGCGTTTATAATATCAAAGAGACTATACTTCTTTACAATCTTCTTAATATACTAGTTATATATAAGCTAGATTTTATATATTCTATAGTATAGATGACTCTAATCCTAAGGAAGTATTTAATATCGCCCTATTTATATACCTTGTACTTTACTTTAATGCCCTTTATAATACGTTCTATAGCTATAGTGTTATCTTAATAGTAAACTACTAAGAAGTCATTGATATAGAAGATAAGGATTATCTTCTTCTTAAGGTCGAGGAATAGATAGGGTTCTTCTATAAAGGGCTATATACTAAGCTCCTTGAAAGTACTATAGAACTTATTATACTATAAGAGCAGTAAGTCCTTTAGCCTATAGAGAGCCTTTAAAAGCTCTATATAGATCCTTAGTTTCTTAAATCTCTTTAGAAGCTTATAAGTCATCTACTCTATATTTAGCCTCTTTACATTTAGAAACGCCTACTTAACATTGAACTACTTTACTTCGAAGTCAAAGTATACTATAAACGCTATAATAGTGTAAAAAGAGTATATAGCGAAGGTAGCTATATATATATTTGTAATATTAGTAGTATTTTATAGATCGCTTTATATATAGATATATACTTTATACTTTTTAAGGTTACTATCCTTATTAAGCTTATAGTCGAATACCTATTTTAGTAGCAAAGGCCTCGTTTTTATATACTCTCGTTTAATCTCTTGTTATATTCCCTTACTTATAAGATTATAGATCACTTTATATATAGCCGCCTTAAGCTCCTTCCTATATAGGTAGTTCTCTAAGTCTCTCTAGCTCTTTGGAAGAGGGGGGAGCTTAGTATTATAATATATCTTTGGCATCTAGCTAGTAGTAGTAGTAAACACTGTATATAAGGTTTAAAACAACTCTAAGGAGAGCGTTTTAATACCCTCCTAAAACGTAGGAAAGAGCGTCTTATTACTATTGTAGTATTCCTAGGGAGTAGGATCTAGGTAATTAGTCTAGAACCTTAGCCCTAGGTTCTCCTATATTTCCAACGACCTAATAAAGAAAATATATATATACTCTAAAGCTATACTTAGAGCTATATTCTTATATACTTTTATAGAAGGCTTCTAAATCTATATACTCCTTCTTATAGGTATAAGATACTCCCTAAGCTTATATTATAGTTTTAGTATACTTGTTCCTAGCTTATTAGTCGAAGGTTACGTTTATAGAGCTTCGGGCCCTATAGGCTAAGCATCTTACTCTACTATATATTCTATTGTATTGTAGAATATATCCTCTTCCTTACTTTATAGAGCTATAGGCTCTATAAATAGAGACGCCTCCTTATACTTACTTTATAGAGCTAGGGGCTCTATAGATAGAGAAGCTTTATATTCGCTTTTAGAGGTAGCGCCTTATAGGATGGCTATAGCCGGCCTAAGATCCCTAGATGCTCTACTAGTCTTTAGAAAAGTATTAGAATTATCGACTAGACCCTTATTTCCATTATTACCTCTATCTACAAGCTCTTTCTATAGCTAAGCCTATAGTTCTAGTAATATCTTAGAGGTTAAGAGTCTACCCTATATATATACTTCCTCTACCCCTAAGTTTTAACCTAATAATATACTCTTATAGTTGGGAACTACAATAATAATAGACTTAAACGTTGGTCCTCTATATTTAAGTTTATAGAGCGTTTAAAGAATCGACTTAACGTCCTAGGTCTCTTTAACCCCTTTGTTTAAATGCTCTACTACCTCCTTAATAATAATAACTTCTTAAGCTAGAAGCTCTTCTTTACCTAGATAGTAAAAGGTCCTTTCGTTGAACGTTATATTCTTTGTTACAATGACCTTATCGAGCTTAGGCATCTAAATATAGTAAATGTTAGATGCTCTATACCTAACTAAGTACCTAATTCGCCTATATAGCTATACTTTAAATTCTCTTTTCCAATACCCTGTTTTACGCTCCTTATCTAAAGGGTATACTCTATAGCTATATACAAAGATCCTAGACTAGTCGAGGCGTAGATCCGCCGTCAACGTTTAGTAGAAGGTCGGCTCCTATTAGCGAAAGTAGTTCTTAAACTAAAAGTAGAGTACTTCGTTAAAGCTTCGAAGACTATAAGTATAGCTAGGCGAGATAGAATATAAGAAGGCTACTACCTTTACTTCCTCTAGCTAGAGCTTTATAAATAGGTTTATAGTAATAAATATCTTTATACTCTTTAGCTATAAGACTTATCTTACCTACTTTAAAGCTTTATTTAGCTATAGAGTATATATTAGTATAAGCTTTAAGTCGATACCTTCGTTATATACCTAAAACTAGTAAGCTATTACTTAGCAATCTTCTAGTATAATGACTCCTATATCGTTGTCCTAGTAGATCTTATAGACGTTAAGTCCCTATTACTATTTAACTTAGCGTTTAAAAGCTCTAACAATATTAAAGAGCTTAATTTAACCTTTGTTAAAGAGTATAAAAGCCTAGATCCGTCCATTGAATTCGTCTTTAATTATAAGGAGGTACTAGGATCTATTAAACCTAGAAGAGAATAAAAAGAGGTCCTAGGAGATATACTAAAATAGGCGTAAAGTACAATACTCTATCTTATAAAGCGTATTATACTCCCTAGTATATAACAGAGTATATATCTCGTATTTGATCATTGACGTTCCTTAGATCTTAACGTTCTTAGCGCTCTACGCTAATACCTAAAGAGCTCTTTAACTTAGATATCTAGATCTCTTATACTAGAGCTCCTTAGTATCTTCTCTCTCTCGAGGTATATATAATATATACGACCTTATATTATCTTTATAAACAACTGTATTTACTGTTACTAGGCCTATAAAGCTCTATAAAGGTTAAAGAGTATAAAAGTAAGAGGAAAGGTTCTTCAATTAAAGGAAAACTATATTGAACTTATAAATTAACTATTTAACTTTTATACTCTTTTTAAATGTTCTATATTATAGAGAGTAGTCTAAACCTAAGTACTAGATACTAGCTATATATAAAGTAGTTTCTAATACAATATTGATATAAAAGCCCTCTACTATAGCAATGTTCTTTAAATAAAGGTCTATAGTTCCTTTCCCCTACTCTTTATCTAGTACCCCCTTTATAATATATTCTCCTCTTTCTAAAATAGAGAAAGTGGTAGTACCTACTTCTATATAGTTACTGTCTCCTAATAGTACAAAGGTACTAGGTACTAGGAGCTTTTTATCGTTAACGATATATAGAGTAGTATAGTTATTAAAGAAAATACTTTAAAAGAGCTAGTAGATAATAGTAGTTAAAAATATAAATAGGTAGTAAACTCCTTTATTAAAGAGGCTTAGGTTAATAATAGTATAGACGATCTTATTAGGAAGAGCTAAGCCAAAGTTCCTCTACTCTATAGAGCTAGAGCTATATCGCTTTTAGAGGCTCTTCTAAAGGGAATACCACTTTAGTTCGTTAAAATACTCTCTAATTTCAGTAATCTATACTTCTAAGAGCTTATAACAGCCCTTCTCTACCTTAGTAATTACTATTTAGAGAAACTAGTAGTCGACTAGCTTCTATTTATATTTGCTATTAGCTTTATAAAGGTATAGGTAGAGCTTTAAGCTATAAAAGCCTATACTATCTAAGGAACTATTGCCTTAAGCTGCTTTTAAAGAGGTAAATACACTATAGCCAAGCCCTTTAGAGTAGACGTTGTTGATCTAAATACTAAGGCGAACGCCTAGCTTATTAAGAGTAGGAATTGGACGCCCTTTAGCTTTAAGTACCTCGATCTTAAAGAGCTAGTAGCGAGCTTAGTCTAGGGCAATCTAGTAGCCAACCGCTTCAATAAGGTGTTTAGAAGCTCTAGGTCTAACAACCTCTAGGATATTAAAGCTCTTTATATATAGGTACACCTTGTTCTAAGAATAGTACTACTTATATAGATTAATACCTACTCTATAAGCTTCTTATAAGACTATTATATATTAGCGAATAGCTATATCCTCTATAAGAGCATTAATAGGTATAAGCTATTTATAGAGCTTATAGATAAGGGCCTAGAGGCTACTAAGGCTAGCGTTTAAGATAGTGATATATATAGCGTTAAATAGAGGCTAGTAGACAAAGTATATAATCTATTAGTTAATAAGTAAATACAATTTAACTTTGCTCTCCTAGATAGTAGAGATTATAAGGTAGTCCTTATATATAGCTTTAAGCTTAATAGCAACCTCTTATTTAGTAGAAGGCTCAACCTACTCTAAAGGAATATCTAATACCTTAGTATACTTCTTATAAAGCTCTTCGATTGTATTTTCCTTTATAGGGACTTTCGATCGTTTATCCTAAAGCTCATTGGAAGTATCTAAATTGTATTTATCCTAGATACTGTTGCTTAGAGCTAAGATCTTAAGCTCTATAAACCACTTAGTCTAATCTATATAGGACTAGAGTATAACGGTTAAGTTATTCTTAGTAGTCGTTATATTAAGATATAGAGTATAAGAAAGAGAGAGAGAGAGAGCTTACTATAGGTTATTTACTATATACAATTATAGAGCATCTAGGCTTATAACTAATACGCTATAGCGAGCTATAAGGTGTAGATACAACAATAGGATCGTAGTAGAGCATCGGAATGTAAAGAGAGTACGTTGTTCTAGTATAAAGGAAAGCTAAGGACTGAACAGAGCGTGGTATATATATATCTAGGAGTGGGGAAATTATGGCCAGTGCGCTCTGCCAAGCTCTGAGCCCCTTACCCCTGACGTAACACTATCCCCGTTTGGTCCAGAGCGGCCAATCCTGCCTTTCAAAACCACCAAGCCTATCACCCGACCGTTTGGCCTAATCCAGCTGCCGAACTGTTCCCAACGCCAGGTCATCATAAACACACAATTGAAGGTGAAAGAAAAACAAGCCACCAGGCGACCCTACGACTAACCAACCATACCCAGGCAAGCAACACCTCCCTATCCCCTTCCCAGAGCCCGTAACGTCTCACTCGCCAGCACCCGCCCCGCCCTCCGCAGATCCTCCTCCAGCTGAAAAACCGTCGGCACCGACAACAACAACGCCGCCTCCACGCCCCGCGGCCCCTCCAGCCCACCACAGCACCGCAGCCCCGCGTCCTCCTCCCCGACCCCACTCGACCCCGAACCCGGCGCCGCCCGGCCGCCGGCCCGCATCCGCACGCCCTCCAGCCGCTTGCACAGCGCCTCCACCAGCCTCTGCACGCGCTGCAGCTCGGGCAGCACCAGCCGAGCGCCCGCCGCAGGTGCTGCCGCTGCGCGATGCGGGCAGCCGCCTGTCGCCGCGGGCAGGTGCTGCTGTGTCTCCTCGCCGAGCGGCACCATGGCCAATGATGATGATGATGGTGGTGGTGGTGGTGGTGATGGTGATGAAGAGGAGGAGGAGGAGGGTGACTCGGGGTCGAGACCGGGCCACATGGAGATCGGCGTTGCGGGCGGCTGCGGCGGCATTGTTGTTGGCGATGGGCTTGAGGGGGTTGGAAGGGAGTGGGGGTTATTGTTGTCCGTTGGAGCTGATGCGGCGGCGACGGCGGTGTACTGCGCCATTACCTTCAGCGCGACCAGCGTCATGAGGTAGAGGAGGTACTCGTCCTGGGAGCAGGGGCAGTCGAGGAGCGTCGTCAGGGACTGGATTATTTGCCTGTTCTGTGACATGGTTGCATGAAGTGCGTCGGTCGTAGCGGTCTCGGGTGTGCGTGGGGCGCTGATTGGTACCGTCAGGCGTCCCGACAAGGCGCAGGTCGGAGGCGTCGTGATGAGGAGTCGGCTGAGCATGTTGAGGACGACGGCGAAGCAGTTGTGGGGCAGATTGTGAAGGGTGTCCCAGTTGCACTCCGAAGTTGTGGGGGCTTGAGCCGAGATGAAGGTTTCCCGGTCCGAGACCGAAGTCATGTCACAGAAGAGGTCGGCGCTGCTCGGGCCGCCGTGCGGCAGGAAGGTTGCCCCTCGCTGTTCTGGGCAGTCGATCGCCATGGGCGAATCGAGTCCCATATCGAAAAGGTCTCCAGCGTCGGTACCAGCCAATGTCAATGGCGGCGAGAGTCCGGCTGGGTCGATCATCAGCGCGCTGGGAGATAAGACGGGCGTCCAGAAGTCGGCCTCCTGAGCGGAACTTGGACCTGTATCCGGGCCCTGATGGCAGGCTCCATTTCCCGTGGCGTGGGCGATGGTCGGGATCGAATGGGTCGCGAGAGTGGTTTCAGCACGTAACACCGGCCTGTGTGTCCCGGTCTGTTCGCTTCCCGTGCTGCTAATGCCGCCTGCCCTAGCAATCGAGCTGCCCGGCCCAGCCGGGGTCTTGGCCCGTATCGGAGGAGAGCGGGCCGAGCCGGAGCCACCAACGCTACCACCCGTAGGACCGATCCGGGCCCGCTCCTGGGCCGCTTTGGAGGCTTTTGATGAGGCACGGCCGGTCCGGCGCGACAACAGGTAGGTGCACGTCACCCCTCGACGGGCACATCGCGCACACGTCGGCTTCTCCTTACTGCACCTAACCTTGGAGCTAGCACAATCTGTGCAACTGTCCCGCAACTTGCGCAGTGCCGGGGTGCCGGGCGAGTGGCCGACCGACTGTCGGACCGCGCTGTCGAGCATAACTCGTATTGGTGGTGCCCATCGACCGGCGAACCGTTATGCCGAGAGCGAGGAAATCAAAGGCGGGAGCCGAGCGGGCGCCGCTTGCGCTGGCCGACCCGGGCACGCACGTTCTATTTAAGATTCGACGGCGCAACCTCCTCTGTCGCATCCACTCAGTCGAGTCTGAGACAGGTTCGCGACACAGAGCAGGAAAGGATCAGAGATTGGTCCACTTACGAGAGACCGCCCTTCCCCCGCTGGCTCAGGGCTTTACACAATGTGACTTGCCACTGCAGCAATTGTCTTAGGTATGTGCACAGGTATTCGTCCAGGAGATGGGCCGAATTGTCTCGGGAGAGAGGAGACCAAGTTCTGTCTCGTTAGGAGGGAAGGATGGTGCGCGGCAGAGAACTCGAAGGCCTTAAGGATGGAAACCAAGGTACTTCGGTCCATCTTATCGGACTTACGTGATCAAGGTCATCGCGGTCGCAGTGCAGATTCAAACCCTGGATGACAGGCCCCGATTGGATGAGTTCCGATCCTTCTCCGTTTCCTGCACTCAGGTTCCACGGAATACTCAGGGTAAGCCGAAAGAACTGGAACCCGAAATCCTCCAACATTGGGTAGCTCACCAATTGTTCTTCATTGTTAGCAGCTCGATCAACCCAAGCTTTTTGGTCTTTTCCCAAATCCGGAACGATCGTCAACCTTGGCAAGCCGTGCGATCTTGATCACGTTTGGGTGACGGATATCGCGGTAACAGGGTCGAGGCGGCCCAGTCGGAGCTTGGCAACATTTACGCTTATTTTGGCCTCTCCCTCCAATTCCTTCAAGGTTGCATTCAGCGAGGAACCTCAAACGCCGTGGCTACACTGCGGCTCGGTGTATGAGTGTTGATCCACAAAGCACCGTCTGTGCCCCGTTTCAAGTATTAGTCGATGACCACCCTCCCTGAGAGCCTGCCAAAAAGGCTACGCATCCAGAGGCAGCATCTTGGCATACTCCGGCACCGCCCACGCACCGATATGCATTGCGGCAAGCCACCCCCATTCGGGCCGCTCAATGACACCCACGTGTGTCTTGGGACTGGGCGGCGGATATGGCAGGGAATGCCCATGGTATAATGGCGTAACTCACGTTTACACCTCGCCAGGAGACCTTCAAGTTGCTAACTTATCGCCCGTCAATCTCCGCTCCTACCAGGCATATCCACTCTCGGTCTCTTTTTCCTTTCGGTCTCGGACTTTATTATGATCCGCTGTGTTACTCCGTCACAACGGTTATTGATTTCATGTTTCCTTCGGTAGGTGACGTCGGCCGGCTTGATCCCGCCAGCTCGTCGGATACATAAAGTACCTACTGATCGCATGGTCTCGAGCACATCGGCCCTACAAGTTCCTCGTTCGTTGCGCACGCGGTGGCTAACCATCCCCAAGTATATGATGGTCATTCCGAACCTCCCGGCGCCCAACGCCCTCCATTTGAGGAGGGCCATTCGCATGGCTCATGAGTCTCACTCCCCCCGAAATCTGAGTGGTAGCAACATCACACAACAAATGCATTCGCCTCATGCGGAACTATCGCCCTAGCTGGGGCTCCGTCCTATCCGGAAAGATGCATGATTATCTTGGTTTGTGGTGGCGCACTCCCCCAGCTTTAACCGAGCAAGGTACGAAAGTTGGGGGTAGTGCCGCTCGGTTCGGCTGCTCGCTCCCCAAGCCTCCTGCAAGCTTTCGGCCAAGTGGTGTAGTTACATAGTATACAAATGGGGTCTCGTTGCTCGCCAATCGCTGCATGCCAAGCCAAATCCTGCTGGGTGGACTTTCTCGCCACCCTTGGCTCTCGGCTCGCTCTCTCGGCTTTGCGCACCCCTGCTCCGGACTTACGTCCCGCTAGGGCCGATCTGCACCGGGGCAGCAAGATGGATTAGGCTGCAGCTTTCTGGAGGGTCGGCCAGCATGCCAGTTGCTTGCCAAATGACCCCCTGCCTCCTCTTCCTGCTTGCTTTCCTCGCTCAGAGATGGCAGAGGCAGCCACCTCCTGTGTGCCAGATTCCTGCGCCATGCTTGCTCCAAGCTGTTGACCGCACCTTGTGCCTCAGGGGACGGTATCAATGCCAAGCTGCAGGCGCTGGGCGCGGATACTTACTTTAAGGCCGCAGCTAGCGAATAGGAAGGTTAAGGTAGGCGGGGAGTCCGACGCGGGCCGGTGGCTCGGGTGAGCAGTTAATATTGCGCGGCGAGGACACTACAAATCAAAGGGTAATGGATTGTGTTGCCTGCCTTGACAAGATCCAGCCCGCTTTCATTATCCCAGTTGCTGCGGCGTTTCGTCAACGCAAATGGCCATCGGTGTCTCATAACAATACATTGTCACCGAACACGGGACAACAAGGCTTGTGTTGCTCCCACCCTCACGGGCTGAATTCGAAAACCTCCGGCGCTGCCGGGTGAGCGCATGCCGTATGCGCCGTGATGCAGGCCCCAGTTTGTGCAACGTGGGATGTGCCCCAATTCGTCCTGTTCGGTAAACTCGCCGATACACTGCAGCAAGGGAAAGACTATCTGACTAGGCCGCATTGAAAGAGGGTGACATTCCTGGCTTACACCCCCTCTGACAGCAGTGCAGCATACACTACCGATCATTGTTGTGCCAAGGCTCCAAGCTTACCTCACCTTCTTTGCTTTCGGGTATTGGCGGTGCTTCGCACGGGATTGATCAAGCCGGCGGTGGGACTAGTTTCCCTACCTGCCTGTTCCCCGGGCGCTCTGACTTGTCTGGCAGGTGAGAGAGAACGCGGACACCATCACCACTTGAGGCTTCTTGGATCAAGATGAACGGTCCACCCACAGGCGGCCATCCCACCCCGCAGTGTCGTTTCACTGCATTGTCGAAATCCCCAGATTCAAGCAGCCCCCGAGGGGATCCATCCAGATCTGGCAGCGGCCGATACGCTGTGATCGTTGCCTGTTTTTTACCCACGGAGGTAATCCAATACCTATTTCAGACGAGTGCGGCACAGGAGGCAATTTGACAGCTCGCCGACTGCCTCTGGATGGGACCTTATCTTGACTCGGTGTCACCCTTCAGCGAGCCATTTCCATTCCTGTGCCACGTGCATAATCCAGCTTGGGATTCATAGGGTTTTATCGCTTGAAACTGAGGACAATGTCCGGAAACGAACCAAACGTTCACTGCCTATACGCCCCTGCCGAGGCTGAATGCGCGGGTTGACCACCAATAGCTCGAATCCGCACACGTTCCGGGCCAAATGGATGGGCAGCACGGTGGGCCAAATGGATCATGCGTTCTCATCTCGGGCTTCAACGCGACCATGGGACGAGCGGGTCAAGAATGGTTCGGATGCTGCCCGGTGACTTCAGAGATCGCCTAGCTATCTTGTATGGCTGTATATGTGGATCACATTGAGACAGCTTTCTAATCTCCAACTTACAGCGAACGGGTAGCTATCATCGGATGAACCTCCCGCCTCAGGAGAATGCGGCAGTGGCCCAGTTCGCAATCCTGCGCGCGCATGCAGCCTGTAGCTATCCGCGATCCGACAAACGCTGGTCTTGTCCAGCTCCCGAGCAGCACTCCTACTCGGCCAACGCACCAGACATGTCTGAATTGGAAACATGCGATGTCGGCTAGGGGCTCTCTCCAGGCCGGCTGAGCCGAAGGAAGTTTGCGAGGTTAGGAGGTTAGCTGGCAGTTTCGACGGGGCCCTGGCCCCGGGGGTTGCCGAGACACCGGTGAACAGCCAGCTCGGTCCGAACCTTGTCTTGTCTTGTCTTGGTGGGCATCCGTTTCAGGAGCGAAGCTTATTCCCCAATTCGTCAGGAATATCAGCGATGTCCCGGGCTTCGCCGTTCGTAGCCCTGATGGGATCCGCTCGCCGGACTGGGTGTGCCGTTTCTGGGTGTCGGGGAGAGCCCACGACCCAATTTGGTCGTCGAATGGGTTACCACCTGGGCCACGATTCAAGTCCGCCGGTCCGGCTTTGAAATGAGCAACGCGGGTTCTTCGAATGTCATTGGTTTAGCACCCGGACCCCAGCTTTTCGACAGCGCTGAACAATTATCTCCTATAGCTGAATGGCCCGGGGCGATATGTTAGGTTGGCCGTATGACTTTTGATGGCGAATGAGTTGGCATCATGTGTTGGAAGGAGTACGGGTGCGGAAGCGGTGGAAGCGCTCGTCGACATGCGCATCTTCCGCTTTTGATGATGCGCCAGCGGTATTCTGCACGCTTGGGGTTCCTAGCTCGCTGTCCCGTTCATATATCCTTGTAGCAATGCGTCGACAGTCCTCGCGATTCGTAGTGGCCAGGTTGAGTAGGCGGTGCGAGGCAGTGTTTCACCCATATTCGTTCAAACGCCTCCAAAGCCCGGCCTGCTATGGAGCGCACTGACTGCGGTTGTATGCGGAGCAGATAGATCTATGACAGACTGATTATCTGTGAGGCCAATGCTGGCAACTTGTCCTTGCGGACAGCTCTGTCTGGTCTAGTGTTAGTAGCTCAACAGCTTGCTCGTCTGCTCGTGTAATTTGGCGGCACTCACCAGCCATTTATGCGCACTAATGGCCAAAATTCGCTTTCCATCTTACCTGAACTTGAGCCTGGTAGCAAGAGAGAGTGAAGTTTTACACTCTCGCATAGCTGCAGACGTGAGAAATTCATCCGCAATGCCGAAGGCGCAAGCGCCCCCATGAACGAGACGAATCCTCACCACATCCGAATGCTGAGTGCTCTCCAGCAGCACAAGACCGTCTTGGTTCCTGGCTGCAGCGCCGGCAGTATTGGCTGGAGCATCGCGCGAGTCTTCCACGAGCGGGGCTGCCACGTCTTCGCGACGGCGAGCGACACCTCCAATGTCGCCGGCTTCTCCGAGCTCAACGGCGCGAATGTACTCAAGCTCGACGTGACGGATGCGGGGGGCATCGCGCGGTGGAGGGACGAAGTCGCGCGGCGCGCCACGTCATTTCACTGACCTCCCCCTAGCCGGTGCGCACCCCCGGGAGTCGCCGCCCCCGGCCGTCCCCCTACGCGCGTGTTCAACCGGCCCTGTGGCAGGATGAAGTTACCGGACATGTCCCACTACCGCAACGTCGTCGAGGTGGCGTATGTACAAGCAGGGCATGACGCACCAGGCAAGTGCATTGGCGTCGACATGTTTGTCAACCAGGCCGTCGGTGGCATCATCGGCGGCGCAAGGGTCTCCATCTGGCGCGGCACGGCCGCCGGGTTGGTGCGCTTCGCATCATGAGCGTTCCCGCACTGGCGGCTCGACGCGGGATCCAACAGGGCCCAGGGGCCGGGGATTGGAGCTGATCAAACGCCACTCTTAAAAAGAAAGCATCGGTGTAAGAAGAGTGGGAGCAGAGAGTCGCTAGCGTCTCCCCTCGCTGTGATTATGCCCTTAGCATTGAGATTGGCCTAGGGTCCAGCATTGAGTGAAGGTCGACGAGGAGAGCCAAGTCCCGGGGTGTATTGTCGCATCCCGACAAATGCGATGCTCCGTATATAGGTACACGCCTTGCCCCCTTGATACTGTGGCTCATCCCGCGGAGTTCGATGGTGTGTTAATATGGAACGTGCCTCTAAGTGTTACATCTCAACCTACCAGCCCGCGCCGTTTGTGGTAGTCTTTCTAGTCTCTTTTTTGGACACGTTAACTCTAGGCATGCCTGCCTCCAAGCGGAGAGAGGAGAGGCAAGAAACATGAGAAGTAAGTCAAGGCATGATTTCCCCCGGTATCGAAGAAGCTGAACCGGGCCACGCCTTGTTGACAGAACGAACCTCACTTTCCCGTCCAACCTGCGGGCACAAGTAGCCCTTCACGTGCCGGCAAGTTCAAGGCAAGGATGTTCCGATCATGTCATGTACAAGCTGGAACGGAGGAAGATATTCTTTGCGATATTTGGCCTCAATCGTATGTTCAGTAAGTCAGGGGAAAGCGCGTAGCTGCTTGCTTAAGTACGCCGCACCAAACACATTCACATGCTGCAGCGTAAACGTCTCTCCACATGCTCGGTGTAATTTAGGGCGACGGAATGAACATGGCACGAGCAGGGCGCATTCCGTTGGGACGGGGCTTTCGCCGGGCGAATGGATGTATTCATACCATGTGAGAAGGAGTGTCTCCACCACAATACCAGGCTACAAGAACCCAGGAACAGGTTTACGGGGTGTTGTTACCCTCGTGTCGGAATATTGGTTGCCAGGATCAAACGTGGAGCAGTTGCATCAAACGACCTTCAACACGCCAGTTTCCCAGCTTGTCCACGTGGAGGAACTATCTGGTGTGTGGGAATAGACTGAGATCGACATGGCGATTTTCGACGGCACGGAGCTGCATGCGACAGCGGGATGGCCGCCTTCTCGGCGAAACCGACACGACATGCACGCTTCCACCGCCTCCACCAAACCCACGCATGGCCTGATACACAGCAGTTTCTCGATCGGCCACGCCAAGGCAGTCCGAACCCGGTTTCGTGCTCACGTCATCATCATGGGCCGCCTCCGAGGACGTGTCAGCAGCGCCACAGATGGGCCGAGATGAAGCCACCGAGGACAGATCTTCCGGCTTGCGAGGTTGCGGTCCATGGAGCTAGTATACCTGACGTGGACGAACAGGCCCATGAACGTGAGAAGAGCCAGTCGTTGGTTCAGGGAAGCTTTGTGGGTGGCACAATCTTAACCACTTCGGTAATTCATCCGGCTGAGGAAGCGCGGCCCCAACCGAACGTGCCTGGGTACTTGCACGCTTTAGGCAGGTAAAAAGCCCCAACCACAAGGCAAGGGACCGTGGTCTTGCTGATGGCAGTCCGTTGGTTGGAGCGCTTCATGCGCTCCAATCGCCTTTCTCCCGCTCCTCAAGGACCCCAGGTTCCACTCCGTCGCGTCCGGTTCCCCAGGGGGCCCCATTTCCCCGAGCGCCCCCCCAATAAACCGGGCACCAATCATGACCGCCTGAGAACTCTCCCCGCACTTTTTCCAGGCCGAAGCAAGGCGGAGAGCGGTGTCAAGCAACAACGGTCCCATTCTTGGCCGCTGTGCCAAGTACACGATCTACTTTGGTGCTTACCGAGAACGGGAAGTCTCACTTGTCAGAACGGTTGGACCTAGCTCGTTGAGAGCTTCAGTCTTATGTGTATGTATCAGAGTACATGCAACTGGGCGTTGCGTACCTCCTGTGGCTGCTCCTGTCTGGGCAGACGACACGATTCCAAGCACCGAGCTTTTCTCGATGCGGTCCGCACAGGCTAAGCGACCTTCGCGAACCCATCAGCGTCCAGGGACGGCTCGGGGTTATGTGTGCCGGAGGTGGACTGGGTTGCGCTCGGCCGGCTCTACCCCGGACGTTCTCTACGCGGCCCCGCGTTGCGACCCCAGGCGGATATTTCCTCCAATGGAGACAAAAGTGGGACGGTAACGTTACCGGCCGACAGCAAACGGGATCAAAAAGCAGTCAGGATGGCAGCTTTCCCCATGACTTGCCGCTCCCCGTGCTCTCTTGCTGACTTCTCCCTCCCACCCTTCGCGCTGCTTGTCCAGGGGAAACGCCAGCCATCATCATGAGTGACGATACCGAGGGGAAGCCGCAGAGCGGCACCGCTGAGGTCGAGGCGCAGGTCGACCATGCCTACGACCTCGACGAGAAGGCGCGCGCCGCCGATTACAAGGCGGACGCCGTCCAGGCCGAGAACGCCGAGCACAACATGACGGTGCTGGAGGCCGTTCGAGCGTACCCGATGGCGACCTTTTGGGCGTTTGTCATGTCCTGCACGATCGTGAGTTCTCTCGCCCCCTTCTAGCGGCACGGCATGCCTTCCGGCCAGGATCGAAGCTCACGCCGTCCGCCCTCAAGATCATGGAGTCCTACGACGTCTTCCTCATCGGCAGTTTCGTCGCGCTCCCGGAGTTTATCAACGAATACGGCGTCTACGACGCCGCGAAGGACATCATGGTCCTCGAGCCCAAGTGGCAGTCTGCGCTTCAGGTGTCGGGCCAGCTGGGCGCCCTCATCGGCGTCTTCCTCGCGGGCCCCCTCACCAGCTGGATCGGGTACCGCTGGGCCACCATCCTCGCGCTCATGCTTCTGAACGTCTTCATCTTCGCGTTTTACTACGCCAGCTCGATGCCGGTCATCTTCGTCGCCCAGCTTCTCGAGGGCTTGCCCTGGGGCATCTTCATCGCCAACGCCCCCGCCTACTGCAGCGAGATCGTGCCGATCCAGCTGCGAGCGCCTGCCACGCAGATGCTGCAGATGTTCTGGGCCATCGGCAGCATCATCGTCGGTGCCGTCACCTACGCGTACAGCGGATACAACAGTCCCATCGCTTACAGGTACGTGCGGGCCTGCGTTCTCTTCCGCCGTTCGAATGCTGACGGCAGGCGCACACAACCAGGATTCCCATCGCGCTGCAATGGATGTTCCCCACCCCGCTCGCCATCCTCATGTTCATCGCGCCCGAGTCGCCCTGGTGGCTCGTGCGGAAGGGCCGTCTCGAAGAAGCGGCCCGCTCGGTCGAGCGCCTGGGACGCAGGTCCAAGCTGAATTCGAGCGAGACCGTCGCCATGATGCGCCGCGTCGTCGAGCTCGAGAGGTCCGAGAAGGAGCCCAACCTCGTGGAGCTGTTCAAGGGCACCGACTTGTACCGCACCCTCATCGTGTGCGGCGTGTACGCGGCGCAGAACCTGACGGGCAACCTGATCGCCAACCAGGCTGTCTACTTCTTCGAGCGTGAGCCGTCCCCCCTTCGCTGTTTCCCTTCCCTTCCCCCCTCCCCGCATCCGCATTTGCTGACCCGAGGCTGCGCAGAGGCCGGTATGGACGTGCACACGGCGTTCGCCCTGGGTCTGATCACGTCGGCGCTGCAGATGATCTTCGTCATGCTCTCGTGGATCCTGACCACCTACCTCGGCCGGCGCACCATCTACCTGTGGGGCTCGTTCTTCAACGTCGTGCTGCTCGTCGCGCTCGGCATCGCCGGCTCCGTCGGCCAGTCCACCTCCGCCTCGCTGGCGATGGCGTCCCTGGGCCTCATCATCTCCGTGCTCTTCACCCTCGGCCCCGCGCCCGCCTCGTGGGTCATCATCGGCGAGACCTCGTCCATCCGCCTGCGCCCGCTCACCACCGGCATCGGCCGCGCGTCCTACTACATCGTCGAGATCCCCTGCATCTTCCTCGGCAGCTACATGCTCAACCCGACGGTAGGACGCTCGCTCTTCTGAGATTTCTGCTGACGAGGCGATATTTTGCTGACGCGAAGGAAAATATTGCAGGGCGCAAACCTCGGCGGCAGGTGCGGCTACGTCTGGGGCGGCACCGGCCTGTTCTGCTGGATCGTCGCCTACTTCTGGCTGCGCGAGATGAAGAACCGGTCCTACCGCGAGATCGACATCTTGTTCAAGCGCAAGGTCCCGGCTCGCGAGTGGACGAAGACGGTTATCAACGTGGAGGACGACGAGTAGAGAACGTGTTGTGTGTTACGGTACATACCGGTACGCCTTTTGGCGGCAGCCGTTGGTGAGATGGAGAGAACTGCGAGGGCACCTGGCTGTGCACTCTCCCGCACAATGCAGCATCGATTCTTCCTGCGCAGATTCCACCCAACTCAACACTCATTGTTGACGGCTTCCAATGCCTATGTTCCGTGGCCCCGTTTCGTGAATGTCCTTTCCTGTCTTACCTGATGGCAGCCTTTTCCTGGGTTGTGGTTGCTACTTGAGGAGGTGTTTAGCACAAGGACCAACCGGCCACTCTCGTCGCTGCGTCGACCGATCTTGTTCCATTGCAGAATAGAATGGGGGATCGGTCGTGAAGATGAGCTCCGACTGGACCTCTCGGACTCTATGCGAGGAGCTGGCGGGTACTTGTCGGAGCCCCAAAATCGCCCGATCTGACTAAGAAACCGAAGCCGCCAGTCGGGTAAGCAGACTTGAATTGTGACTATTTTACCCGATTATCACGCGTTGTAGCCTCGGGACTTGGCAATGTTTGCCCTCTAGTCATGCGATGCCTTATCTTGTCCTCCGCCTGCCTCCTCTCGCAACGGCTTTGAGCAGTTCCCTTGTATCAGCAATCCCGGCCTGTGGCGGAAGTGGTGTTGCGGGTTATCGTATTCCCTGTTGTCATCGCAACGGTTCCAATGGTCGAACTCAAAGATATTGGACAAAGACCCAATGCGGCCTGCGGGGCTGTTCACGGTCAGGCGCGTATCGTTGCCCCCTCGTTGGGCGGCGATGACGGTCGAATTGACCACGGCATTGGCTGATCCAAACGCGGACGAGGAGGCAACAGTGAGTGCAGGTAGCCTGGGCCGAGTTCATGCAAGGCGTAGAGGGCCGGCTCCGTCAAGAAGTCGGCTTGGGCCTCGGTGTTGTAAAGCGTGGCACAGTCGCCATCGCGCCGTTCTACGCCGTGACATGATTCCAGACCCATTAGGAGTGTCAGCTGCGGGACCTGCCGTGCTGCTTCGGGTCAACGGCATCAGGTCTCTTCCGGCCGAGTCAGACCTGTGATCAGGTACGATACTCAGCCTTGCCTGGGCCCCGCTGGCGGAGGCGTACCCGCACTCCGTCTCCTACACAACCTGCGATTGTGGAGAGGTTCTCGATGCACATCGCCTTTGTCCTAACTCGCATGTGCGCAATAGAACGTCGGTATAGCGGCGACGCACTCGGTCGCATCTCGGAACGTCTGCTCCAGGACGCTCGGCTCTACTGCCTCTTGGTTCCCACGGCCTGTGCGTCTCCGCCAAGCGAAGACTTGGTCTGCAGGGCGAACAAGCTTCTCGGTGTTATGTTCACCCTGTCGACATCGTCCTCCTCTCGGGGCGAAACTGAACCGTTGTCATCAGCGTCCCCGTCGTCCCGCTTCCTGTCTCCCGCAACAAAGCCCACCAGTCCCTCGGATACGCTTACAACCTGACCATCCTCCCGTTCGCCTTTCTATCAGTGGGCACCGGATCACGCACCGGCAGCACTTCCGCTGCACCGACTTGGAGCAGATTCTCCCCCCGCAACACTCTTCATCATCACCCGGCACAACTTAGGCCTTGACAGAGCCCCCTCCCCGGCCCCGCCAGGACGAGACCGAGGGTGAGGCGCGGTGGCAGGGCAACGAGAAGTATCACGGTGACGCAGGTGACGACGTTGCCCTCCTACAAGCGCTGCTGGCCTGCTTTGACGGCGTATCGGCAACGGATGGCGGCGAGAGGAGCTGGGTGACCAAGCTGGGCAGAACGCTGCGTAACCTAGCCGGCAGTGTCCGGGGCTGGAGGACGGATCCCGGAAGCAACGGTGCACACCGTTACGATCAAGGGTCTGCAGACACAGCACCTCCACGCTGCCGGTAGCATCACCGCCGCTGTCCCTTGGCCGATTCCGACCTTCAGCGACGAGCCCGTCCCCACGAGCACCGTCAGCGGGGGCCTGTCGAACAATCTCTCTTGGTACTATCGTAACCCGCCTTTGTGGGCCGCCAACATCCGTAGCAGAGCCGGCAGTTCCACTGCGGCCAGGACAGCCTCGGTCCTCTCCAACCCAACGGATTCTTCGGCGGGGAAGAAGACCACGCCCATGTGGACGATGTTCTCGCAGGACCACTTGTCTTCGGCCGAGGGTACCATGCGACCCGAGACGCAGCCGGGCGTTGCCTCGAAATCTGCCCCGTCCTCCAGGTTACCGGGCACGCTTCCGGGGACGCTGTTCGACATCTCCAAGTTTCTGACTCTGAGCACAGCTAGGTGGCCCTTCACCCATCGACACCGGCATGTGGGACGGCCTACACGTCCGTAATATTCAAGATGGTTCGGCTAGTAGCAACGGTCACCTGTTGTTGCCGGACCTAGCCGGGGACGAAGAGAGGCGGCGGCGGAAGAAGACCCAATGGGAACCTGGTCGGCATCCCGATAATGGCCAGCTTGCTCGGTATTAAGTTATCTCCATCCTCTCCGACCCATCGACTCGGAATAATCTGGGGGTGCCAACCATGCGTCCTCGAGCAGTTCGTGGGCGGAGGGCCGCTTCACCGGGTCCCATTGAAGCAAGCGCCTTAGGAAGCGCAAAAAGTCGGCCTTGGCCTCCCCCTCCAGCGCTGTTAGCTCTGCTTCCAAAGACGTCTCAGTGACCAAATGTCTTTTTTTGAATTGTCCTAAAGTCATGATCAGTTTAAACCAAAACTCGGCGACACAAAGTCGGCCCGCGGCAATGGGTATGGATTAAATGTGTATGTACGAACCCGTCTTATCAAAATACCGGCGTGTTACTGGCGACGCGTCCCAGCCTTTCAACAGGTCTATCGGGGGTGGCCCTAGGAGGCTGACGATGCGGGCCATATGAGGCAAGGCGGACACCCAACGGCCGCCTCTGTTGTCGGTGAACAAGTTCGTTCCCTCCACCAACGTCCACATCTTCAGGCCGCACTTGTGTCAACCCGTTGGCCCTTGCAAACAGAGAGAATTGCCACGGGCAGACAGACTCACCATCAGGCCCAGCGCCCATATGTCTATCTTTTCGTCCCACTCGATGCGCAGCACTATCTCTGGTGCTCGGTAAAGATCGGGCATCACGTGCTCGCCGTAAGATTCGCTTCCAAATCGTGCTTCGCCAAAGTCGCACAGCACCGGTACTGTGGGCTGCAGCTCTAGCGGACGCGAGGAGTAGATGGTGTGAGTCTTGAAGACTTTGCGGGGGCTTGGCTCGGCCATCTCGGCTTCCTCGACCTTTTTTAGTTCGGCCTTTCGCGGGATGGCGAACAAGATGTTGTCTTCTTGGATGTCTGCCATGTTCATTACATCAGCAATGGCCCATTGGGACGGTGCCAGCACGGTTGCGTGGTGGCGTACCTCCATGGACCATATTGGCCTCGCGATGAAGGAAGTCGAGCGCTTGTAAAAGGCAAAAGATGACCCCTTTGACGATATCAACGGGCATTCGACCACCGAACATCCGCTTCCTAGCATCGGCTAGCGACATGCCCAGGGGTTCGAAGACGAGGCAGAGATTAGCCCTCGACGTTGTTTTCGAGCGTGGAATTTCGAACTGGTCGATGAGGGTGCGAATGCTGGTGGCGCCTCCATGCTTGACGGGCGCAGATGCGGCCAGGACCGCGTTGATGTGACGCAGGGCCGCGACCTCGCGGTTGGTTTGGGGCTGGCGCGAGGCGTAGATTTTCAGAGTGGCATAGCGATGGTTCCGTAGGTCGCGACACAGCCAGGTGGTGGAGGCGGTGCCATAGCCCAGTTTGGCAACAACTTGATATGTGCCGTTGAGGATCTCACCAATGGCGGCCGGGTAGAAGTCTTTTACCGAGTACTATGCGTAAGTCTCTTCTTCTAGCTTCACCGAGCGCTCGATGAGCTGAAAGCCCGATGACGGAAACACTCTCGGCGGGGACTGTTCCCTTGGACTGGACGGCAATACACCAGCGAGGTCTGGCTCGGCGCCCGGGTTGGATGAGAATGCCGGGCGCCGGCGAAGGGACGAAACGTGTGAGCCCATTCGGCGGTTCAGGTCTGTTTTAAAGAGGCAGCGGAAAACACAACGCTTCGACTTGAGTGTCAATATGCGTCAAGTCGATTGTGTGCGGGGCATGAGCGCACGGCCCCACTTTCGTATTTTGAGCTGCCACAGAAGGGAAGAAAAAAAAAAAGAAAAGAAAAGAAAAGAAAAGAAAAGAAAAAAAAGAAAAACAGGAAAAAAAGAGATAATGAAAGAAAGTTCAAAATAAGCCCATACAAAAAAAGAAAAGAAAAGAAAAAAAGCAAATACAAAGAGAAGAAAAGAAAAGAAATAATGACAGAAAGCTAAACAATAAGAAAATGAAAAAAGAAAGAAAAGGAAGAGGAAAAGATAAAGGAAAAGGAAAAAGAAAGCAGATGAAACAACTGACAGAGCTGGCGCTAACTCGGCAGAGCCTTCGCTGAGACCATCAGCCGATACGCCACAGTTCCTCGTGCCCGCGCTGTCTATGATGCTCATATCACCACTGAATGCTCAGGAGCGTACAAAGCGGAACCTCAGAGACAAAATCCAGCATACTGGACATAAAGTTGAATATCCGGTGTGCATCATGAATTTGTGCAAGACATGTCCGGGGTCGGTTTGTTCGATGTTTGCAATGACACGGTTATTGTCCCAACAGAAGGGCTAGAGAGCTGACATACGGTCGAGGTCAGAAGCCAAGTACCAGCTAATGCCAATGCAGCACTCGTGAGGCAACTCCCAAGAGAGGGCGAAAGTGAGAAGCGCGATGCGAGGGAAACCAAAACGCTCAGCACTTGGTCTGCCCTTGTGTGACGCACTTCCGCCAACCTACCCGATCTCCAAACTGCGAACATGCTCATCCATCTCTTCCTTGGGGTACGGCGCTCTAAATCGATCACCGTGCAGAAACCCAAATGACGATTGGGAACGACCGATTGTTGGCTTTGGGTTGTCCCATATACACAACAACCACTCTCTCCGCTCAGCCGATCGGCTTAACCACTGGGCGGTGTGGAATGCGATGCTAACCCAGATCCAATGCCATTGCGAACAAGAGCGACATGCCACTGCGGATCCTGATTTGAGCCGCACACGTCTAGGACCCTTGGCGGCACTTTACATCTTAAACCTTGTTTGAGCATATGTGATGATAGCGGCAGCAGCCGGTTTTGATCCGGCAGTGGAGATTTCACCGGAGTACACGAATGGACAAAACAACCTACCTATTGACCTGGTTCGGCTCGGGGATGGTGACTTCTGCAGTATACAGTACTGCTTATTCTCTAATGTCCTTAGAAACTGACGAGTGTTGATTTTCGAGGTATCTACACTGACACCCAAATGACAAACACAACGGAGGGCGATGTCAGTGCTCTGGACGCTCCGGAAACCAGCGACACAGTCTCGCTAAATAAGGTGCTGTTGACAGGTCTGGGGATCGGCAGTGCTTCCGAAGGAACTCGCTAGCTTGCTCGCGGACGCGGCGTGTGGGTAAGTCGGGGGTACATCGGGCGGCGTAAGGTAGTAAGCGAGAATGGGCGCCGGCATCAGCGGCCCGACAATCATTGCTGCGGAACAGCAAATTTGACAGCTTGACACCACCATTCTCCGCGGCCTGACACGATCTGCCCAGAGTGCACCCATTCTGGGCTGATGTTGTTCTCGTCGCGAACCTCAGACTTCGGGATATCTGAGAGTTGGAGGGGGCTACTCGACATTGACATCCCTCGACCGCTCCTACCGTCGCATTGTTCGGCCCGTGGGATATGCTACCTCGACCCAGTCATTGCTATTAAAACAGGACTGCGATGCTGCCTTGCATCCCCCCCCGCCGGTGGTTGGGTATTAGTGGGGGGTGAGCAGAACCTGGCTCAGAGCTGTGTCGAGACTCTTGTGCCCTCGCCCAATGCACCCTCCAGATTGCCGGCCCAAGATAATTCTCCGGCGCAGCGCCGATCATCCGTACGAGGCATCTGCATCCTCCTAGCTCATATTTCGTCATTCCGCACGACGGACTTCTCTCGGCGTGGTGCGGCCGGCCAATAGGTGGAGAGGGATATCGCTCGAGTTTACGGTTCAGGGGAGGAAGTCTGGTTTGGGGAGGCGGGAACTGGCGGACAAGCAAACTACCGTGGTTCGATCGCCGCAAGGCTGATCCAGCTGGCCCGCCGGCGGTACGGCGCAGAAGCACCGTGGCCATGGAGTTTTGGCGGGATCTCCCGGCGAGACGGTGTTCTGGGTTGGCGACCGGCCGGTTCATGTCATTCAGCGGGGAACTCGTGGACCAGTCCCATATGCTTCGACTTGCGCCGCCATGGGCTCTGGCTCTCAAGGTTGGCCACCGGTGTGCGGCTCGCAGCGGACTTGAGCTGCCCTGAATATACCTCGTGGGTTCTCTGACGCGGTGGGCTTCACCGGGTGTTCGTAGCCCGATGCACCGCCTCTTTCTGTCTCTCGGCGATGAAGTTCACGCTCATCCGGAAACAGTTGTGTCAACTCGGCGGATCTTGGGCGGTGGTTTCGCCTTCACGCCACCTTCTAATTACTGGCGACCTCTCCTCTCGTCCGGACGAGCAGAGCAGTGTGGGGGTCTGGTTTTTGTCCTCCTTGCGCCACTCAGAGGATGAGACGGCTAAAAAATCTGGGCGCCGGGTGCTCTTCCACGTGTTGCCGCGCGGATGTGTAGAGTCCGCCAGAATCCGGGGTTAATTTGGGTAATCGGGGCTTCGATGCGGTATTTGCCTCAACTCGCCAAGGAGACGCCGGCCAGCAGCGGCCTGAACATGTGACATCAGTTAACAGATCGGCCGACAGTGCGGCATGAACAAGTGACAATTTCGCCAGAAATTGCATCCTGATGTCCTAATTGGGGAGGCGGCCAAGTAGTGTAGGGCAGCCTCCCCAGCCTGTCAGAGACGGCAATTGCCTACTTTAGATGGTTCTCCCGCCCCCAGACGCCCCACAAACGTCCCCCGGCAGATCCGTCTTGGGCGCGATCCCAAACGGCTGAGCGACCGTCTTGACCCAGTTCGGAGTAAGCCGGGGGATGCCGTCGGGAGACACATGTTATTCCATCCTTGGCAGAAGTCGGTACATCAGGCGGCGCCATGTGTTGTCTACCTGAGGCCACCTGGGTGCTGGGGACCCGCACGCTACGGGGACTCTGCGTGATTGTTTAAACAATGGGTCGCCGTCTCGAGGCCGTTCTGTTCCGTTATGACTACTTAGGTAGCATCCGCACCCAGATCTGGCCCTATGACTCTGCCTGCTCTTTCTTGGCCACAGCTCGCGATCGGTCGTCGGATCCGCCGCTGCGGCTCTGGGCCAGGGAACGCCGTAGGGATCCCGGAGTGAAGGGCACACCCTTGAGCACCGTGCGATCCTGTCCTCTAGTCCACCGCCGTCAGCATCAGCATCGAGACCAAAGACGAGCCTTCATTCTACTAGGTTGTTGCTCCCGACATTCCGGTCGTTTCTGAAGATTCTTGTCAAGTCTCTCGCTTTCAATTAAGACTCATGATTCCGGCGAGCTTGCACGCCTGATTGCCCAGCTCAAGCCTCGTCGCACACACAGAGTTCCGCCTCGCTGTGTATGATCTCAGCAACCATCACAGCCGCCATGTCTGCAAAACCGTCGGCGTCCCACCACGAAAACGCCCTCCCAGCGGGGGCAACAATCACCTCGTCAGCCTTGGATGACGCCGAGAAAGGCATCTACGACAGCACGCCCGGCCTGCCGGTGCTCTCGTCGCCGGCCTCCGCTCACGTCGACGAGAAGAAGGAGCTCGCCTTAATAAGCCCGACCAGCGATGCCACTGCAGCCTCGCCACGTCCGGCCCAACCAGCGGCTAAGAAGCCGACAAAACGGAAGGTCAGCAAATGGGTACTCTTCCGACTCTGGTTCAACACGTATCGCAAGTTCTTCACCTTCGTGACCCTTCTCAACCTCACGGGCATCATACTCGCCGCGCTCGGCCACTTCCCCTACGCAGAAAACCACCTCGGCGCGCTCGTGCTCGGCAACCTCCTCTGCGCGGTGCTTTTCCGGAATGAGCTGTTCATGCGGTTCTTGTACACCATTGCCATTTATGGGCTGCGAAGTGTCTGTTCTCCCCTCTCCGCTGGCTTTGTTCGTTCACTTACCGAAGGCTAACCGAACCTTTCCTTTGTTTAGTGGGCTCCGCTATGGCTGAAGCTGGCCGTGACCTCCATTCTCCAGCACGTCGGGGGTATCCACTCGGGTTGCGCGCTCTCTGGCGCCAGGCAAGTAAACGAATTGCTGTCTTCGGTATGACCCTCGGAAGGGCAAAACTGACCATCTCCAACAGTTGGCTGGTGTACAAAGTCGTCGACATCATCATCTACCGCTCGACCCAGCACCCGGCTATCATCGCTACGGGCATCATTACCAACGTCGCGGTCATAATATCAGTGCTGAGCGCGTTCCCATGGGTGCGAAAGTTGGTCTCACGCTCGCCGATGGGAAGCACGGGTTGTGGCTGACGGTTTTTCGCTAGCAACTACCACAACACGTTCGAGAGACACCACCGATTCATCGGCTGGTTGGGCCTCGCGGTACGTACATGTATTCTTTTGGTGGGTTAAAACCAGGCACTGACGGTGGTGCCAGTCTACTTGGGTTTTCGTGATCCTGGGTAACTCTTACGACTTCAAGTCCGGGGAATGGCGGCCCGAGACCTACTCCCTGCTCAACGCGCAGGAGCTATGGTTTGCCGTGTTTATGACGATATTGTACGTCGCATCCCGCAGCGTCGTATCCGTGGGAGGACGTGGTTAGCCCAACTGACATCCTACAGCATCCTCATCCCCTGGTTGACACTAAGGGAGGTCCCCGTTGAAGTCGAAATCGTAAGATCACCCGCGACCCCCACAAGCAAAGAAAGCCCTTCCGGCCCAACGAAGCCCCGCTGACATGTAACTTTAGCCGTCGCCCAAAGTCGCCATCCTCAAGTTTCAGCGGGGGATGCAGCAGGGGCTGCTCGGGCGCATCAGCCGCACCTCCCTGATGGAGTACCACGCATTTGGGATTGTCAGCGAGGGCCGACATTCCGGGTGCCACTATCTCATCTGTGGCGTGCAGGGGGACTTTACCAGGGAGCTGGTTGCCAACCCGCCCAAGACGGTGTGGACCCGCGAGCTCAAATTCGGTGCGTGCCATTTTCACGCTTCACTCCGTCTTACCCAAAACGGAACACCCGCAGGGCGGAGCTGACCACGACACGGGCCGGAACAGCGGGCGTCGGCCACGCCTCGGCCATGTTCAAGCGGGGCATTCGAATCTGCACGGGAACCGGTATCGGGGCGGCGCTGTCCACCTGCATCCAGAGCCCAAACTGGTAGGTTCGGAGCCGGCCGGTTTCAAGACCATCGAACGATTTGTTTTTTTCAGGGCCGCCCCGTCTGACCCTCGTTCTGCTAGGTTCCTGATCTGGATAGGCTCCGACCAGGAAAAGACATTCGGGCCGACCATCTCGGCCCTCATCTACAACAACATCCCGCCGGAGCGCATGATCCTGTGGGACTCCAAGAAGCGCGGCGGCCGCCCGGACACCGTCAAGCTGCTCAAGGAGGTCTGGTACAGTTTCGGCGCCGAGGTGATCTTCATCACCTCCAACAGGCAGGGCAACGACGAGATGATGCAGGGCTGCCTCGAAGGTACGTCGCGGGCATATTTTCCTTTCGCCCTCGGCCTCGTCTTGATGCTGACAACGGCGCTGTTCAGCTGGTCTCCACAGCTTCGGGACCTTGTGGGATTTCTAAAGCGACATAGATGTCGCTTTATTCATCCCGGACTCTGTTGGGGGCTTGCTCGACGATCGAGTGGAGGCGTGGGTTGACAGAGGACAGGGTGTGAGGGCGGAAGAGAACGCCACTTCACCTAGCGCATGCGAAGCATACTTTCGCGCCAGTTAGGTGGTCATTATAGAGGATCAGTGGCGCTGGAAACGTTATTGCATCTTGCAGCATTTGGAGACCTTGGTAGCATTGAGCCGGTAGATTCATCATGTTTGTTTTGCTGTTGTTGTTTTTTTCCCTTTTGTTTCCTCAATCGCTTGTGTAAATCACATCGCATCCAAATGGCATGACCCAAAATGCATCATAGCCGCGGGGCCACGGACCTAACATAACAGCGAAGAGTTGATCGTCGTTAAAGCATTCTTGTTGTAGGTTACGGTCTGCATTGAGTTACTTGCCCAACCCACCACACTTGGAGATTATTGTGCATGCAGACGTCACGACCTGTATGGCCCTTTGCCCCGCTTGTTCTGGTAGGCAGCCTGTATGCCCAAATCCTGGTTTTAGAGTAGTATTCAATTTAGCCCAAAAAGGATACCTTATCTTTGCAAGAATTGGTCTAGTAAGGCGCAAAGCCGTTGTCAGGCCTGCCAGATTCCATCCAGGTCTATAGACAACGAAGTCGAACAGTTTTCGATAGTCTTGGTCAATCCGTTGCCGTCACTCATTGATGAGTTGAGGCTCATTTTGGTTGAGCAGTTGCTCTGTTCCTAAGCCCAAGGGTCCAGGTTAGACGCGGAGCACAACGGAAGAATAACGCTTACCTTACTCCTTAACTTGCCGACTGCCTTCCTCCGCAGCTCCGGCCATGTAAACGGCAAAGCAGCTGAGCCACCACGCCCAAGGTCCCAGCGACAGTTTCGCTTCATGCCCCAGTGAAACTCTAGCTCTCATCTTTACCTACCTTACCTCTGACGCAGGATTCTGCCACCGTCCCAAAAGGCCGCATAATGCTCTTCTACAGCTGTGTCTAGTCAACCGACAGGTCGAATCCGCGGCTCTCACGATGCTCTACCACACCATTCAGGTTTCCCCAGCACGAGGACCTCTAAACCTTCTGAGCAGCCCCGTCCACTGCCAGAGCGACAATGATGGGTCCGGTTGCTCTCCTCAGAATGCCTGTGTGACCACGCGTTTGTCCAGGCCTCGGAGCTCGACAGCATCCAGGTTTTACCCGGCGAAGTTTTGGAGAGACTCGCGGCTCGCCACAACAATCCGCATGCCAGGCTAGTTTCCATGTTCAAGCCACTGGAAACACGTGCCTTTAAGGACGACGAAGCGTCAAAATTTCCTCCAAAGGGTTTACTTCGCCCTTTTCTGTTTCATGCAGGCGCTGTGTGGATTGATATTTCGGTTGGGTGAGGGCGGGTGACCGCTCACGGCAGTCGATCCTCCGGCGACAATCCATCGGGATGCTCCAAAGATCCCTGGTGAATTAAGCTCTGCAACATTTCACTGAGCCATCAGTGCGCCCACTCGACGGGCTTGTGGCCTGCCCTGACTTGCGCGACATCTCGTTGTTTTCATATGGCTCACCAGGATAGGAACCACTCCAGGGTCTCCCTTTTCTTCGGTTCCCCGGTCTCGAGTTCAGGCTGGGAAATGGGATTGTGTAGAGCTGTTTGGTCCATGCCAGTGATTGGCGGGGTTAAGCAAATTGCTCAGGCTCGAGGGACTCGTGGTTCCATCGTTTGCCATTTCGGCACTCAGTCCCAGGAGGGGCGGAGAGAACAGGGTGGAAAATAACTGGAATAATCAAATGGCCATGGAACTTGAGAGTGCTGGAGATTGTGGGGGACCCTGCAGTGACATTGGATGAACCGAACTCCAGTTCCCCTACGATACGATGACGCCCCGTTCTTCTGGAAAGATGTTCAAGTTTATGGCGGAGTTTGCAAGTGACTTCAGATAGCAGTTTCCCATGATGGAGCGAGTCATCTGCCGCTATGAAGACTGGCGTGGGAGTACCCTACAGTGGACAGATGGGGAGGTTCGCCGGGTCACGGAGCTCGTTGCGGGCCAAGGAGTAGATTTTATCTACCAGCCGGCGATTTTCATTGATCCTAGGGAGCGACCTGACGTGCACGAAGTACATACCTTTGTTGAAGGACTGGTGTAAAAACGTGGCAGAACATTGGGCCCGTATTCGGAAGCTGCTTCGTCCGATGTCCGGCAGTCTTCTTGCAACAATCATCAACCAGCGAGCGTTGCCAGAAGACTCGGGTAGCCATATGAAAATAAAAGAAAAAAATTATGGAAAACAAGGAAGAAAAGAGAAGGGAGCAAGAAAAGAGAGAAAAACCAGGCGCATGGTCAACGATGCTTGGAGTGAGCTAACGTATTGGAACAAGTGGTCAGCAAGTGTTCTCCTCTCCGCATGATTCAAAGCGCTTTCAACTCGGAGGAGCCAAAATGCCAAATGCAATCGAGCGTAACAAGCGCAGCCAATCACAAACATGCCTCATGCGCAAGGCCGCCCGAATGGGGTAAGTGGCCCGTGCACCTCTCAAGAGAGAGCCGAGTTTCCTCGCAGCGAACTGCGCACCTGCTCTGCCGAACAATCAAGCTTATTCATCCCATGGGTGGCGCTCGGTGCAGCTAGCACCTGGTAGGTGCCCATTCATAGCACGCCCGATAATTTAAGAGACATGCATTTCGGACTATGTCACTTGGACGCCCCGGACTATGCACGTGACCCGCCCCCTACTTTTTTCCCAATCTGGCCGCTATACTCATCTGTATACCACGCTCTGTTCAATCCGCCCACCACAATCTGGCTCTCTGGATCTCTCTGGCGCTGGCTGAATCGCTCAAAAATGCAATAAAATCGAGAGTGCTCAATTTTGTTTTTTTTGACTAAGCAAGTGGCTGCTGACTAAGCCGCATTACCGCCCGCCCTGCCTCTGCCCGCCCTGCCTCTGCCCGCCCTGCCTCTGGCCGACTGTGTGCCCGTCTGTGTGCCCTCCTGTTCCCAACAGCGTGCCCAACTGCGTGCCCGCCTGTGTGCCTGGCTATGCAGGTGCCTGCGTAAGTCCCTGGGTCACCGGTTGGCTGTTGGGAATGACGTCCTCGCGGTCCAACTCGCTTAGGTCGATGCTCTCCCATTGAGACGCGTTCCAGCGTATCGACGGCTATGACCCTGGTACAATGGGCGCTATCGACCGTAGTGCCCGGGCATTAGAGACGAAAGGCTGGGTATGCTGTGGTCGGCTACGCAACTCTGCAACGGTAAGCCTGTAAGTAGTAAGGAGAGCTTACTGGGTGACTGGAAGTTTGATCGCTGGGCGTAATTGAGCATCTGGGTTAGGGTTATATATAGGCGGGTCACATGCATAGTCCGGGGCGTCCAAGTGACATAGTCCGAAATGTATGTCTCTAATTTAAATCGAGGCTCACGTTATGCCCACGAGGGGCTCATCTCGATGCCTAGGGCCCTAGAGTGGAGCTTTGCGCGGGCAAACTCGCGGGGACATGGCTACCATTGGGCGGCTCGTGCACCTCCACGACTGTGTGCTACACTGAGGACAAACAAACAGTCCTGAATGCCGCGGCCTCTTTGCGGCCCTGCAGGTCAATAACCAGGCCCGTGGCCTCGGATTCATCCACCGTGGAACACACATCGCCGAGTCTAAGAATACGAAGTATTACTTGCTGGAGACCAAGCCAGCTGGCAGTGTAGTGAAGGCGACCAAAGAGGGCCAGAGTTCCACAGACAGAGTGCGTACCGCAACTCGCACCTTGATGATAGATTTTTGAGCAGTATTTTAGCTGCGCATTCCACTTCCAAGCAACATGACGGCGGCATAAGCTGGCCCAAGCGTGCTAATTCGAGTTGACGATTGCGCACACCACTGTTCCACGAGAGACAATCATGATGGTCCGGTTTGCATTCGTCGCTGCCGTACTATGCGGCGCCTACCTCGGCACTGTCATCGTGTCGACCGCGCCTAAACCGCCCTCCATTGCGGCGGATGATCCGACCCGATCCAAGCGGGACAAGACCAGCTTCTGGTACGCCAACATCGACCACACGAGCGCCGTTGTCCGCGGCTACGCTCCTGACCTCGATGGAGACCAAAGCTACGAGATTTTCCGCGCTGTCACACCCGGTGATGGCCCCGGCATCGAGGCTGCCATCAACGAGGCAAGCAACGGGGCCAACCGCCGCGCCCAATGGCTGGCTTCTCAGCCGAGGGTAAAGACACCACTTGATGGGGAGCATTTACAAGACTGCATGCTGACCATGCTGGAGGTTGTCTACATCCCGCCGGGCGAGTACGTCGTCAACAAGACCATCTACATGAACACAGACACAATCATCATGGGGGATGCTACGAACGTAAGATGTCCTGCATCTAAACTGCATTGTGATGCAACTGCTGACCACCAGGCACAGCCCCCGGTCATTAAAGCGTCAGTTGGCTTTTCCGGCAGCGGGAAGCTGTTCTCCGGACAGGACCCAACAACGGGTGAGAAGGGCGAGCTTTCGTTTGCCGTCGGCCTCAAGAACATTGTGCTGGACACCACCAATGTCCCTGGCGGGCAGCCATTTGTCGCGCTGTGGTGGGGGGTCGCACAGGCAGCCCAGCTTCAGAATGTCAGGATCTACATGCCGCATGCCGAGTACGGGGTTGGGCATTCTGGAATGCGGCTGGGACGAGGCTCGACGCTCACGGTGGCCGATGTGCGCATCGAGGGAGGCCAGGTAAGGAACGCCTTCTCCATCCGATTGGTACCGGTGCAAGGCTAATGAGTGCAGAACGGCATCTGGAATAACGGGCACCAGCAGGTTCTGTACAAGAGCATCTACTTCTACCAAAACAATGTCGGCATACTGATCGACGGCGGCCACACCATCAGCATCGTCAACTCCACCTTCGATACCGTCGGTACCGGCGTCCTCAGCACGAAAGGGTCTCCCTGGATAGCTCTCATCGATGCCAAGTCGATCAACTCGGGCATCACCTTCAAGACGACCGCCTCCGCGTCCTACCTCATCGAGAACCTCGACAAGGACACCAAGAGCGACATTGCCCACGGGCCGGGCGACTTCGTCATCGGGCCGCAATCCCACGTCGCCCAGTTCTCCTACGGGAACACTATCGACCACAACCCCGTTTACGCGCCCATCAAATCCACCAGCCTCACCCGCCCCTCCGCCCTCGCGCCGTCCGGCCGCTACCCCGCCATCCCGGCCCCAAACTACGCCAGCAGCCCGGCATCCGACTTCCTCAACGTCAAAGACCCGGCCCAAAACGGCGGCCACCGCGTCCTAGGCGACCACAGCGTCGACGAGTCCGCCGCGCTCAACGCCATCCTCCAGCTGGCCGCGGCGCAGGGCAAGATCGCCTACTTCCCCTTCGGCAAGTACCGGGTGGACTCGACGCTGACCGTGCCGGCGGGCAGCCGGCTGGTGGGCGAAGCGTGGGCGACGATCACGGGGGCGGGGTCGTTCTTCGCGGACGCGGCGCACCCGCGGCCGGTGGTGCAGGTCGGCCGCGCCGGGGAGGTCGGCACGGCGCACATCCAGGACATGCGCTTCACCGTCAGCGAGGCGCTGCCCGGCGCCATCATCCTGCAGTTCAACCTGGCCGGCGCCACGCCCGGCGACGTGGCCATCTGGAACAGCCTGGTGACGGTGGGCGGGACGCGCGGGGCGGGCGCGCTGACGGGCGCGTGCCGCGACGCGCGCGCCCCGTGCCGGGCCGCGTTCCTGGGCCTGCACCTGGCCCGGACGTCGTCCGTGTACGTGGAGAACGTGTGGAACTGGGTGGCGGACCACGTGGCGGAGGACTTCGACGGCGGGAGCAACTTCGCGGCCGGCCGGGGGGTGCTGGTGGAGGCCACGCGGGGCACCTGGCTGCACGGGGTCGGGTCGGAGCACTGGTGGCTGTATCAGTTGAACCTGCGGAAGGCGGAGAACGTGATGGTCAGCCTGCTGCAGAGCGAGACCAACTACGACCAGGGGGACAACAACCCGGTGGTGGTGCCGGCGCCGTGGACGGTGGATGAGAGCGGGTGGGGGGACCCCGGGTTTGGGTGGTGCGGCGCGAAGGATAGGCGGTGCAGGATGGGGCTGGCGAATTACATCAATGGCGGGAGGAACATCCACACGTACGCCTCGGCCTCGTGGGCGTTCTTCAGCGGGCCGGGGTACCAGGAGTGCGCCGATGTGTGCCAGAGGGTCATGCACTTTGTGCAGGAGACCCCGTCGGGCCTGCAGGCCTTTGGGCTGTGCAGCAAGGACACATACGCCACGCTGCGGCTGGCCAATGGGACGGAGGTAGTCACGAAGAATGGGTTCACGGGGTCGTGGGGAGGTGACATCGGCAGGTATACACCGTAGGCGGTCGTGAGTTGACACTTCGACGCTCCTTACACTTGGGAATGCATAACCATTATTCGGAGTCCAAACTCCCTACCTGAGTGAAGCCGGGTAAGTTCAAATGAATGGCGGGTAACAAGTAAGCTGCAAGCCGAGGCGTGGAATCGATTGACCCTATGAATATACTGTGTATGCATCAGGCCCCTTTTGGCGAGCTCTGGTCCCACAGGCAACCCGTTCGGCCAAAGGCCCCTGGCCGCTGTCGACGGTGGCGGGGCGGGCCGAGCCCTTGAGGCTTCATGACCAAGCGACAGCCGCTCACGGGGGAGGCGAGAAGCGCCTGCGCACTTCGCGCAGCTCCGAATCGCCTCGAGAAGGTCCGTTGCTGGTGGTTCAGCCAAGCGCCGCCTCGGCCCCGAAATTAGGTTCCGATGCCGTCCCCTGTTTCCCATTTGCGAAAGCTGGATAATATCTAGGGTCTTGTTCCCTTTCCCAACTCGCTGGAAACGCCCTCTTTAACGCCAACTCCCTTACCAGTTGGATGAACGCCGATGCATACTCCCGGATACAACACTCCAAACATGCTGTGAAGTGTTCCCATTGCCCAAACCGCCGCCGACGCCTGACATGGACACCGAAGCAACAACGTCTTCCGCAAACTCCAACCCGCCATGGATGACGACAAGCCGATGCCCATTGGCAAATGCAACAATATCCCGCCCTGCTGTATTACCACCCCGACTTGGCGATGGCGAAGCGAATGCCACACTGCACCGCAATTCTCCGCTCGCCGTGCGCCACTCGCTCAACGCGAAGAAATGCCGGCGGGCGTGGAATGCCGGCTCTCTCGCCACAGGGGCCACCAGCCGCGGGTCAGGCCGAGGGGCAGTTGCTGCCGCGGGCGTAGAGGTCGAAGTCGGCATCCTTCCAAAGCCAACCGGCCGGAACAGAGTGCCAGCCGATGTCGTGTTGGTCACGGAGTGTAGCTCTACGCTGCACACCCACAGCCTGATATCCAAAAATAGGAGGGTTGATGGACCGACAATGCGAAGTATTGACAGCACGGCTGGACCAACGGCAGCTAGGTTGGGCTCGCTCGCCGGTCGAGCGACGGATTCCGGGCGGGAGGGATCAAACTCGGCTGCGGGCCACAAGTAGAGCCGTGCGGAAGAAGATGCAGTTGGCCGGAAAAGTTCGACAACGAATCCCGGTCCCAGATGATAGGACGCATTGGCAGTTGCTGAAGAGGCGTTAGGGGGAGTTGGGGATGGCGGGTTGTGTTCGGAGCCCACGACCAGTTCTCTCGCCAAGCGAATGCCTTCCTGTGCTGTGAGCTCGGTGAAGTCGGCCCAGGAATACACTCGAGCAATATCGGACGTAACGCGCACGAACCAATCGGGGTTGCTGGGGTGCTGGAAAGCGGATCGTGTCTCGGCTGTCGATGCCGTGGTGCCATCCCCGGTCACCGCAGCCGCTGCATTGGGCGCAGGGGATACCGGACGCGGCGGCACCGATGTGCCTGTGACCGCAAGCTCGGCGCCAGCGGCGCCCTTAGGAAGGAATATTCGTCCTGATGGAAGCTCCCATAACTGGTCGAAAAAGGGGCCGCTCACAAGGACACGATTTCCAGCCGCATTCGTGAGCAAACTCGCAATCGCTCCACCAAACCTTTGGTCAAGCAGGACGGAAACTCTCTCCGTGTCTGAACTTGCCGCAGCCTCGGACAGCGGTGCATGCAGTTGCACTGCCAAGACGCGGCCAGCTATGTCGGCGGAGATCAGGAGATTCCGAGCCTCGACAAAGCTGATACTGACGATCGATGCGTCGCGGGCATGCCGGTACAAGATGCCTGCCTGCGCGGCATCCGCGGTAGAGAAAAGGACCACATCGCCGTTGCTCTTACCGGCGACGATGAACTTGCCGTCCGCGGAGGGAATAAGATGCGTCGTGATTACGGGGTCCGCGAGACCGTCGAGCATGCCTCGCGTCGGCTACGAGGGCAGGAGCAACGCCGCGTCCGCTTCGGACGTTCCGATCGAGCTCTCCAACTCGTTGCCGATCTTTCTGACCAAGGCGGCCGGTGCCCACACACGCCCCTGCTGCCCGCGCACATCGACAAAGCGGAGGCCATCAGCACTGAACGCGACACCCACAATCCGTCCATCTAGAGGGTGGTTGCTGCGATAAATGAGATTCAGGGTGGTGGCGGCACCGTTATGGTCCTGCTCAAGCTCGAAGACCTCGATGAGGCCCTGGCTGCTGCCAATGATAACCGTGCGGCCGTCGGGTGAACAGGCAACGCTGTTGGCGTAGACATCCGGCCGTCGGCACAGCATTTCCATAGTCACATAGTTGAAAATGCACAGGCTGCCGCCCTGCAAAGCGACCAGCAGGGCCGGGACCTCCGGATTTGGGTTGAACACCATGGTGTCGATTCCGTTGTTGGCGATGTCGGGCTCACAAAACCCCAGCAGTTGTAAGTCGAGAGCGTTCCACACGAGAATCGGGTGGGCACGGTAGCCAACAGCAAGCAGAACTTCGCCGTCGATCGTGAGGAAGGCAGCAACGGAGGGTGGAGAAGCCGGGACGATACCTTCCGGAGCGTCGTACGTCCCGCTTCCTCCCTGAGAACCGACTTGTTTCCATGAAATGCACTCTTGTTCCTCCGTCTGCAAGTTCCTATGGAGGGGAACAGTACCGTCGTCAGTGCGGCTGCAACTGGATAGCGGCATTAGGAGACGAACCCGGGTGTTTTACATACCATTTGATCAGCTCGCACGATCGGAACGCCCCGAGGAGCTCGTCGACCCCAACGAAGGTAACCGCTAACGGCGGTGAGTGCAGCTCAAATGAGGATACCATAGTCCCGGCCTTTGGGTCCCAGACAGTAATGTGCTTGGTGCCACACGAAGCAAGGAGCAGGTCATCTGGGCTGAATTCCAAAATTCTGACGCGCTCTTGGTGCTTCAACTCATGTAGGACCTGAATGGAAGTGGGGTCGTAGAGAGAAATCTGGCCGGTGGACAGCCCAATAGCGAAGTAGCGTACACCATGGCGCACAGCTGTCGTCTGGCCTTTGTGGAAATCCATCCGGATGAGGCAGTCGTCCCAAGAACCTGGCGGGAGACCTTTGACAGTCAGGGTGGAGGCAAATGACGACTGCCGCGCATCCTTGCTCGATGTCCGCGAGATTGTCGACTCAGCTGGACACAGGGAAGGGATCAGAGAGTGGATTGACGACGGGCAGTCCAAGAGCTGGGCACGGAACTTGGCGGCAACCCGGATGAGATCCGTGGCCCAGCCGTCAACAAGCTGAACGGATCTGTCGGTTGGCGGCACGTACTTCATGCGCCGGCCAAGGTATTCGCGGAGGTTCATGGCTGTGCGACTTAACGGTGTAAGGTCGCCGCCGGCGGCAATATGCTCAATCCAGGAGAGGACGTTGTTGGTGCCGAGGAAGTCGGATAGCTCGTCCATCAAGGGATCGTCCGACGATGTGGCCCGGTAGAGGTGCTCAGAGAAGAAGGCGCATGCGTATTCGAGCAAAGATGTATCGGCTGGTGCCGCGGTTACGGCAGGCTTGGCGAAGCCACGAGGGCGGCCGCTGCCGTGGTGGGCTTTGCCTTGCAACGGTTTTAGCACGCCGCTTGACAAGTACTTGAGCAGCAAAGATGCGACCCGGGTGTGGTCGCGCTTCTTCTGCATTGAGGGCGGCAGCTCACCCGTTTCGGTAAGCAGGAACTCTCGCGCGGTTTCGTGTATCATGTGCACGTTGTCGTGCTGATCGATGAAGACCAGCTGGCTACAGAGGTCCGGAATCGCCTTGGCCGCGTTTTGAAGGGTCTGATTGGTATCGAGCTTGACCGCGCACCGTAACTCGTCGACCGTCAATGGGCGACTGGCAAGAACAACCCAAGTCAAAATGGACTTCGCCAGGGGCAGTTTCCGCCGGTCCGCCTGGATGGATTGCACCACCCGGGCGTACAGAGCGGACAAATCGGCTGGAATTTCGCGCAGAATGGCATCCATGGCTTCTTCTGTCCAAGCGTCCTCGAATTCCTGCAGCACCAGCCGAGCCCAAAGAAAGGAACCGGTGGCCTTTCTCAGTATCTTCTCGCACATGCGCTCGCGATCCTCTGCTGTTTCTGGGCGGCCGAGTTCACTTAGCCTTGTGGACAAGAAGAGTCGCATATCCTCGATTGTATCGGTATCGGACAAAACCTGCACACTGGCACGGCTGGCGCCCAGTGAGGCAAGACCGCGCTCAATCTCCTCGAGGTTGCGGCTTGTGCCGAACAATCGTAGGTGTTGTGGAAGACTGGCAAGTAGCCTCTTCGTGAAAAGCGCACCAAAACTGCTGCACGCGTCCAGGCCGTCTATCACCCAGAAGTGCTTCCCAAGAGATGGTAGCTTGAAGATGCAGTTCGTGAACAGGCGCCGCCAAACACTCGACTCGTCACTCTTGTCCCAACTCAGGTCGTCCCGCGCGAGCTGCAGAAGAGCCCCCATCACCGCGGTGTCCTGGATCGCCATCTGGAACGCGAGCGAGCGGAAGCACTCGCTCAGCGTGGATTCTCCAGCCTTTGCATGTTTGCAGATGAAGTAACTGCAAAGGGCATGCGGAGGGGTCAACTGCTCGATGACATGGCAAGCCAGGACTGATTTCCCAGCAGCCGGTCGCCCGACAAGCCAGAGGATTCCCGGTGCCGTGCCATCCCGCCACGCCGTAAAGCAGCTCTTCTTGGTAAACCATTCGCAGGACCCCGGCTGCTTCAACACCTGGAGGGTTGCCAGGTCGCCCTCAAGCGGCTCCCGCACTCCGAGGAAAGAGCGCACGATCGCGGTGGCTTCGGCCGCTGACACGGAGGGTGCCTGATGCAGGCCAGGATGGTCTCGTTCGCCACCGGCCCCGTGGGACCGCTCCGGGTCCGCCCTTGAGGTCGACCTAATCATGTCAAGGGCGCTGACCAGAGCATTCCGTAGCACCTTGTAGTTCGGGTCCGCCGGGGTGTCGAATTTGCACACATGGCGATGGTCGGCGTCCATAGACGCAACTTCCTCGTTGTGGTACCCCAGCGTTGCCAAGTGACGCTCGACCACGATTCGATTCACGCCCCGCGTCGGCAAGGTTTCGTAGAACGACCACAGACGCAACTCGGGCGCAAAATGGCGGAACGCATCGTTGATGGCTGTCAGTGCCGCCGAGTTGGGTGCCAAATCTGATACGAAGCGCTTGTGCCCCCAAGCGACCGCCAGCATGTTCTCGAGAACCGTGGCCATGTCGGAGCCGCGGTGGGGAGTCGCCAAGAAGAACATGGAATGCACTCGTGCGCCCAGGTCTGCTGCTGTCGGGTCCTGCCGCGCAAGGATGTAGGCCTTCTTGGCGACAGAACCGCCCATGCTGTGCCCGACGAGGATGATGCGAGTGCGACTTCGTCGAACTGCCGGGTGGTTTCGGAGAGCACCCAGGAGCGATTGCGCAAAGTCGTGGGTGTCCAGGACGGACTGGCGGCGACCGCCCCAGTCGGCCTTGTAGCCATAGGTGTGGATTCGGACGTCAGCGAAGTCCTCGTCCTGCGGAAGCCAACTTTGCGGCCAGTAATGGGGAGGGTCCGGCGAGTACGACCATGTTTTACGGCTGCCTCCGCCCAAGCCGTGTATGAAGACTATATCCGCAACCGGAGTTGCAGGTGGTGGTGGCTCGTACAGCGTGGTTAAGCCAAGCGGGCCCTTCTCGTCGTCGGAGAGGTCGAGGGAAGAAGCCGCGACGGAGAGGAAGGACGACGCAGTATCGGTGCGGACGAAGCCCCGCTGGACGGACTTCTCGGTGCCAGAGCGAGACAGGAACCCAGCAAAGGATCTCTTCTGCGACTGTTTCGAAGCAACGAGAAGTTAGTCTCGAGGTTGAACTAACCTCACGTTGAAGCATGGTTGATCCTCATCCCCCCCTCCCTCCGCCCCCTCTCTGGCTGGCTTCCTTGGCAAAGAGCGCTTGGAGCGTGGGCGCGGACCAACCCGGCTGCTGATCCTTTGAGCGCACTCACCTGGTCCATCTGGCTCGCAGTGGCGGCGAGGAATTCATGCTCTGAAGATTCTGAGCGAAGAACAGCGGACGGGGAAAGCCGATCAGGGCGAGGGATGCAACGTCGAGGCTTTGGCTATCAATTGCTTACGCGGATTGTGCTGGCGCTTCGAGCTTCCTCCTTGAGCGGCTGTCGTAACGATTGGTCATCGAGGCCCGAGGGCTCGGCCCGCCCGCCGCAGACAACGTGTGGCCAGGGGCCAGTCATCGTGCGGCCGAAATGGTTGCATGAAGGGCCCAGATAACAAACATACCAAAAATGGCCTGATGCATATGCAGGAGACTCAGTTGGTTCCCCGTCTCAATTCGCAGAAAATTGGCTACCCCCTTGCTTGTTCGCTTGAACTGATGCTCGACTCAGGTAGCTTGGACATTCTACAGACAACCTGGCACAGAGAAAGGCACAGTTCGCTCGTCTTAATCCCAGGGCGCGCTGTCGCTCACGGGCTGGTCATTGTCCTCGTCGAAAATATCAAACCCCAAGTGACGGCTGGGATCCAGAAATCGGATGGGTCGGCGCTTCAACGTGATATCGTCGACCGCACGGAAAGCATCGTCCGGCAACCTCTTCAGCTGCAGGTTCTGCTTCATGTGTTCTTCTTGAACGGATTTCGGGATCACCGGAATGCCACGCTGGACAGCCCAGGAGAGGCAAACCTAGACGGTCACGAAGAGTCTATTAGCTGACTGGACAAGCTGCTTCACGGCAAGAGAGGCTCACTTGTGCCGGTGTCATCCCGCATTCGATGGCAACGCGGAGAATCTGGGTCCCATAATAAGTCAGAATGCGATTCCCCTTTTGTTATTTCATCCTGCCAACGCACCGTGGGGTCTTCGGTTGGGAACGGTTCGTCGCTGTGGGCTCGAACCACCGGGACCGGCCGCCCGCCGAGCGGCTGGTGAGCCATCAGAATGATCCCATGCCTCGACGAGAATTCCAGGAGCTCCCGCTGGGGAAAGTATCTATGACTCGCAGACTCAGTGCCTTGGTCCATCCGGAGCGGGCGGCGCACTTACGGATGGATTTCCACCTGGTTCACGGCCGGAATAATCCGCGCTACGTCCAGAATCTGCTTCGTCTTGAGAATATTGAAGTTGGAAAGGCCTAATCACGAGTCAGCGATGTCCACTTTCCTACATAGGATGGTGTTTGGCATGTTTACCTATCGCGCGCGCTTTTCCCGACTCGAGCAGCCTTTCCATGGCTTGCCAAGTTTCGGGGTATCGCCTTGAGAGATCGTAGTCAATTACAGGCTACGATGCCAATGAGAACCTTTTCAGCGCGAGACGCAGGTAGAGGGCCAAGCGAGCGACAACGGGGCAGTGAGGCAACAATAGTCACCCACACGGCAGAAAACTGTAAAAGCCATACCCTTCCGTTGCCACTTGGATGACGAATTGTCGTATTGTTCGGGCCGGCTTTGTAGGCATGAGGGACTATGCTTCTTAGTTAATGCTTTGTTGATCAACCGATGTTGGTGCGTAAGAGGCCAGGGGACCATACAGTGCATCAGATACAAATCAACTAATCAGATTGTGATTGAAAGTCAGATTGCCGCTCCAGAGGAATCTATGGGCTAGGATGGGGCCTGAACGCTACCGTAAGCCAGCTGCAGATCGTTCAGAGAGGTATTGAGTGCCCTTTCTACGTCATTTGGGTCGTGCCAAGTTTGAGCGCTGCAGTCCTCTGTCAGCTTGTTTCCTCTGCTCAGGTCAACTAGCCAGTAGTTTTCACTGGAATTTAACTCACAGCTTGGATGTGACGAATATCTCCTCCCTGGGAATCCCGCTCTCTTTGATCGCTTCGCCAATTTCCTTCTCGTTCCCGTAAGCATTGGCGCCGTCTATGTGCCTGTAGCCCAATTTCAACGCCAGTTTCACTGCCTCTTTGACCTTGGAGTTGCCGGCTTCTCCTTGAAAGGTGCCAATTCCCACGGCAGGCACCGACATGCCATTGTTGAGGGTAAAGGATGAAGGGAGGTCCATGGCGAAGTTGGCGGGATGCAGCGCTCACATTGAGGTAAGGAGAGACAATGTTTAATCGGAACGCAAGCGTCGCCATCCGCGAAGAGGTCACAGTCAGTCCCTCGTGGGTCCGTTCTCCACCCTGTATGCTGTCGAGCGACAAAGGCGGCAAATTCCCTCATGCGATTGGGTCTAGAACACATCGGCGACTTGGTGAATTCTAATGCATGCAGCAAGGATGGATGCATCGTGGATATCTCACTACCTAGTAGTTACACAACAACCCCGCACTGCGGTCCATTTAAAACATGAGAACAGCCTTGACCATCCGTCCGGAATTTTTACGTCTTTATAGCACAGGACCAGACGGCTGAGTCGATTTGCACATTGCGAGCGGGCCATAATGGTCGACCCTCTGCGTGACCTGCCGAGTGTAGACGCTGCGCTGCGCCGACAAGTCGACCCCAGCGTGCTTGCGGGTGAGTTGCGATGATTAGCCGCCTTCAACCCTCCTTGTGGGCCCCATACCGACTTCAGGCCGACGATCCAGTGCTTCCGGACGTTGAAGAGGTCCTTCGCGTGGAAAAGGGATACAAGTCGGCCTGGGCTCAGGCGTGGCGCCTCGATGTGCGCCACAAGGATGGCAAGACAGAGAGTTATTTCATGAAGGTCCGAGATCCACCCACGTCGCAGTCACTTTTCTGCCTGCCCCGAGTCAAGATTGACTTGTGGTCTAGGTCTCCTACGGTCATCACGGACGCGAGGCGCTGAAGGGAGAGTTCGAGTCCACTGCCGCCATCCATTCCATCGTGCCCAACTTTTGTCCCGACCCCATTGCCTGGGGTACTTTGACCAACGAGCCAGATGCTCACTTTTATCTGTGCAAGTACTACGACTTCTTCGAGGGGGTCCCGAATCCCACGTCGTTCTGTAAGAAGCTTGCCGAGCTGCATTCATGTCACTTGTCGCCCGAGGGGAAGTTTGGCTTCCATTGCACAACGTACAACGGGGACCTACCTCAGGACAACACCTGGTCAGACACCTGGGAGGACTTTTTCAGCAAAGGTCTCCGTCATGTGCTGAAGATCCGCGAAGAGCGGGCTGGACCGAGCGCTGAGTTGGACGAGCTGCTCCCGGCCCTGTTCGAGAAGGTCATCCCACGACTCCTGCGCCCGATGGAAAGCAACGGACGGAGTATCCGGCCGTCACTGGTCCATGGTGACTTATGGTGCGGAAACACTGGCATCGTTGACGAAAACACCGAGGACGGCATTGTTTACGACCCTGCGAGCTTCTGGGCGCACAATGAATGTAAGCGCTTCAGTGCACTCCCATGACCCTAAGGTTTCTTTGCTTGTTCTTCATTGAGTAACGTCTAACAACGCTGCCTTCCAGATGAGCTCGGCAACTGGCGGCCACAGCGAAATCACTTCGACGCGAAGTATTTCGAAGCATATCACTCTGTCATGCCCCGAACGGACCCCGTGGAGGACTACGACGACCGCAATGCCCTATATGCACTGTGTGAAACCCCAACGCCCAACATTGTGCAGGACTCAACGTCTCTGACTTGTGCAATGTCTAGGCGATTCAACTTCCACGCAGCCACTCTGTTCCCGAATGACGAATCGTACCTTCAGATGTAAGCGTAACAGCCCGCATTGACATCAGCCACGTTGTGTGATGCTGACTAGCTGAGCGGTAGGGCGATAGAGGAAATCCGTCGTCTGACTGAAAAGTACCCTGAAGGATATAACGAAGGTCAATTCAGTATGGTGCGGTCTAAGATCTAGCAGCCTTCGATCTGGTCTTGGTCTTCGACCTGTTGGATATTCTCTTTGACGAGAGCAGACTCGAAAGGCATGCTTGAATGAGTCATCTACGAATCCATTTAAGAGATGTGACTGGAGTGGAACGTTGGGTACCCCATTCCAGGTCTCAGGATTCGTCACTTTTATAGTCTTGAACCGACTGCAGCCGCTAACTGACTTGCCGGCCGTGACGTGGCTGTGCTTGATACTGGCTGCATTTGAAGTTCAAATGCGAAATCGATGGTGCTAGTATGAACGAGACCCGTTTCGAGAGATTATGAACTGTTGAACGCTCTTTTACCTCTACCGGTCCCCAAGCTAAGACTTGCCCTTCGCCGAACCTGCCAGAGCCTGCCATCGATCGACATAGCGCAAGCGTACGAACCAGGTGAACTAGGGGTTGGCAGCCCGCTTCGCGGGCTACGCGCAGCCATTTCAATCCTTTTTCTTGGCAGTGCCACAACCACCCACTGTTTCCACAACCACCCACTTTTTCTACACCTGCGCACATACCTTTTCCAGCGTATACGACATTCATCCTATAGAACCGCGTATATCCGTTGCAGCTCGGCTTAGCAGCGCATTTATAAGCATTTACTGATCCGTTACCTCTTTTCTAGGCTTTTTCCTAGGCGATTGGAGCGAGTCTAACGTATATATAGAAGCCGCCTACGTATAGAAGTAGAATCGCTATACTTAGAAACTAAAAACCTAGATCTTATACAACGAACTGCTTAACAACTACGTTACTATCGACCGACCGGCTATCGAACGTAATAGTATATATATTAGCTTAATCGCTATATATAAATAGCGATTTTAACGACTGTTAGATACCTTCTACGCTTTTCGACGACGAAGTAGACTCGCCTCTACTGTCTATCGAAGTAGACGAAGACATCTAATATAGCGATACCCCCTACGAGCTACTTACATTTGCGCTAACTACTATGGCGATAGACGTATAAGGGGAAGATAACGAAGCTAAAGATATAGCTATAGAAGTATAAAGAGAGGAGAACAAAGATAGTAATATAAAGGTTATAGCCGATATCCTCTTGAAAGAGACTATTCTTAAGGCTATATAAAACTTTCCTAAGCCTATAAAGTATATATAGAATCTACTAAAGTTTAAAGTATATAGCGATCTATAATAATAATAGGATACTAATGCTAATATATTTATAGGTAGTCTATAATGTCTATTTATAGATAGATCTTTATAACTTAAATAAGTACTATAATATTAACTTCGACTATACAATTAACCTTAAATCTCTATTAATATAAATTATAAGCAATGATCCTAACGATAGTAAGTATAAGTATTATAAAAAAGGTCTAGGCCTATATATAAACTACGTTGTATTATAGAACAATATAGGTAATAGCTACTATACTAGCTGCTACTACAACTTAGGTAGCACTAGGTATAGCTTTTTTAAAGGAAGTAGTAAATATAGTCCTCCTAATATCTCTATAATATACTTTGTAGCTAATATATATATAATAGAGTTGGAGATACTTTGTAAATACTATATTATAAAGGATCTGACCCCTCTCCCTCCCTCTCTACCCCCCTCTTAGCTAATACCTAAGCCGTATAAACATTATACTACGCCTACGAAGTGTAAGTTGGAGCTCAAAGTGGTTATCTCCTCTAAACGTTTACGCCCTATAACGGACGTATTATCTTCTATTAGCTCCTAATAGTTCAACGACCTATATATACTTTTATAGCCTATTCCTTATATAATAGTAGCTCCTATTGTATACTCTATTCTAAGAGATGAGTTTACGCCCTTTATCTATAACGGTCGTTATAGGGCTAGAGAGAAGGCTATATATCTGTTGAATAACGACCTTGCTATACCTACCTATTATAGCTTACATTACCTAAGAGAGGATAGATACTACGCTATATATAGCGAACTTATAAGCCCTATTAAACGTGTTAACCGTTATATTAAGCTTATTTATAAGCTTTTTCTATATTTGTCTACTAAAGAAGAGTAGACCTTTATAGAGGCTCTTAGAGATATAGCTAACCTACTTAATATATCTATAGTAGATAAACTACGAAAGAAGGAGATATAATTAGCGAATGTAAGTTATAACGAATCTACTTAATAGGTCTACAAAGGATATACTATAGAGGAGAGAAATATATTTATTAGCTATAGGTATAAAGTATTATATACCTAGAGTATAAGATTCTAGAATAGCGTTATATACCTAGAATATAGGAATCGAATCTAGAATAGCGTTATATACCTAGACTATAGGAGTATACGATAGCGTTTAATATAAGTATAAAGCATTAGTTAGTATATAGTATACCTCAATTATAAGAATCTACAATAGCGTTTGATAATTGTACTATAATATTAGTACCTCTAGATATACAATGTTTATAAGCTTCCCACTTTACTCCCCTAAATCTAATAAATATATATAAACATTATAAATATCTATAACCCGAGATATAGCTATATAAAACTAGCTATAAGAAAATATAGGCTTTCGAAAATTGATACTAATATAAGAAAAAGACTACCTCTAAGACTTATTAATAGTTATTGTAAAGTAGAGGCGAATTAGAAACTGCTTATAAACAATAATATAAAGAAAGTCCTCCTCTATAGAACTTAACTTAATCTTTAGAATTATCTGCAACTATCTAGTAAAGTTACCTATTAAGATTCGCCCTTTAATAATAGACGAAGCAAGCTAAGTTATAACTAGCCAAGTCCTATTATAGAGCTTACTACTAAGGTCAAGGTTTCAAAGTAAAAGAATAGGGGCTCTAACCTTTAAGGTTAAGATAGTAAGTAGAATAGAAGCGAAGTCTAAAGAAAATAAAAATTCAGGAGATAATATAGGAGCGTTAAGATCCTTAGCGTTAGGAGGGTTTTCCACCTTGTTAATAGAGAGATATCGAAATTCTTGACCTAGAACTAAAGAAATAATAGCTACGTTAATAGAGCTTATAGTAGCGTTGTAAAGACAAAGAATTACTTAGTTTATAAATATTGTCGAGTCTATTATAGTGTATTTAAATAGGTATATAGGATAGACTTAATTAACTAACTACTTCTATATAGAATAGAGTATAAAAGGGGGAAAGGGATTAACGGAGCTATAGAAATAAGGATTGTAACTTAGATTCTATAACCAACTTATAAAAGTATAGTTGTTAGTATTAGCTCCTTATATTTATATATTCTTAGTTAGTTTCTAGACCTATAGCTAAGGCTAGATTAGTAAGTTCTATAAATAGGCCTAAACAATGTAACACCTATCATTGTTATAGACAATAGGTAGAATTTATATAAAGTCCTCCTCTAATATAACTAGAACCCCTCTAAATAGGCTATTATAGTTGCAAATATCTTGTAATATATAGTCGATAGTCTCAAAGCAATAGCGGTATTATATTAGAACCTTGTCCTAGATAATAAGCTTAGTGTATTACAAAAGAGCTATAAGCTAAATGTTCTTCTAGACTATATAAGTACTAACGTCTATAATGTCGATCGGAATCTTAAAATAGCTATAAGAAGTGTAGCTGCTATCGAGAAGGAGAGCTATAAGGCTAGAAGAAGCAACGTAAAGGACAATATACCTTTACGAATAGAAGAAAGAAGAGAGACAACGATATAAAAAGGTTTTACTAGTCCTACTAGCGCCTTAGATAAAAAAATAAGCTATTTCAAAATACGAGTCGACTATAGCTATAATCTTTACAAAGAGTATAGCTTAGCTAGCGTTCAACTAAGATTAAATACTTATAAATAGGGCCTCTTACTCTTAACGGTTGTAACTAAGCTCTGTTTATAAAAGGGGGTTCCGCTCTATATTCTCCTAACGGTGATAGACAGCTAATAAACTAAAGTTGGCTAAACACTTATCGTTATTAGCTAGTAGCTAATTCAATAAAAAGAGCCTAAAGTCGAAATATAGCTCCTCTAAATCTAGTAGGACATCTGTAAAACGCTTAAGGCGACGTAGAAGATTATTGTAAAAAGAATTACAAAACTATAACTATAGTGCTACTAAGTCTATAATATCATTAAAAAGGAGGCTAATAGTAAAAAGCTTATAAAGAGTATACCCTATTTGCTAGCCTATAGCTTTAGTAAAGTATATAATTTAGCTTTAGTCGGAGTTAAGTAGGCTAATTGCAACGTAAGTAGCCTAGAATATAGGATATTTAAAGCTATCTACGGTCTATAAATAGGTAAACGACTAAGTGCCTAGAACTAAATAAAGGAGAAGACAAAGAAAATATCGCTTACCTATAGTAGGAGGAACGTAATATATACGCCTAATAGCAATGCTATAAACATAGGGCTTCTACTCCTATAACTGCCTATCCTAGACAAAGTGTAAAGGAAAATCGATATAGAGGATATTATAAGTATCCTTATAGGCTACGTTGTAAGTAAAAAACCCTTTTAGCTCTATAGTTCTATATTCTAAAGCCTTTATAAGCTCTTTAGGAGTACTATCTACCTAGAAAACAACGTATTGCTAATACTTAAGATAGACTAGAAGGCGATAAATAGGAGGGTACTTACAATAGGTATAGAATTTAAAGAGCTATACAACTGCCTTCGCTAGACTAACGTACCGACATTGCAAATAGGTGTCAACCTTATTAAACTAGTTAGCTATAGAGAGTTGAACTATTGATTAATTAGTCCCTTTATAAATATATTTATATATATACTTAATAGACTTTATAGATATATAAATCTCTATATTAATATAGGCAATATATTTATAAGAGAGGTAAAGGTTGTAGAGTATAACCCAACGGTTGTTAAGTTGTACCTTATAGCTATTAACCTTATAAATAACTGTTTGCCTAGTGTCTTAATAGCGATAGATAGGATACCTATTTTCTAGGATGACAATCTTCTTTATAAACGCCTTTAGAAAGCGTTTAGAACAGCTCGCAACCCCTATATATAGGTTATAAACTATATAAGGAGAGGCAAGGTTATTAGAACTATATAGCCTATAAATTATATTGCTTATAATAACGGCCTACAACTAGCTATTAGGATCCTCCGCCTCTATTAGAAGCTTAGCCTAGATAACGTAGTCGATATTAGCAAAGATAAGAAATAGATATATAGACTTTTGTAAAAAGAAAAGTAAAATATAGCGATATAGAAGCTTACACTTCTAGTATTTAATAGTCTAAATAATACCTATAAACTCCCTAAATAGGTTGCTATACTATAGTTTATAAAGGATAGTTTAGTACTTAAGCTCAAAGATATAGCTAATAATATTAGGGCGGTCCGCTATAGTCTAGCCTAGAAGAAGCTTCTACTAGATCTCTACCTAATTTAGGTTAGCTATAACTATAATAAATAGTGTAAAATAACCTAGCTTATAGACGATAGCCATTGAATTTTAATAGTACTAAGCAATAAAGTGTAGGCCCCTAATGTAGCTTATAGATAGGACAATTCGCTATCTAAGCTTATAAGTATCGCTATTACCTAATTGTAGCTAGTCCTATACTCTTTAGTATAGTTCTATATATAGTTCCTTTTAGTTATTATAGATCTAATATAGCTTCTATTAATTGCTTATAGCCTAGAGGTCTACTAATAACTACTAGAATAACCGCTAAAAAAGGAAGAGGGTTTAGCTATAACCTATATAAGGATATAATAAATATTAATACTACTGCCTAAACTTAATATTTAGTTAAATATAGCTCTACCTTTAGCTATTATAGAGCTATAAGCCTTAGTAGAAGCTAGAATCCCTAAACAGAAACATTAAAGGGTAGGCTAATAGCAAATAGGTAAGGTGATATAGGTAAATATAGTGCTAGGCCTATATAGAGCTATCGTCTAAGCGGTATATAAGGATAATATCGTGAAAATTAGGCCCTAAATTCTCCTTTAGAATAAGAATAGCCACCTTATCTACTATTAGTAGGTTTTTATAGCAACGGTTGTAATTGTAGCTATAGTCCACAACTAAACGTAACTAAGGTATAATAGCGACCTATACAATAGCTAGGCTCTAAAGAAAGTGCTCCTTCGTAGTTAAGTAGATATAAATAAAGGGGTTATAGTAATAAAGAAAGTCTATAAAGTATAATATAAAATTATGATTAGAGTCTATAAAGAAGAAAGTTCAATATACAATAGTAGCCTATGAATTATAAAAAAAAAGCTAAACGTACTATAGAGGCTTACTAGGCATTTCTATAAAAGGGCTAGCAATATAATATAGGGCACTATAGATCTGAAAATCTATAGGCCCACTACTATAGATGTTGTAAATAGTTTAATTTATAGAAATAGAAGTGAATATAAAAGCTAAATTATAACAATGAAGATAATTGCGAAAATAGGACCCTTAAGGATCTTATATATACAATAGGTAGTTAAGGAAGTCTAGAAGGTAGTAGGCTAGGGGGAAAGAAACGTTGTTCTATAAGCAATAGAAGCTAAAAGTGGGATTTATAGTAATAGAATTGTTACACGCAGTTGTAGGTCACCTGTGGCCACCTGTGGCCAACTGCGTAAGTGTGGGTCCACTGGGCCCACTGGGCCCCACAACAGCACTAGGCCCTACAACAGTGCACAGGCCACCTTACGCACAGGCCACCACACTCCTGTATTTAGGTGGGCACTTGCCCGCATTCCACACTCTTGCAATATATCCATCTTGCACTCCTCCGAAGCTCCTACTTGGTTTGAGTGCTCCGCTACCTCGGCTGACGAGGCTAGGTAGCAACCCACTTTGTTCGTGTAACAAGAATTCTATACTATAGGAAAGTGTTAGCTAAAGAAGATAAATAATAGATATAGAAATATACCGTTAAACGCTTATCTATCTAATATAATGCACTATACTTAGTATACTCAATATCTATTAAGCTAAGATTATATAATATAACGGTTATACTATTTAAATATAGGTTAGCAATAGTCTATAAAGTACTAATAAAGAGAGCGATACAACCTATAAAAGGCAACTAGCTAGTTAGAATAGGAGGTTCTATAGCATTGTAGTATATATTATATAGCGTATTATAGGCTAGGGAACGACGACACTAATAATAGATAGTAGCGTAGAAAATATAAGATATATAAGGAGCCCCATTGGAATAGGTATAAAACTTAGAAAGCGGCTTATATCGATAATAACGATCGTAATAAATAGTCTATAAACCTAGAGGGCGACGAAGAGGAGGTATAGCGATAGGAATTCAAATGTAATAGGGCAATAAAAATTGGGATAAGAGGAAAAGAGGAGGAAAGGAGGAAACGAAGAGATAGAAAAAAGGGAAAAGAGGGAGTAGTAAGAGTATAAGTATATAAGCTAATAGGAAGGAAGTATATAAAACGCTAATGGGTCTACGAGCTAGTAGGAAGGAAGTATAAAAATCACTAACAGGTCTATACCCTATATATGTTATTTATTAACGGATATAAAGCTAGGGAGCAGTAACAATTAGTTAAGGAGGACCCCTATTACATACTGAGAAAGAGGATTGCACTAACCGCCTAGTTCTGTAGTATATATATTAGACTTTGTAGTCGCAACGGAACTTGTGACCTCCGCACGTACCATGACCCTTGCTCACGTTGTTCTTAGCTGGGAAAATGCGATTCGAGGGACATGGTTCATCATTTGTGGCTGGACTTCGCGAATTGGCGATGGCAATTGATTGCGCCCTCCAGCAACTTTCATTCCTGCGGTTGTCCACGCCGCGAGTATAGAAAGGAATGCGCTGACTATGTAAGTTTTCCATTTTGTAACTCTGTCGGGAAAGGATCGTCGGGGGATACTGACTCTGAGCCGAGAATAGTAACCTACGGACCAGAGCTGGGTATTCGGCCTGCGCCCCTTGTCTATACCAAAGGCGAACGAACATGCAGTGTGCGGAAACCCCCAATATGTGAGTGTTACTCCATCACCAATATCAACTGGTGTTTCTATTGGAAGATCTACAACCTGAGGTGACATTGAGTAGGTTCCAGTGCTTTACGGAACATAGGCACACTCTCCGTTGGGCAGTGTGGCACCTCCCTCTCAGCAACCATCCCAGGGACAACTCAGACTGTAACAACGAACTCAAAAGAACACAACCGCAATTCCCGGTGACAAAACGCCCGGGACAGCAAATGATTTTCTTGGTTCATTCTGAAGCTCCAAAAGTCGACGTGCCGACGGTCTCTGGATTGAGCTGTGGTGGCTCGCAAGCCCGCAGCGATCTTAGTCCAGATCTGATCGGTGGTCAACACGGCTTTCCTTGCCCATTTGCCCAACTTCCCAAAATCCCCCATTCCAGGCATACTGGCCTGATAGCGACCGTGAAGCCTTGCTCGAACGGTGCGCACCCACTGTGGCTGACCTGATCCTGCGTCTGACCTTGACGACATCAACCATTTGACCCCAGCGATGCGGGTGTTGATGTTTGCTAGCCCTGTACACCCAATTGCCAAGGACACCCACGCCCTGCGCAGGTGTAGCTTTACCCCATAGCCCAGAATTAGCCGCCAGTCCATTGTGCAAGGCCTGCCTTGCCTATACCGAGCCCGAAGAGTGCCTTGGGGACGACACGGAGCAAGAGAGCCGGCCGTACGCCAGTTGAGCACCAGCCGGCATGCCGGCTTGCTGCCCTCCCCCAGCTGTAGCGGAACAGTAGACCGTGTGTGCTGAATGGTGTGATCATGAACGACTGTGACGACGTCGCCAATCTAGCTCGATGCATTACTCGAATACCCAACTGTCGGCAACGGATGGCGGGGTGATGCGCCGACCGGGTGCGTGAGGTCCTCGCCGTGAGCATCATCCAATCCCGTCAGGCGTGAAGTAATCCAGCCCTCCCATAAACCGGTCAACATGGAGTGCCGTCGAGGTGATGACCGTCTCTGGCCCAAAGCATGACCTCGGGTATTTTGTCGACCACTAATCAAAACGCCCAGCATGCACCCCAGGTTTTTAATTCACCTTCCGGCATACCAATTTATCAAACAACGCCTGCCAAGCATCGGGGCTCGGCAGTGCTCGCCTCGAAGTGCGAAGTTGCGCCTTCAGGCTCCGGGAGCAGCAGAGACAACTGCCGTCTCACTTGGTGCACTATAAACAGGCAACACTTAGCTTCCACTAACACAGCATCGCCACTGGCTACCAGGGCATCCGAGCATCCAACTGAAATGAGCGTTTTATGACACTCCTCACGAGCGGCTATTTACAGCCATACGAACTGGAGGAGCCAGCCATTGAAAGACATGATTGCGGCAGTAAATAGAGGCCCAGCCCCAGCTTCGGTGCCTGCGCGAGTTAACCGTAGACACCTCGACCAAGCAAAACTTGGAGAAGAGAATTCAGCATGATGCGAAGGCTCGTGTTGTGGACGGCTGCCTTGCTCGGCCTTTGTTCGGCTGGGGCGTACCCGCCCGATGTCGTGGACAAGCTGGCCGAGGCCAGTTTGCCGAAGTTGAAGGACTACCTCGCCAAGAATCCGCAAGGGAGTTGCACCTTGGAGACGGCAGTTCGCCGGAAGGAATGGTTGGTCTATGTCTTTTCCGGGTCTGGGGAACAAAGTTGACACCACACTTAGGAGCGATCTCAGTGTGAAGGAACGCAAGGAATACACCGATGCGGTTCTCTGCCTCCAGTCCAAGCCGGCCTTGACAACCTCCCAGGCGCCGGGCGCGAAGAGCAGGTTTGACGACTATGTCGTTATCCACATCCTGCAGACGCCCAGGAACCACGGTTCAGTAAGTCCAGGGAAGTTGTCAGCCGCCGTAACACTGCAATTAACCCCGACCGGACATTCTTTCTCCCGTGGCACCGCTACTACGTATGGCACTATGAGAACGCTCTCCGTACCGAGTGCAACTACACAGGATACCAGCCAGTGAGCCCCACCAGACCTCTTCACATAGGTAATGTCAAGCCAGAAGCCACAGCTGATGACCGCAGTACTGGAACTGGGATCGCTACGCCAAGGACCCGGCCAACTCGCCGCTCTTCGACGGCAGTGAGGGCAGCATGGGCGGCAACGGCGCCAAGGTCGCGCATCAAGGCATTCCCATCCCCGGCGCCCCGAGTCCCTACAACGTCATCCCGCCAGGCGACGGCGGCGGCTGCGTCACCACGGGCCCGTTCAAGAAGTGTGTTTCCACTCCCCCATCCAGCCCCTGAGACTCCCGCCGGAGAGGACGATAACAAGGGCTAACACCACAACCCCCAACCCCCTTCCAGCATGACCATCAACGTCGGCCCGATCGCGCCGACGATTCAAGTGCCGCGCAACCCGCGCTCGGACGGGCTGGGCTACAACCCGCGGTGCCTGCGGCGCGACATCAACAAGCACGCGGCGGCGGTGACGACGGCCAACTACACGTATGACCTGATCACGAGCAACAGCGACGTGTACTGGTTCCAGACGGTCATGGAGGGCCAGTTCGCGCAGGGCAAGTGGGGCGTGCACGCGGGCGGGCACTACACCATCTCGGGCGACCCGGCCGGCGACTTCTTCGTCAGCCCCGGCGACCCGGCCTTCTGGCTGCACCACGCCATGATCGACCGCGTCTGGTGGATCTGGCAGCTGCAGGACCTCGACCGCCGCCTCGCCGAGGTCAGCATGACCCGCACCATGAACAACATGCCGCCCAGCCCCAACGGCACGCTCGACGACCCCAGCGGCCTCGGCGTGCTCGCCCCCGACGTCCCGGTGCGCGAGCTGATGAGCACCATGGGCGGGCTCGGGGGCAAGTTCTGCTATATCTATGAGTAGGCGCTGACGGAGTCTGGCTTGATGTTTTTCCATGTTCCTGTGTGTCGGGCCCCGCACGGTGTTTTACCGTGGCCACAGCTTGATTTCTGATGAGATGACACGTAGCTATCTCGGACTAGCTAAGCAACGCAGCACTATGTCGGCTTGTCCGGCGTCCCGATATGTCCACTGAGTGCTGCAGCTAGTTTGGCCTGTGCTCTGGCTCTTGCCTGACGAGTTGTGTGACTGAGTAGAACCAGCTCCGGCTACTGAGCCGGCGGCCACTGTAACACGCGCAACTCTCGTCCGGATAATTCAGAACGGCAAAGATTCGTGCTTGAGCAAAGCGTCTGATAGCGCCTAGACGCCTACACTGGCTACATGGTAGGTCACTCACACAAATCACAGCACTATCAACCATATCGTGGCAAGCCTCCGTACGAGCGATCGTGGAGAAAGCAGCGAAGCTACGCACTTCCCTCAACAAAACCTAACCGCAGTCCTTCAAACCCCGCCTAATTCTTCATCTCGGCCATTCCCGGGAGCGCGGGGAGCCCTAATTGCATCAAGTCAGCAATCTCCCGCCTACTCATCGGGCGACGGGAAGAAGAAAACAAAACGAAAGAAAAGCACCTACATCCGTCGGTCTGCTCCCCGACCATGTCCTTGATCTTGCATTGGTTGGCGATGGACATGGCCTGCTTCTTGATGGCGCCGCAGCCATCGTAGAAGCACTCGGACTTGTCCATGGCGCGCTGCAGCGCGTCGCCCTTCCAGCCGAACATCTAATTCATCATCGCCCGTCCCGGCCGGGACGTCAAGTGTCAGTCCATCTTGCGCTTTATTCATTCCTGAAGTTAAAGGGGGAAGAAGGGGGGGGGGGGGGGGGGGGCAAGGGGGTGGGACATGTATGCATGCAGATGCATGATGAAGGGAAGGGAAGGGGGAGCGAGCAAACGACGTACATAATCGGCGTGCGTGCCGTAGCCCCGGGTGCCCTCGAAGCTCCAGACGAACGGGTTCGGCGCGCCCGACGGCCACATGCTGTTGAACTTGGTCGTGTCCCACGTGGTCTCGTACGTGACCTGCGGCACGCGCACGGGGTGCGAGGCCGGGCACGGCGGCGCGTTGGTGAAGCCGTTCATCGTGATGGTGTTGTACATGTGCGACTGGTGGTCCGGGCTATCCAGGCTCTTGCCGTCCCAGCAGCTGCGGGCAGGGGGGCCGGGGTGTTAGCATGTCGGTGTGTATGTATGTCGTATTGTTCCCCGAGTTGTAGGGCTGTCGTTGGTTCTCAGTCCAGGGGTTGAGGATAAGGTGCTTACGCGGGGAAGTGGTGGGTCGTGAAGATTCCACCTGAGCAAGGCTTGGTCGGGAAGTCGGACATCTCCGGACCTCTGTTGCCGCCTTGCAGGCACTGATAAGTCAGGCCGACGTGCGGGGGGGACGTCGAGCCCGGGCTGCCCACCGTCATGCGGAAGCCCTGACACATTATCTAGGTAAGAACGAAAGCGGGAACTAAGGGGGCACACTCACCGGTGGGAACGCCTTGATGGGCTGCTGCTGGATGTTGTCCCTCATCAAGTCATATTGCGTATAGTAGACGGTGATGCCGCCTTGGGCACCGTTCGAGCCTCCCAGCAGCGGCTGAACGGGCACGACCGGGACGCGGTGATACGAGCCGTTGGGATGCTTGAAGAACATGACGGCAGTCCAGTAGTTCGAGAAGTCCTCGGCCATCTGGCAGGTGGTGCAGGTGGCTCGCTCGCCAACGTCGCCCGTCATGGTGGCGTTGAAGGCATTCCCGCCGACGATGTGGTGAAGATGGGCGGAAGGGTTCGAGCCCGGCTGGACAACGGGGTCCAGGCGCTGGAAGGTCAAAGTCGAGCATGGGAAGCGGAGGCCGGCTTGCACCAGCGGGATCAGGCCGAAGCCAACAGAAAGCAACTTCATCCTGGCGGCAGACTGGTTTCAGTGTTGCTATACGTGATGCGAATGCAGTGTTGAGGGAAGGACAACGACAGAAGGCCCCAACGTGTGCCAACCCGAGTCGTATTATAGAAGTACTTCTGGACCTACCATCCCAGCTACGCACTCAGCATCGGCATTTTGCGCCGTCTCACACAAGAGATAAGCGACGATGCGTGGTCTGGAAGTGTGCCATTAGACAGCCCCAGCCTGCGGCGAATCAGCTCCTGGCCGGCCCCTCTGGATGATATAGCCAGTTCATTTAAGTGAACAGAGTTAATCTGCGTACGCTCCCTGAGCATCTTGATTGGCCTGTGTCTATGTTTGGCATGTGCTGCGTGGAGAGCCATCGGTTGCCGGCAAATGTCTCCCCGCCTGTACTCTGCTCCTGTTCCAGCCTGTCTATTGGCTGAAAAAGTGCCGCGAGAAGTCAAACTTCATAGTGGACACCCTCCTTGACGGTGTTTAGCAGGATTCAGTCGCCCCTGAGACCGGTACTGAAGGTCCGGGCTCGCTTATTTCCTTCTCCGTTATCCGACTTCCGATTCCCGCTGCCGGTCCCGGTTGCTCCACACTAAAGCGCGGCATATCCACGTGGAACTTGTTCAATCTGCTAATTGAAGTGCAAGTGTTTGGGTACCGGTACCAGGACGCAGGCACTCCGGGGATACAGTCCTTCAAGGTTGCGCCTCGTCGGCGGGTTGGTTCCTTGACTAGCCGCATCGCATATTCCTCGAGCCTCCAGCCGGACCATCAGTTCTGGGGAACCGGCCTCACGGAGTCTAGGCATGGGCTGTGTATAAATGCAACTCGCGGGTCTCACTTACACCTGCGTCTCACACGCTCGGCGCGGCCGGGTTTCAGTCATTGCGGGCCGCGGGAAGAAGCGTTGAAAGCAGGTGGCAAATCGAAAGAGGTACGGAACGTCTTCCACGGAGGGAGGTTCTTCTCATGGAATACAATCTTGACCCAGTTACTCAATCGGGGCAGGCAGTCGGCCTGGATAGCCCTGGCGGCACCCAACTCGCCTGCAGAAAATCTTGAAGGACGGTCAACGGCCTCAGCTCCGAAACCCTGGTGATGCGGCAACTCGGCGACATGCCGGCGATGACCGAGTGGACCTCAGGGACGTCGCCGAACACCCGAACGAATCTCGCGTCCTGGATCCAAATGACGATGAGACTAATAATTGAAAACTGAAGTAGATGCCTCCGCTATTAACATCACCACCTACAGCGAAAACAAATAATTGAATCAAGATCGAGCCAGGCCCCCTAGCCACCGGCCACCAAGCCGCAAACAACAGCTTCCGCACATCCCTCAAACCGCTTGTGGCGCACCCCGGCAACCAAGGATCCGCACCACCTTCCCTGCCCACTGTGCCTGGCGAGGTCTGGTCAAGCCAAGCCTTAACCAATGATGGTAGCCCTGAACGCCCAAATTCCACCCGAACCGTTATTCTGGCAATCTCCGCTCATGTCCGTAGCCGACAAGTTGCCAGGCTTGCCGGGGCCGGTCGCGAGGGTGACAGGCTTGCCGGGCTCGGTCACGAAAGACGTCACCGTGAGGTTCGTGTTCGCGGGATCGTCCGCCCTCTTGAGGCCACTGCCGCAGTTGCGCTGGTTGCTCAAGTCCCACCTCATGACTGTGTTCGCGTAGAGCGTGACGGACGCGGCCTCGGTGGGTGCGTTGTAGCACGCGTCGGCGTCGCCCTCGTACGCCCACACCAGGAGGCCCTGGCAGTCGATGCTTCCTCAGCCCGTGATGGCCCAGAAAGCGTCTCGCGCCTGCAAGGGCGAACCCGCCGAGGCTCTGGGAGACGGGTCAGGAAATGGAACTACGCTTGGCGCACCTCGCCAGTGGCTGGGAAGGTAGGTGATGGGAAAACATACGGAGCTCCGGCAGCGAGCCGAGCGGCGGCAAGGAGAACAACGGTGTTGAAGAGCTGCATATTCGATGGTGGGTTCGGTGAACCGGGCGGAGGATGGTTACAATGTGACCGGGAAGTTGCGGGTTGGATGACCGGTGTTCTGCTTTCGCTTCCCGCTTCCAAGCGGGCGAGTCGCCTCCTTTATATGCGCTTCCCAGGGACGGAGAGGAGGGCATCTCTGTTCCTTGGTAAAGGAATCAGCCGGGAAAGACGGTGAAGCCAGGGCCTACCACAAACCAATCCTGCCAGCCCCTGGGAGATTAGGGCATTCCTGGCCGCCCTCACCATGTACTGCGTATCTGTGGGAGACGACGGGCGAAGGGTAGGCATCCGACTGGTGCAGACACTCCTTCCTCGCACCATCATCGCCGGCCCCTGATACGGAGATGAGGGCAGCACAATCCTTCGTCGGCCAGGGCCGCAATATTGTTGACCCTCGCCAATTCCCACGGCGCATGGCTCACAGTCTATGTCCCACAAACGCAATACATTGTCGTCTGCATTCCGGGAATGCCGGCGACCTAGCCGAAGACGTCCACGGTATCGACCCGAATCTCGGGGGGTTGCTGGTGCTTGGGTACTGGATATCAGGGCCGGCATGGGAGGAGGATTGAGGTACCTACCCACTTCTCGAGTACGGAGTATGTTGCGTACCTGGGTCTCTCAGGCTCGGAAGCGCTGGGCCGGGAGCCAGACGGAGGAGCTGGAGAGAATACGGAGGCTGGGTGTGAAGGGTGCGATTCCGGAATGCCTGTTGCAGAGGGGGCCGAGATTCTGTCAAATTTGAATGTTGTGGCGAAGGATCCGTGGGATCTCTGGAAATGATGGAGAGATTATTCCGAGGTGAATATGAACGACTGGTGAACAGGGATCAGTTCTAATCCTGCGTTGGAACGCAATGCGAATTGAGGGGTAGTGGGAGGTCTTGAACTGATGCCGATACCTCCGAGCTCTCCTTCGCTCTTCGTTTGGCTTGGACAATGGAACCGGGGCCTAACCTCGTCCACCTCTACACTGCTATACCACGTCGACGTCCGCGTTTTCTCGGCCTGTAGCTGAGGGGCAACTAATCTGCCAATTCGTGCAACGCCAGCAATGTCAGGACACAGTAACCAGTGGTTTAATTACATGATTGCTACTCCTAGTAATTGCTATCGAGTCGCGAGGTGCGGCATTCGGTCTTTTGCAACTGGTGAGATTGGATAATGATGATGCGGTGGTGAATTCCACCTCTCATCAGAGGATACTCTTCCCCAATGTGGTTCACATCACACGAAGCCAATCGGGCGGTGCGGTGTACGAAGGCGTTAGTGTTTGCCAACCGGCTAGGCACCGCGGCCAAGGTTCGACGTCGGGACAGCACGACGGAGGCACTGTGAAGTTGATTCGCGTTTGCTCCAGAGACAATCACCCACGTGGAAGACGTGTGGAGGGTATTGCTGACGGCCGTGAAGATGGGGCTCGTCCCGACGGATATGACCCGGGGCATCACGTACAAGTGCGATGCATACACGCACCCGGGAATCTATGGGAACAATATGTTGGGGTTGATGGCGAGCATCTATCAGGGTAAGCAGATGTTGAGGGGTTCGAGCGATGATGAAGCTATTTAAGTTCGAGTTTGCCGTCAGCAGCTAGTGACGGGTTAGTTTGGGGTAATGAGAAATGGGAAAGATCATTGGACATCACATGCCGCTTTGAAGGCGGGATAGCCGCTAAAGGCGTCGTCGCGACCTGCTACAAGTCATCCTCGAGTCCTATTCACAGTAAAGCGCACAAAGACATCATTAAGCCAGCTGCTAGCAATTTGAAGTCTGCCCTACCTACCTACGGACGAGGTACGTAATACCAAATTCAAGGCCACGCTCCATCTGGGGCTCTCCTGCCAGGGCTCTCTGTAGTACAACCCCAGGTCAATTGCGAACTACCAATGACACCAGCTTGCACATCTCGGGCATGGAAATGTTCCACCCAAATGCAGGCATAGGAGCCCAGACCGAACTTCGAACGTAGAACTAGCGTTGTAGATGGATCGAGGATGTAATAAGTATCTAGGAGCATTCTTATTACCGGAGTCCAGTGTTGATTTATGGCGCCTACCTTCTCCTGATCAGCCTGGAGCCATCTGCCTGGGTTGAACCTTTCTGCGTTGCTCCCGAAGACCGCCTTCATGAAAAGCACAGGACGAGAGATTGAACCGCCTATTTGGAAAAGAAGACTCTGCGGATGGTCACCCAGCGCTCTAGCACGACTCTTCCGAGTAGCCGACCGGGGGCCCGGTGCATTCTTTAACACCTCTTTGGTAACTTTTTGGAAATACAGCATGCCCTGGCCCGAGCTAATGTGACATATCGCGACGCCATGTTCAGGGAGAGCAGCAGTACCGATCCACCTCCTAGCACATCCTAGTCAGCACATCGGAGTTGCGCAGGACATGGTTCGAAACTGCACTGATCCTGACGAACGAAGTATCGGAGCCCTTCACCATGTCGAACAGACACTCCGAGAGAGCGTGGTATGAGGTGAACAGGGTCAGATTTTCCGAGTGCTTCAGCAGGACATGGTGAGGTACTCCCACCGTCTCGTTCGTCCTCATCCCCGGCGTCGTCATCGGGTAACAATATCTGCTCTGGCTTGGGAGTTTCAATTGTTCGCCATGCGCTCCTGATTAGGCTAGAAATATCCTATGGTGACTGTCAGCCCTCGCAAGCCTGAAGTACACAATGTGTATTCAACCACTGATACGGAGCGCATCCTGAAGCTTCGCTGCAATGATAAACTGCAGGCCCTTTCCGCGCGAGCCGGCTAGCCATCTCCCGAGTGTTGGGGTCCGCTGGGTCCGGCCGGTCTCATGGGAATCTCATTATCGGTGCGGCATCCAGTTCGACGTTGGTCAGCTCCCTCAGTTCGACTTGCGCCCGCGGCCGGTACTTGCAGTGCTGGTCAAGCCGCCGTCGGTGATCCGCATGGTGGCAGCGACGCGAAAGCAGGCAGCCGACGAGTGCTGGGATCACGAAACCTGGGTGGACGTGCTGGAGAGCCAGTGCCTGCGCGCGGGGGTCGGCGACGACAGTCGCGTCTAGAGTAAGAGCTCGCCTGATCACTTTGACCTGAACGGAACACTTCCACCTCCATTGACAATGCCTCCCTGCTAAGCAGGACGATATTGCAGCACTCGCGCAAACCCCGGCCCTCAAGCTGATTCTGCAGCTTGATAATAAGATTCTGAAGCTCTTGTTGGTTTAGTTAAACACCGAACTACTGCGAGCATCGGTGAGAAAGCTCTCAGCATCCGTCCAAGAATGACATGACAACATGAAAGTTGAACAAGTATCAATCAGCATACTGATCCACGCATATAAACCCCCACCAATCCACCCCGCGAACGGCCGTAGAACCGTGGTAATCATATACATACCAGCGACAATCCTAGTGTCATTCATTTGAATCTCAATGATGATGTCCTGATGGAGATTGCGTTGTTCGCCCACCGTACAGCGAGACTAGCAGTGGGTTTGGCGTTCCCTGTTGGGCTGCGGGTTGAACTGCGTCGTTCAATCAATGTATCGCATGATCTACCTAACAAGTCAGGCAGAACGCTGGGGACGCTCGCTCTATATCTTCCTGTCTCCGAGTCGTATCGATTCTGTGAGAACAAGCATCTGGCGCATGACAAGAATCAAAATTCAAGCCGCACTCAATCGACCACACCTCAAAAGGCACGCGGTATCCAGTGAGACTGTAGAGTGGTTTGTTTACTTTGGAAGTCTTGTCCTGATTCGGTCTGACTTGAAAGGTAGGTCAAAGAGGATGATGCGGTGCGCTTCTGGAGGTCTGTCGACACCAGTACCGCATGTGCCTGTCGACCACCTTTTTTTTTTTTTTTTTTCTCCCGACATCGGGGAGGTCTTGCGTACAACCGGAAACGGAAGCTGACCCCACGAACCTCATTGCCCTGGTGGCCTCGGAGGTGTTTCCTGGATTTGATCAACCCAAGTCGATGGCCGAAGCGGCGAGCAACCTGCCGGCCTTGCTGGCGGCGGGCTTTGGGCAGGAAAACTGAAAGCGGTGAGGAACATCGTTTCTTGGCAAGGACCAGCCTTCTCGGAAGGATGCATTTGTGATTGTGAAACTGCACTAGTGGAGTTAGGCTACAGTGAATGGGACATTCCAGTTGAGGCTGAGGCGCAGGATGCATCCAGGGGCTGGCTTCCTTCGCGGGTGCCAGCAGGGCCCAGGCTGCCACGATGCACGCCAAGCCCCATTCCGCCATGCAGCTGTTCCCCAATGCTGTTTGAGCCTTGCGGATGCGGGCGACACAACATAGTGTAGCGCAGTTCTGCCACCCACAGCGACCAGGGTGCTGCGGCCGCGCTGGAACGGACATCCTGCGGCCATGCGGCGCATGCAAGCAGGGGGGGGGCCACATCCGCACTCAACTCCTTTCATCCCAAGTTTTTCCCTGCCGGGGGTGGGAGCTGCTGCAGCCCGGCGGCCACCGCAGGAGCCGTGTCCGTGCCGTACACTCCACTACGCCGTACGCTGGCCATGGCGGCCCGGCTTGGGCTCGCGGTTTGCATAAAGAAGAGATAGAGCCCCGTCGAGCAGCTGGCCCCCAGCCTCTCCCCCGGCGCAGCCTCCTGGAGTCCAGCATCGACAGGCTAGCTCCGTCTGCTCAGAACTCATCATGGTTGCGTTTGGTGTCGTTTCCGCCCTCGCCTGGGCCGCGGGCCTCGCACTTGCCTCGCACAGTCCCGCGCCGCTGGTGGGAATACGGACACGCAACTACCCCGGGACCTCGGATGAGTTCACAATCCGGGAGATTCGGCGCCGGCTTGCTGCCCTCGCGCGCGGCCAAAAAAACTTCACCATAGGGAACAGCACGACCCTCGAACAGGCCTGGGACAATGTGGTCTTGTTCACCCAGTGAGTCCGCTGTCTCGAGAACAGAGATGAGCCCCTTGGAGGGAGGTGTGTCTAACAAGGGGCAGGAGTTTTGAAAACAGTGCCAACTTCACTAATGGGGCCACGGTCGACACTGAGATAGACATCGAGGTGAAGTGCTCGCAATGCTACTTCAAGGCCGGCATCACGGCCAACTTGACGATTGATGGCGAGATCGACATCGGCGCCGACGTCAAGAACCTCACGACGCAGTTCGGCGAGGAAATCAAGAATCTGACCGAGACTGCGGTCGCAAGCCTGAAGTCGGTGGGCGAGCAGGTCCTGGATGCCATAGAAGCTGCCTTTGATGACAGCCGCCACCTGACGCTCGATGATGTGATCGACTTCGACAACGTGACCATCGACACCGACATTGACATCGTCCCGCCGCCGCTTCCAGAGGTGCAGCTCTTGTTCCAGATCGACTTCCTCGACCTTTACGTGGCAATTGACTTTACAATTGGTGCGCACGCGGCCTTGTCTCTGCCGCTGTTCAGATCCAACACCCCGCTCGGAGTATCGGCGGGCGATGACATGGAGATCGGCATTATTGTGTCGATAGACCTGCTCATCAACGTCGACGGCGAGCTCACCATCCAGTCCGGCTTCCACCTGGTCCTCGATGATCCGACCGGCTTCCACATTGCCCTGTTTGGCCAGGACGTATCCGACCTCTTTTTGTGAGCTTCCTCCCTGCTCCGACGCTGCTCGGGCTTTTGTTGTCCTTGCTAACCCCCAACCCGCTCAGCAACGGCGGCAAGTTCGAGTTCCTCCCTGTCACCATCGTGAGCGGCGAAGTGTCCCTCAAGGCGATCCTCCGCGTCGGCATCCACGCTGGCTTCGCCTTTACGACCAGCAAGTTCAAGATCCCGGGCCAGAACGCATTCAAGACCTGGATGCTCAACGAGCTCGAGGATCAGGCCAAGGTCAGCGTCGGCATGGAAGTCGGCGTCTACGCCAACGTGGCCGAGCTGCTCACCAACATCACGGGCGGCGCCGACCTTGCGGCCGCCGAGAACGGCTGCGAGCTCAAGATCGCGCAGGAGTACACGCTCGGCGTGGGCGCCTTCGCCGGCGCCACGGTCGGGATCGGCGACCACACGTGGGGCGGCCAGCCCAACACGACCGTCCCGATTTTCTACACGACGCTGCTCGACGTCTGCGCCGCCAGTGCAACCCCGACCGCCACCACCACCACCGCCACCACCGCCTCGGGCCGCTCCGGCGTCCCAGCCCCCAGCACCAACCCCGCCACTGCCACCACCGCAGCGCTCAGCGCCCGCCAGGCAGCCGACGACGACCTGCAAACCACCACACTAACCACCACCCTGACCTTCACAGGCGTGGGCTGCGCAACAGCAGCCGTGGCGCTGTGCCCGCAGTCGCTGCAGACAACCTCGATCCGCACGACGGTGTCGACGCTGGTGACGGCGGTGCCGAAGGGCGCGACCGCGACGTTCCCCGCGAGCATCGCGACGACGGTGGCCAGCACGGTCCCGCTCGGCAAGCAGGCCAAGGCGCTCAGCGCGACCAGCGGCGCGCCGACCAGCTTCGTGCCGCCGCCGCCGACCACGAGCAGTAGCAGCGCTGCGGCCACGAGCAGCAAGGCCCCTGGCAGCGATGTGTTGGGGGATATTAATAAAGTGCTTGATGGCGAGACTGGTGGCGTGTCGAATAAGCTTATTATTGGGCTCAGCGTGGGGCTGGGCGTGCCGTTTGTGATTGCTGTCATTGCGGGCATTGTGTACGTACTTCTTCTCCCCCTTCTCTTCTCCTTTTTTCCCCATTTTACTCTACGTATCTGAACAAAATCAACTTGCTAACACGGACGGCGAACAGGTTCTTCATCAGGCGCAAGAGGTACGCGCCGGTGCCCAAGTCGGACACGGCGGTGGAGTACACGGGCGGGTACCAGAGCCCGATGGCGGCGGAGCGCGAGCGGGAAGCCATGCTCAAGAAGGAGCCGGCGGTGGCCGTCGGCGAGCTGAACCAGCCGCCACAGGCGGCATACCACGACTGAGTGGATGACTGGGTTGTGATTATGATTGATACGACGTGGATGGCTTGGGGTAATCATGACTGGCAGGCTGGGTTTGGACTGCGAGACGGCGGGGCTCGGGTTAGAGGTTCTCGCATGGCTGCACTTGGCTTTGGGTATTCTGTCTAGGTCTGTAGTCGGGTTGGTACCGGGGTTGGGATAGGTTTGGATGATGTTGTGATTCCCCTTTCTGTGTGCATCGCACAGCACCGCACTCGAACATGTACACTGGACGTCCGATTCAATGTCCAGCGGCCGGCGTTTGCGTGGCCCGGAACCGTCTCCCCGATGCTGCCTCCCGCGGGGCGCGACAGACGCGTTCGTGGGAATGCAATGCGTCGGTCGTCATTCACCCTCGCCTTGTCCACGCGTCATGGGAATCGAATCCTGGACGCGATGGCTGCAAGCGAGCCGAAGGATCTGAGCTCCAAGCTGTTGGTGCCGGGGTTTCCAGGCCATGCATTGAACTTGTGGGTGGAGCGGAGCGTGCACCGATCTGCAGCAGCCTGATGTGTTTGCGCGATGTGGGCTGCTAAATTTAGGTGGCCCGCGGCCAGGCAGCAGCATTCCAGCCCTGTTGGAGGTTTCGATCCCAACGACCACACACCGCCTGCCGAGGTTGCGAACGTTCCCCGAAGAATTTCGGGCAACCCGCTCAACCTCGAAGATTTGGGGCTGCATTCAAGCATGAGCAGGCCAAAGCTGCCCAAGAGTTGTCCGCGCTTCACTTGGCCCATTCGGAGGGTCGTTGATAATGAGAATTCCGGAATATGTGCACGGAGTTATCCCTACTCCGCACATACCAAACGGACAAACGGATGTGGAGACCCGGGGCAAAGACGCCTCATTCACGTCCGCGTTGTTTCAGGAGGCTCAGGTTATTGCGGCGACGTTCAGTCACGACCTGAACTTTACACTGGGCGTGATGTAGCCCCGTGGTACCAGGACACAGAGCCATCCAGCCCGAAGCATACGGAGGAAAGTTGCAGATGCAATCTCCATCATTCTTCGCTCGCACGTGAAGCTGCCCAGACGGCCTGTCGAAACTCCGACGATGGAGGGGCCAGGCGGGGCCGGCTTTCGGGGGATCCCCACTTGCCCCGGAGGTCCACCCCGACAAAATGCCCCGAAGACCCGGCAATGCCCGAAGGCGCCGCCGCCACCGTCTCGGTCACCGTCACTGTCACCAAGGGAGGCCAGCAATCCATGAAATCATCAGTGACCTCGCCTGCCGCGAACGGCCAACTCCGACATCCAGTTCGACGTTTCGGCGTTTTAGCAGCGTCCCCTGGATGAGCCGCAGCTTCCAGCTCTCCAACATCGGAGATCGGACTTGCTGCTCCACTGACGCGAACGTTGGGTGCAGGTGTGCTTTCCGCTTTGGTAGGCGGGCTCTGGATGCTTCACTGCGTCGCACAGGCTGTCTGACTTGAGGTTGGCGGTCTCCGGCGGCACCTTCCCCGACTTTGTCGAATTCGTTTCCCTTCCATAGTGCTGCGCCGCGCTTGTTCCTGTCCGAGTCGGCCGTAACATCAACGATCACCCCCGATACAAAAGTACCCATTCCTGCAGAATTGGCGCCTTGACACAGAATCACAAGCCACCGGCACAATGAGTTCCAAACTCGATGCTGCATCTCTCTTCCGCCTCGACGGCATGGTGGCCGTGGTCACTGGCGGAGGCACCGGTAAAAATATGCGCCCACTCTTCAAAAAAGACGCACCCGCCGAGCCCACTGACCACCGCTCCCAGGGATTGGCCACACCATGGCGCGCGCCCTGGCTATCAACGGCGCCAGCCGGGTCTACATCCTCGCCCGCCGGCTGGATGTTCTCGAGAAAGCCGCCAAGGAGTTCCCCGACGTCTTCGTCCCGGTCCAGTGCGACGTCACCCTCAAAGAGTCGCTCGAATCGGCCGTCGAGCGGGTGCGTGCCGAGACGGGCTACATCAACCTGCTGATCGCCAACTCGGGCACCGTCGGGCCGAACGCGGGCTGGGACCCGGCGCAGCCGCTGTCCGAGGTGCGCGCCAAGCTGTTCAGCCAGGAGGTGATGGACGGCATGACGGCGGCATTCAGCGTCAACACGACCGGCGCCTTCTTCACCATCGTCGCCTTCCTCGAGCTGCTGGACGCGGGCAACCAGCGGGCGCTCGCCGGCGCCGGCTTCGGCGCGCCCATCGTGCCCGGCAGCGACGTGCCCTCGGTCCAGAGCCAGGTCATCGTCACGAGTAGCATCGCCGCCTACAGCCGCATGCCCATGTCCACGCCCGCCTACGCCGGGAGCAAGGCGGCCATCCTACACCTGGCCAAGCAGGCCAGCTCGAGCCTGGCGCCGTTCGGCATCCGCGTGAATGTCCTCGCGCCGGGCCGTAAGTTCTACTCAACCCCATACCATCGCCGTCCGAGCGGCGGCGGCAAAATTGAATAGTGCGCTGATGACTAGGCGATAAACAAACAATCAGTGTTCCCCACGGAGCTTGCGGACACGCTGATCCGGGGCCGCGATCCGAGCAAGGAGTCGCCCGACGACAGGCGGTTCATCCCGGCACGTCGGTTCGGAGGCGACGAGGAGATGGCCGGCACGCTGCTGTACCTTGCCGGCCGTCCGGGCTCTTACTGCAACGGGTCGGTGCTGATGATGGACGGGGGACGCCTGAGCATGATGCTTGGGTCGTACTGACGGGCTTAGACCGATCATCGCATAGCCATAGATGGAAATAACGCGACAAATTATATTACGAAGTCCCAAAATTCGTTCCAAAGTCCAGACTTCCGGAGCGCCATCAAATTCATCTGTTACATGCCAGATCCCGAGGCATACTCCTGGCTCTCGGCGCCGGCCTTGTCAGCGGGGGTCAAGTTTATTTTGGCCGGGCCGTTGACACATATGCCGGCCTTGGAAAAGCGGCTGCCGTGAACGGGGCAGTCGAAACTCTTCTCCACCGCGTTCCAGCAGACCACGCCCTTCATGTGCGGGCAGAGCGCGCTGTACTTGTGCACCTTGCCGTCCTCGTCCTTGTACACAGCCAGGGGCTTAGCGGTGGCCTGTTCGCGGGGTCAGTTTTGTTCTGAGGCCTGGAGGCCTGGGGTCTGGGAAGGAAGGAAGCCAACCCACCGAGTTCAGCACACCGCCGCTGCCAGGCGCCAGGTCCTCGATGTCCGTGATGTCCGTCTGCAGGAAGCGCTTGTACTGCAGGTTGATCTGCACGTCGTGCTTGACCAGGCTCGGCAGCGTCTTGATGATGCTGCCCAGCCTCTTGGGGTTGTACAGCGACGCCCACTTGTTCTCCTTGCCCTCGATCTCGTCTGCGATCAGCCGCCCGGCCAGCACGCCGTGCGTCAGGCCGTCGCCCGAGTCGCCTGTCACGATGTAGATTTTCTGGTTGCCCTGGTTCTTGCCGATAAAGGCCATGTAGTCGACCGGTTCGTAGATCTGCCCGCTCCAGCGGTAGTCGACGGCGCCGGCCTGCGTAAACCGCTCGCGCGTCCACGTCTCGAGCTCGTCGAACCGCGGCGTCGTCTCCTCCTGTCCGACCTTGTGGTCGCACCCGCCGACCACCAGGTAGTCGTCCTTGTCGTCGCAGGCCGTCAGCCGCACGTACTTGTACGCCTCGGCGTTGTCGTACAGCAGGCAGTCCTCGACGCTGCCCTTGGGCACGCGCGCGGCGATGCAGTAGGTGCGGAAGAACTCGAGCTCGGCGACCACGGACAGCTTCTGAAGGGGCACGCAGGTCGCCTCGACCGCGTGCTCCGCCCGCACCGTGTGGCCCACCTCGGTCTCGATCGTGACCGACTTGTGGCCCAGGCCGAGCAGCTCGACGCCCTTCTCGTGGATGCCCGTGACGCGCGTGCGCGTGAAGCACTGGAAGTTCGGCTGCGTCTTGAGCCACGCCAGCACGCCGGCCAGGTACTTGGTCGGGTGGAACGTCGCCTGGTTCTCGGCCACCAGCCCGCCGCGCTGGTCCGGCTTGCCGGTCCATCCGCGCACCGTCAGGTTTTCCTGGGTATGTCAGTTAGTAAGCCAGCCGGGCAAGCCCCAATGTAGCCACAGCAACAAAGAATGAAAGAAAAGGGAGACCTACATCAAACCGCGCCTCGATCCCTAGCCCCGCCTGCACGCCCGCCTCCTCCCTCAACTCCTTCATCTCCCCCTCATACCCGTCACTCCCGACCGCAAACTGACTGACATCATACGCCCTGACGCGGCGATACTCACACTCAATCCCCAGCTCTTCCGCAATCTCCCCGACCCGGTCACGGGCCCAAGCATGGCTCTCAGCCGCGACGCGGGCGCCCGCGTCGCCGTGCTTGGCGCGGATGTTGGCGTACCCGTCGTCCAGGTCGTTGGTCAGGTGCCCGCTGGTGCGGCCGGACTCGCCGGCGAGCGCGTCGCGCGCCTCCAGCAGCGCCACCCGGTGCCCCCGCCGCACCAGCTCGTACGCCACGTGGATCCCCGCGATGCCCGCGCCGATCACGCACACGTCCGTGCTCAGGTCCTCCCCCAGCGCAGGGAAGGTCGGCATCGCGCTGTACGGTTGTTGGTGTATCCACACCGGGTCGGTGCTGCCGGATGTGTGCATGAACTTCTCCGGGTCCGGCGCCGGGGTCGCGGCCGCGGGTGGGTTGGTGGTGGTTGTGGATGTTGTTGCCATCTTGAAAGGGCGGGTTGCTGAGAGAGGCCTGAGATGGTGGTGTTAGTGGACGAGGACGGTGAGCGTAGGTACAAGTGGGGGAGTGGAGGGTCGGTGTACATACCGTCGTTGGGTGATTGCTCGGATCTGCGAGAGGCACTGTTGGGCGATGGGATAACTCGGCCGGGTATTTGTCGCCTGGAACGATGCCCAATTCCCCAAGATGAGCGGGTTCAGGGGAAGACGGTGTGGTGATGATGACCGCAGGCTCGGTGTGTAAGTGACGTCACCACGACAACACACTCGACTTGTTCGGGTTTCTCGCGCGAGCTGCCCGCACGCGAGTCTTGCTGCTTGCCTCGAGCAAAAAGCTCCAAGTGGCATTTCTCGGCTGAGTGTAAAAACGGTGGGTGGTTGAGGGAGAAAATCGCTGGGAAAGGGAGCTCAATGGGCAAAATCTGGCTCCTGGCAGATAATTCACTGTTTGGGGAGATAGGTAGGGGGATGCGATGGATGGATGATCGAAGCTCCCCGGCAACCAGCTGACTGGTTCAGGTTGGTCAAGGGATTCCACATACCAAGCCCACCCCGCATGATGACGGCATCATTCCTCTGCTAGGGGCGGAAAGGGGCCGTATCTTGCGGAGAGGACAAGTTTTACACAACGGGGCCTGATCACCCCCGAGTACTCTCCAGACATGACAATCCGTACAAAGCACAGTCCTGAACCGGCATCTGGAACACTGTGAGCCACAAAGCCATGCATTTACTTTTGCTGGGACCGTGAGATGACGCAAGCAGAAGTAGAATCGGAGCAACGAGCTCGCTGTGAAAGCTCACCTCGTTGGCATCTCGCATTGCGCTCGATCCAATTCCTCATTTTGCTGCCGTGCTCGACTCTGCTGAATGAGATTCGTCCCGTGTGGAAAAGTCAGCCGATTGACGTAAACGTTCCGACGAGAGAATTGTTCCTTGGTCAGGTCGGCAGCTTGTCGAGACTCAATGTGCGTACAAGCACGGATACTCACGACCGTCGATACCTGTCAGTGATCGAGTCGATACCGCGGAGTGAAGCTCGCCGCTTCTTTACCCCTACTTCTTGGCATACAAAAGCCTCCTTGCTGTGAACGGATTCGTGCTCTCCTTCGATGCGGGTTTCATTTCTATGGCTTCCCTGCTTTCCGGCCATCAAGTCAGCACACTTGTTTCTCGACACAACAGGGCTATTCCGTCGAGACTCGAGCAACTCCGGAGTCCGGATGGAACAAAGGCCACTTTAACTGTCTCTACAGGAGATATGGTCAGCACAGTGTGCTCACCGGTATTACACCCAAGCAGCGATCGATTTCCCTGCCACTTGAACTTCCTGGGCCGATTCGTTTGCCGACCCGCTCTTGTTTTTGAGCCACCAGTTCCCACCGCATAATGCTCCGGGCGTCCTGCATAGGCCAGATATTTCGTCGACTCATTTACGATTCGGAAATCTTGACTCATTACGGTTCCCGTAACCCCAGGCCCAGGAAACAAACTTACGCCCTAGCACTCCAGAGCAATCTAGTATCACTCCTTCAAGCTTGCCAGCTTCAGCATTCCCTTTTCTTCGGCCGCCTCGCAGTACAACCGACCTACAACAAATCCTCAGCTCTTGAGACTTACATTCTAACCAACCCAGCCATTTTCGCAACGGAAACCACAAGTTCTGCTCCAGACCATCGCACACCATCTTCTTCGCGTGCACTCACAGGTCGCCGATTTCCCTCGCCGGCACGAAACTTCGCATAGCCGAATCCGGCGTCCGCGAATAGATCCACGCTGGGCCGATTTCAGCACGTCTTCTCCGCTGAGAAGCAACCTGGAAACCAGACGTCATGGCGACCATGGTTCAACCCGAGGATGACAGCAGGGAAACCTGCGTTTTTGTTAAGGCAAACGCGGTTGCTCGCAAGGCAAGTGACTTCCCGTGCTTGAAGCTCAAGCGATAACACGCCCCATTTTGCGACTCATTTATGACACGCTTATCTTGCTCACACTCATCTCAGGCGAAGCCTGCACAAAAGGCTCAGTCCCAACCGGCTCCCCCGGTGAAGAGGCCGCGAGGACGACCGCGGAAGCCCAGAAACAACACCGTCGACACGGCCATAGTTCTTTCCGACAGTGAGTCTGAGGGAGATGATGCCGCCGAGCCACAGACTCCGTCCGAGGCGCGGAAGAGGGCCTTGGCCAAGGTCGAATCCCCCGCACCCGCGCCCAACCCCAAGAGAGGCACGCCATCGTCGGCTGTCCTGGGCACGCCGCAGCGGGCGGCTTCCGCGGCAATGTGGGATGAGGTAGCGGAACTGAAACAGCAGCTCTTCGTCGAGAGGAAACAGCGCATGGATGCAGAGGCAGCTCGAACTAGGATGCAGCAGGCCATGGAGGAGAAAGAAGCTTCCTGGGCTGCAGATGTGGCCGCGCAGATGGTGCCGCTGCAGTTCCAGATTCAGCAGCTCACTCAGGAAAAACGCAGCCTGGAAACGGCATGCAAAGACCTTGAAGCGCGCCTCAAAGCGGCACCTGACGAGGAGCAGCCGGCTCCGGCTCCGGCCTCGACCGATGACCCCAAACCCGCCGCTCCCGAGATGGCCGAATTGCAAGCCCAGATCCGGGCAAATAAGGGTCTGATTGCCAGCCAGGCTGCCTACATCGAAGAGCTCAGCGAAATCGAAGAGGCGCGGACCCAGGATCTGGCGAAGGCGAACCAGAAGATTACCTTCCTCACCCGAACCCTCGACGAGCTCGGAACCCGCAACGAGGCGGCCACAAAAGCCGTAAAGGAGCACGAGTCGCAGATCCAGCAGCTTCGGCACGATCTAGCTGCGGCAAACCAGGCGCGACTCGCAGCAGAGCAAACGCTGACTGCAACACAAGAGACCTTGGCGAAGACTGAGGACCAGCTCGCGACGACGAAGCAGCAGCTCGCCGCGGCAGACGAAGCAACGTCCACGCAGGCACAGCGTATCATCGCCAATCTCCAATACGAGCGGTCTTCCGCGCTGGATGAGATGCAGCAGCGCATCGAGGAAGTCAAGGGCCTCTGCGTCGAGAACACACGTCTCAGGCAGACGGTGACCGCGTTGGAGAAAGAGAAGCAGCAGTTGACGGCCGCTTCGACAGAGAGACTCGACCTGCAAAAGCAGCTAGACGGGTACAAGGAGTCTGTCGCGATACTGCAGCGCGAGAAGCAGCAGTTGGAAGCGAAGCTGACGCTCAGCGCTGACAAGTTGGCCGTATTCAAACGGGAGGCAGAGAGGCGCAAAGCGGCAGCGCCCGAACCGCAAGACACGGAGCACCGCCCTAGTGCGGAGACTTCACAGCAGACTGCTGCTCAAGTCCGAGCCCTCCAGTCGGAAGTGGATGCCCTTCGGCAAGAGGCTAGATTGCACCAGGAAACCATCGCCAACCTTCAGCGCGAGAACCAGCACATCAAGACGGCCCAGCGCTCCGCTGGCGGGGCAACGCCTTCGGAGAAGCAGCTACGGGACGGGGTCGCCCAGTTGACTCGGGAGCTGGCAGCCAAGGACACCGACGTGCAGACGCTCCGCGATTGCCTCGCCAAAGAGATCGTCGGGAAGGACAAGTTGGAGCAAGCCATGGCTGCACAGGCGACGCAGCTCCAGCAGCTCGACACGCAACTCAAGCACAAGACACAGCAGGCGGAAAACAGTCAGAAGGTCGCCGACAAGCTCCGAGAGTATCTTAAGCGGTCCACCCGCACCGTGAGCCAGTTACGCACCGACCTGGAGTCGAGCAAGACCCTGATCCGGGAGCACGACGCTATCCTGGCCGACAAGGAGCGTGTCATAGCGGTCAAGGAAATTGAGATCCAGCAACGCCAGACGGCCGCGATGGCGCTCACCGGCGACAAGGCCAGGCTCCAGCAAGAGCTGGTCGCATGCAAGGCCCAACTTCACGACCTATCCACTGCGATCTCCAAGCTCACCGCCGAAAACGAAACCCTGCAAGCAGCCAGTGCCTCGAAAGACAAAACCGTCCATAGTCTGCGGGAGCAGCTCACCACCCTCGCCCGCGAGAAAGACGCCGCCACTACCCACGCGGCCTCGACGCAGACCAACCTCGCTGAGAGCGCCTCCAACCCTGCCCAGCACCAGTCTCTGACAGAGCTCCAAGCAGAAAACGCCCTGCTGACCGAGATGCTATCCACCCTCCAAACCGACCTGCACGCCCTCCGCACCCAAGCCGCGGCCACGACCGCGGCCACGCCATCCCCAACGACACCCAGCGCCGACGACAAACCCACAGCCGCCGACGACACGGGCAAGATCAACGAACCCCAACCCCCGCAACCGGACCACGGCAGCGACCGCCCGGCGAACAACCCCACCGAGCCCGTCCCGGCGCGCGACACCAACAACACGATTCCAATTGCACCCGAAAACGCTCCTAGCCCAGCGGAGGGTCTCACCGCCCGCCTCGCCGCGCTCGAGAGAAACAACAGCGCGCTGAAGCAAGCCGCCGCCACACACGCGGCCGACGCGGCGCGGCTGCGCGACCGGCTTGCGGCGGTGCTGGCGCTTGTCGAGCGGGTGGAGGGGCAGCTTGGGGTGTATCTTCGGGGGGGTGTCGGCGGGGGCGATGGGGGTGGTGAGGATGAGTATCAGCCCCAGCAGAAGCATGAGCGTGGGCATGGGCATGAGCGTGGGCATCAGCATCCGCATAGGCATGGGCAGGAGCAGCAGCATCAGCCTCAGCGCCAGCAGCAGCATCACCATCAGTCTCAGTATCAGCATGGGCATCCGCATGGGCATCAGCATCATCAGCATGGCCATCCGCATCAGCAAGGGCAGGCGCACGACGGTGGGGAGGCGGCGGCGGACGGTGGTGCTAATACTAACCATGAGCAGCGTGGAGAAGATGGGAAGGAGGGGCGTGAGCGGGAGCAGCCGCTGGAGAGCGGGCATGGGGCCAGATGAGGATGGGGATGACGGGCGGGCTTGGCGGGCACAGCGCCAGCGTGGAGTCCGAGATGCTCAAGGGAGACGGGGGGGAGCATAAGGGGGAGAAGGGTCAGCGGAATAGCTGAGGGAGGGGCAGAAAGAGGGCTGCTTGGGATGGTGGTGAGACCGCTTAGTTTACTTTGCGCCCGGCCCAGGGGAACGGTTGTGGATGGATGTAGGAGAGGAGTGTGGACGGTGGGTGAGATGGGGATATGGAGATCCGAGAGAGCAGGAGATCAGAGCTTGAGAGGTTCACTCCTGCGATTTTGAGAGTCGAGCCTGGGCTCCAGCTAGGAGCGGACCTTAGCATTGCGAATTCACCGTTCTGCTACATTTCGGTCAGGGTGGCTACAAGTGCTTGGGCTCCATTATGCTTGGGGTTGCGAGATCCCGTGTGAGCCTCGCAATCAGTAGCGATGGGTTGCGGTCGAGACCAGTGAAGGCCCAACAGCGCTGCCAAGCCGCGTGTGTATCCCACCACTTCGAGCCCGGGACGCGTGGTTCGACTTTGTCGGAGTTCCTGTTGGAACCGCTGCGCAGGCTCGGCTAGATTGAAGCTATCATGATGCGGACACGCCCCAGAAGATGTGTTCAAACGTGGTGTTGAAGATGTTGTATTGTGGAGGACTGCAGAGGAGAGGGCGCAGATGGAGCGGCAGTTGTGCGCCCAGCCAGTTGGATCCTTATATCGGTATGCCGGCCCAGGGCGCCGTGTCGGGGCCGTATCATAGCCCGGGTTCTGGCAGTTCCTTGACAGTGCTCTGAGGCAGGCCTTTCGTTCTCAATCTTGAGGGTAATGCCGTCTTCTGGAGGGCGGATTCAGCGTCGGTACTCGATCAGCGGATCTGGCGTGAAAAGCCAGCCTTGACTCGTGCATGCGGGTTGGATCCAACGGCCGTAGTCGAGGCATTCACCATTGACTGAGCACAGTTTGTCTCAGTTCTGGTGGCACGTTTCGCGATGCTGGGCACACTAGAGATGTTGTATGGCGTGTCGAAGGGTCTCATCGGGTCTGTAGTCGCATACTTGTAGTCGCACACGTTACTGGAAGACAAACTTAGTAAGCAGTATACCGACCAGTCGGCGGAGGGGACATGAATGTCGCGGGAGCTCCCCCATCCTGCGCATGTGGCGGCCGGTTCCTCGATGCTGCGGTATTTGAGGGACGGCAATACGATGTTACAACAGGATTACGAAGGAAAGGCCGGGGCAGATCGTGCCTGGTTCGGTGTCGTAAGTCACAGAGCAGGGCTCAGTGGCGCGAAAGGACACTGGGTGGCCCGCTGCGCAACAGGAGCTTGCAATTGCCCGGCTGTGTCTTCCCTCTTTTGTTCGAGAAATCTAACTCGCGTGCCGAAAAGCCCATCCGCGGCTTCAGGCGCGAAGACAACTGCCAACTAGCTGACCGAGCAGGAGGCGGTTTTGTTGAGCGATCGATATGCCTGTGTCCCAGAATTCACCTGCTGGTTCTATCTCCATTCTAACACGTCAGCATCAACTTCAAGATGGACAAATGGCAAAGCATTCCTCTCTACCGATGGCCGTCCGCACCTTGAGGAGCACATCCAGCAGGCACTGCGGCACGAGATATGCTGGGAACACAATCCTGATGGAACGTCCTTTCGTAACGTTTCTTGGCAAGTACCAAGATGTGCTCCTTAGATGTTATTCGTGTGCCAAAGCGCGCGCAGGATTCTCAATGCCCGCCCAATATTCCAATGAAATTAACCTGAGCTGCTGTGATGGCTTGTGCGATCGATGCGCCAGACAGCACAGGCGAATACTGAGGTGCCTTCGAGCAATCCATCAACCCGCTGCCCGGCCTCCGGAGGCCTTCATCCCGGGTCTCCCGGGCCATGGGTTGTGTGCGCGCATCAAAGCCGGTCCGGACCTCAGTTTGAGCACCGCGCAGTTCGTGCACGGCAGGACATCACTTCAGCCTGGGAACGTGCTGTGTTATGCTATACAGCTAATTTTATCGATGGGGAACATGCCAGTGGCCCAGTGTGCCCACTGCAAAATCCCAGCCGGCACCCTTCGACGGTGGCAGGGATCGAGACTGCAACAGACACGGAGTCGGGGGCCAAACGTGACCGCCGGCAAGCGACCGAGGTTCATGCCGCCCCCATACCTAACACGACAACCGACTCGTTCGTGGTGACGACAGTGACAGCGGGCATTCAAGTACAAACCACCAAGGTGTCTTGGGGCGGTCATCAACTCCGTCTAGCCCAGCGGGGCGGAGTTCCGCATGTATTGCGCCAAGCTTCGAATGTTGTTTGTTACACGGCGGAATAAACTCCGCAGAACCCCACCCCACCGTCAGAACCTTAGATCCGGAATCTGAAACCAGAGGCGATGTGCACTGCCTGCCCGGTTCGAGGGGCGGAGCTGGCCGCTGGCGACTTCAAGGAACCACGCCGTGGTGTCGCGCTCTGTTTGCTTTCCACCCGTGGCACGCATGATCTCCACTATGGCCAACAGTTCCACTATGTACTGTACACAAGGTATAGAGTTATTTTGGGCAGGCACCAGCGCCGGGGGTTCAGCGGGCTGGCGGCGCGATTCCGCTTGTGCGAGGGGGGTATCCAATGAGAGACAGATACCGCCGGCATTCCTTTCCTGACGAGGCCGGATGTCCCGGGTTGGGCCCAACAGGTTCCTGGATAGGGACGTTGGATGGCACCTGGCGGACGAGACGGCAGGGCCCGGAAGTTGTTGGGACCTGGGTGCTAGTCGCACAGCCAATCCGCGTTTCAACGCCAGCGCGTTGGTTCACCCATTAACATGCTTCCTTGGCACGGCGTGGCTCAGCGTGTTTGTTGATGAGTCGCTCTTCGAAACTTCGGTGTCTCACAAGCAAAGGTTTTAACCTTGCAGCAGCCATTGCTGGCCCAATAACTCGCGCAAGGACAAGGATACCTCACCGCCTGGGCGTTGGGGGCCAAAGTGGTCGAGTACGAGGATGTCGTTCGAGAGGAGAGGGGAGAGGGACCGTCCAAGTCGGCGAACTGTGAACGCAGAGGCGAGTTTCATTCGGATTTAGCGTAGAGGAAAGGGACGCCGGATGGGAAGGACGGCTAGTGAGTCTTCCGGAGTGGATTGGGCAACAACAGATCCATCCGGGCACGTCACCAAGGCATGGATATCTCCATTCTCGACCCTGCACTCCTTCAGCCTTCAGCCCCATGCAAGGCACCATGTTGTTTCCACTAGTGTAATCCAGGCAGCAGCTTGCGCGGTGCAGATCCCGGGGCGTCGTGGGGATCCTGCAGGATGCAGACGCGACTGGCCGCATCGAGCAATGACATCGAAGACGGACGTTGACAAACCTCGCCCGCCGGAATGCAAGGCGTTGCGCTGCGGCCGCATGTCTCTCCTGAGTATAATTATATAACCTGTATCGACCGAGGGCCTCCAGCATGCTTCCAGGCCGCCCTGTCCCACATCCTCTGCACTTTCTCCCTACCTCTTCATCAAGCTCCAAGACTTGGAGCCTTCCTCTCACCACATAACCACCGTTCCGCAAGATGTACATGCACACCCCGGCCCTCCTCACGACCCTCACGGGCTTCGTCGCCCTGGCCGCGGCCAACCCCCTCGCCGCGGGCGCCAACCCTGTCGCGCCGCGCGTGACCCCGGCTGTGCTGCTCGAGCGCCACCACCTGCTCGCGGCGCGCGACAGCAGCACCAGCAGCACCGCCACCCCGACCACCAACACGGAGACAGCCGACCCCAAGTCGGTCGAATGCGCAAGCATCTACTCGTCCTTCGAGAACGCCGGCCCGACGCTGCCCGCGACGCTGGGATCGTGGTACAAGACGGCGCAGACGTACACGCTGCCGCCGGCGTCGGAGTACGACGACGCGGTGGTGACGGGCGTGTGCCAGGAGACCAAGACACTCACGCCGCCGGCGTCGCTGGCGTCCGCCTGGGCGAGCTACACGTCGGCCAGCCACAGCTTCAACAGCGCGCGCGCGTCCGCCGTGCACAGCGCCGCCAGCAGCTGCGGCGGCGGCTACAGCGCCCTCATCGACATCGAGGCCATCTCGGACGGCGACAGCTGCACCGCCTCCATCCGCGCGCTCGTCTCGGCCGTCCGCAGCGCCGTGGACGCCCAGACCACCGGCGCGCCGGGTAACTCGACCACGGCTCCGGCTGGCGTGAGCTCGACGACCTCCTCGGGTGGCGGGCCGAGGGAGACGGGCTATGTGGCGGCTGCTGCGGCGGTGGTTGTCGGTGTGGCGGGTGTGATGGCGGCGCTTTAAAGGGTACTCTTCAGTTGTGTCTAGGGAGGGCGGCGTGAAGTAAAAAGGAGTTGGGGAATGTACGAACCGGTAATGTTGTGATGCGTCTTCAGTTCTTTGTACTGTGTTTTGCCCGCATCAATCAACAAGAGGTTTTGGGCCTTGTCGGCTTCGCTGCAGGTGGGCTTCATCCGGGCTGCAGAGCGACCTGTTCAAGTGAAGTAGATATGCGGCGTCCACAACAAGATGCCCTTGGCCAAGAAATCCGGATCAGCCCTCGGGTCCTCCCTGCCGGCAAGCACCTCGCCGTCGTGGGTCGGCACGACCAGCAGCTCTTCCAAGGGCGGCACCTTCTCCACCCACTCGGGCACCCGCTCGTACTTGCGCAGGTGGTCGGGCCGGCGGCGCAGCTCCTCGGCCTCGTCGGGCGTGATCAGCGACGGCATGCTGCGGTCCAGGCCCAGCTTCACGCGCGCGTTGAAGGCGCGCACCATAAGGTAGGTGCAGCCGGCGAGGAAGGCGTAGCGCTCCGGGTCCGGGTCCTGCGGGTCCGGGATGTCGCGGACGGGCCAGTCCCGCCGCCGCCAGAAGGCCTCGAGGCTGTTGCGGTAGTTGGTGACGCTGTCGAGCACGACGAACTCGTAGAAGCGGTACAGGCCGTACAGCGGCTTGTCCTCGTACTCGCCCTGCGGCGCGCCGTACTTGCGGGCGGCGATCCTGTCAAACTGGGCGGCCGGGTTCTGGAGGAGGTCGCGCGGGGGCAAGGGCGGAAATGTCGGGTAGTCGTTCGGGTTCGGGCGTGGTCCGTCGGGGTCCTCCTGTGCGGTTCTTGGTTTTTCCCTGGCGGCTCGCCCGAATATTCCGCGCAATTTGGACCACGGCGAAATGCCTTTGGCCGACATGATGGGCATTTTCGGCGTACTGGAAATGAGCGTGGTCCCGGATGAGGTTGCTACAAGAGGTGCGTGTAGGCGAGTTAAGGTATGTATGGTGGCCAGTGACGAGGTCGAGGGTCTCAGTTGGAAGACAAAGACGCAGAACTGTTCATGTGAAAATTACGAAATACTCCGCGCTGCAAATAAAGCAGGTAAGGTAATTACCAAGTTATGGATGAGCAAACCTAGGAAAATGAAATATCCGTGGTCTCATTGGCCAGCAAGCAAACTAGTTACTCCCCAAGAAGATCTAATATACATACTACACAACGGCCCTCAATTTTGCCATAAGGCGATGGTCATTTAAGCTGCAAAACAGGGGTCTCCCTTAACTAATTGTTATTACTATCCACCTTCTATGTCTGTTAACAAATAACAGCTGCAGGGTACATTGCTGTTAAGATATTTTTACTGCTTTTGATTGGTCTAGCTCTACCCCATCATTTTCCAATTGTTGTTTTCTCTTCCCAATTGATTTGTTTTTCCTCTTTTTCTCTACGCGCCTACATCGTGGGCCACGCCACCACATCGTGGGCCACGCCGCCGTATCGTGGGCCACGCCGCCGCATAGTCGAACTGGGCCGGCCGTACGCAGGTGCCTAGGCACCTAGGCCAGCCGTAGGCAGGTGGGCACCGGGGGCATACCGCGGGCACCAGGGCCACAACGCGGGCACCGGGGGCATACCGCGGGCACCAGGGCCACAACGCGGGCACCGGGGCCATACTGCGGGCACCGGGGGCATACCGCGGGCACCAGGGCCACAACGCGGGCACCGGGGCCATACTGTGGGCACCGGGGGCATACCGTGGGCACCAGGGCCACAACGCGGGCACCGGGGCCATACTGCGGGCACCGGGGGCATACCGCGGGCACCAGGGCCACAACGCGGGCACCGGGGCCATACTGCGGGCACCGGGGGCACAACGCAGGCACCGGGGGCACAACGCGGGCACCGGGGGCATACTGTAGGCACCGGGGCCATACTGCGGGCACCGGGGGCACAACGCAGGCACCGGGGGCACAACGCGGGCACCGGGGCCATACTGTGGGCACCAGGCTATACTGCGAGCACCGGGGGCACAACGCGGGCACCGGGGCCATACTGCGGGCACCGGGGGCATACTGTGGGCACCGGGGCTATACTGCGGGCACCGGGGGCATACTGTAGGCACCGGGGGCACAACGCGGGCACCAGGGGCACAACGCGGGCACCGGGGGCATACCGCGGGCACCAGGGCCACAACGTGGGCACCCGGGCCACAACGCGGGCACCGGGGGCATACTGTGGGCACCGGGGGTATAACACAGGCACAACATAGGCAGGTAGGCAACTGTGGGAGCCGTAGGCCGGGAGGCAAGCCGTGGGCCAGGAGTACGTCGGTAATGCAGGTAGCCAGTAGTAACAGTAAGCAAGTCATGTGATATAAAAATGCAGATAAAAATTCCACGAGCCCGCGAAGCGGGCTCCAAACCCCTAGTAACTGTAAACTAGGAGTTAATCCGTCGTCGAATCACGCCAGCTTTTATGCCGTGTAATGAACGAAACAACGGGCCAAGTTTCAAAAAGCAAGCTATAAACTGTCTTAGTTACAGTTAGGAACCATCAACGCAAACGTCACAGCCACCAAGCAAAGAGGTGATTAATTAATCATAGGTAAACGCATGCCGTCCATAGCGCCGAACATACTCGGGATCCACGCGATTCCTCAGGAGATCGTCTGTGATCTCATGATGCCAACGACGGGCCCAGTCGAAGACGGTTGCAATTGGGACGGGCTGGTTGCCGTGGGCTCGAATGTACTCGTGGATGTAGGTGACCGCGTCTGCCAGGTCGTAAGAACGCGCGTGGGCTCCGCCGAGGAGGATGCGACTGAGCTTGGCAGTGAAGGCGTACGCCCACGGGGCGGCGAGAATGGTCAGCCCCCGTCCGTGATAGACCTGGACGTTCTGCTCCCGGGCCATCTGTGTCAGCTCGTCGTGCATCCGGCCCGGCATCCACAGCTGCGTCTCCGTGTTGAGCCAGTCGGTGCCAAGCTCTGGAATGTGCTGCTGCGCGTCGTGCATGGCTGCGTCGAGCAAGATGCGCGACTCATTGCCGAAGTCGGACCCAAAGACGTCGACGTCGTGCGTGGTCGCCCTGGAACGCAGGTACAGGGTGTTCACCGCTCCGCCGACGGCAATGACGCTGAGATGGCGGTTCCGGCGCTCCATGAACTGCGACACGTGATCGAGGGCGGCGCGCAGTACTCCCTGATCGATGTCCCGGGTGACCTGCTGGATAGGCACCCCTTGCGGGTCGTTCCGGTTCCGCGGGATCTGGATGGTCACGTCCTGGGGAGCACCGATCTGGACATCACTGCGGCCATCTCGAGGACGCCTGGCCTCCGGCTGGCAGTCTGAGCAGCAGCAGCAAAGTTGACCCATGTTATGTTTCGTAGAGTGCTTGCTCGGGTGAGGGATGGATCAGGGAGCCAGGGCAAGGCCGAGACATGTCCCGACCATAATCCACAGCACGGTGTTCAAAAGAACAGAGATATCGCGATCTGGACACACAGCCATGATGCATTCAATTGTGGCGTTGATCTTAACTGAAGCACCGCACTCGCATGGAACCGAAGGGACGGCATATGCAATACAGGCGTCAGTTTTCCGCAATCTTCGTGTGAATGAAAGAGTGATGCAGGTCATCATGGACAATTCAAGCTCTGATTGGATAGCCGGGTTAGAGCTAACCGTTAACCGCTCCGTCCGATGGTCCGCATCATAATCATGCCCCGAAAAAGGCCTCGAAAGCGCTGGGCGGAGGGGGTGACCGTTGGCTGGCGACATCCTCGCGGGCGCAATACGAGGATTTTGAGTTAGCATTGGGTGCTTCCTGCATGAATGCCACACCCCATCACAAGCATTAAAACGCGCGGTCAGCGGAAACGTCGGCTGGCGGGGGCGATCCTGGCGCGACACTGCGTGAAGCCTTGCGCAACGGCGCCGCCAGACCCCGTCCGCGTGGTCTGCGTCTCCG